>NC_081423.1:70685966-70985966 GCF_949786415.1 Peromyscus eremicus
GTATTTGTTTAACAATGCTTCCATATTCTTTTTGGTTTTTCTGAAACAAGGTTTCTCTGTGTAGCTTTGGTGCCTGTCCTAGATCTCACTATGTAGACCAGGCTGGCCTTGAACTCAAAGAGATCCGCCTGGCTCTGCCTCCCAAGTGCTGGGATTAAAGGCGTGCGCCACCACCGCCCACTTTGCTTCCCTATTCTTGGCAGTTCAATGATAGTTGACACTGTGTTTATCTTGTACACCACAGGACGTAGGAGGTGGTAGATCCTTAATGTTGAAGGGTTGGAAGTATAACACAACAGGAGAGCATGTGATTACCATATACAAAGCCCTCGGTCTAATTCCTGATGCTCCCCCCAAATCAGGTACATGAAGATCTGTTTTAAAAATGAAGGGAAAGGAAGGTGTGGTTACAGTTTAAAACTATGCCCTCAAATATTATTTTAGCGAGGATGGTGGCTTACACTTGTAATCTCATCCTCTGAGGGGAGAAGCCAGAGAATCAGGAGTTCAGGGCAAGCCTCAACTACATAATGCTAGCTTGGCCTATGTGAGACCCTGTCTCAAACAAGATCAGTTAGATGGCTCAGCAGGTAAAGATGCCTGATGGCAGGTCTGATAACCTTGACTTCAGTCCTGAATCCCACAAGGTGGCAGGAGAGCACTGAGTTCTTAGAATTGTTTTCTGACCTCAAAGCATGTACCCTGGCATGCATGCATCTGTGAGAGAGAGAGGGCACACAAGCCCCCAAATTAGTTAACTAGAAAAATAATAATAAAACAAAACAAAGTTGATAATCTTTTTGTTTTTTGAGACAGGGTTTCTCTGTGTAACTTTGCGCCTTTCCTGGACTCACTCTGTATCCCAGGCTGGCCTCGAACTCACAGAGATTTACCTGTCTCTGCCTCCCAAGTGCTGAAGAGGCCTATGAGAGGACTTTTCTTTCGGCAACATAATCCAGTGGGGACCAAAGGAGATGAGAGAAGTGTGAATGGCCTGGTCTTCTTCCCCAAGGCAGTAGCATTGCTAAATTTCTTCAGCACTCCAGGCCAATTACAGATTCACATATAAACCGGGCTTAAGCCTAGTGTTTATTAAAGTTCTATGAAGGTGGTCTTGATTTCTTTCAGGGAAGAATAAAATATTGGGCAGAAAAGATAGTGATTTGGAACCATTACGTCCTGTGCATGCAAAGACACGCTCACGTAGTCTCTTTCCTTGTTTCTTCATTAGCCACTCAAGATTGATGGTTAATGAAGAAGCTGGATGTGTGTTGATGCTTCCTTCAGTGCTAGCACTCAGGCTGAGTTAGGGGTGACACCAAGTGTCATGGAGCCCTTGGTTGCATCATGAGACCCTGTCTGAAAATACAAAGTCTAAAATGGACGGTGCTCCCATCTATAAGTGAGTCTATGCTGGCTGCTTTGAAAGATGTTAAGAGTTGTACAGTGAGCTGTGAGTAAGAGACACACTTTGAATTCTTACCAATTTAACCTTTTTAAAAATTGCTTTAGCTGGGTGGTGGTGGCAGCGGCGGTGCACGCCTTTAATCCCAGCACTCGGGAGGCAAGAGCCAGGCAGATCTCTATGAGTTTGAGGCCAGCCTGGTCTACAGAGTGAGATCCAGGACAGGCACCAAAGCTACACAGAGAAACCCTGTCTCGGGAAAAAAAGTTGCTTTAAAGATTTATCTTTCTTTTTGAATTATATGTATGTGTGTATGTGCATATGAATGTGGGTGCCTAAGAAGGCCAAAGTCCTCAGATCCCCTTGGAGCACAAGTTACAGGCAGTTGTGAGCTGCCCTGTGTGGTGTTGGGAACTATACTTGGGTCCTGTTCAAGAACAATATGTGTTCTTAATCACTGAGCTGCTCCCTGTCTCCCAAAAGTTTCTTTTTCAAGTTGGCTATTTTTATTACATGTATGTGTATAGTACAGATTTTTAAAGCTATTATCTGTTGATGCTGTGGATTCTTCCTTTTGGCCATTATGAAGATACAGCTATGAAGATAATCTATACATACTTGCTTAAGTCCCTGCTTCGGAGCTTTTGGCTGTTTGTCCATGAGTAGAATTGCTGTATCATAGTATAACAACTATTTAGTGCTTAAAGGTTCCCATTTCTCTCCTCCTCACTGTCTCTGGTTACTTTCTGTGTTTTTTTTTTTTTTTTTTTTTTTTTTTTGTTGTTGTTTTGTTTTTTGTTTTGTTGTTCTTATGTTTTTTGTTTGTTTAGTGTTTGTTTTTATTTTTTTGAGACAGAGTTTCTCTGTCTCCCTGGCAGGCTGTCCTGGAACTTGATATGTAGACCAGGCTGACTTCAAACTCACAGAGATCTGCCTGCCTCTGCCTCCCAAATGCTGGGATTAAAGGTGTGTATCTTGCCTGGCTTTGTTTTTTTGTTGTTTTTTAAGAGTCATCCTGATGGCTGTGGGTTATATCTTTATAATTGTCACCATAATAGATAGGTATTAAATATCTTGCGGGTTTGATTTACATTTCCCTAATAATTGATAACGCTGGTCTCATTATTATTGCTAAAGCCAGTTTTAAAATTTCTTTTTTGCAGTGTTAGAGATTAAACCCCACATCTTACATGCACTAGGCAGGCTCTCCATTACTGAGCTATAGCCTAAGCCCAGTGTCATTTGTCTTATGTGTTTATAGTCTGTTCAAATCCTTTGGCCATGATGGTGCGGGACTGTAGTCCCAGCATTTGGGAAGTAGAGGTAGGAGGCTCAAGAGTTAGGCCATCCTGGGCTAAAAGAAAAGAAAGAAAGAAAGAAAAAAGTCCCTTCCCTGCTGCTATCCTGTTTTTGACTTTTTTTAAGACAGGGTCTCATACAGCCCAAACTAGCCTCAAGTTTGGTATGTAATGGAGGATAGTCCTCCACCTCCTGAGTGCTAGAATTAAAGGTGCTCACTGCCACACCCATTGGAAGCTGGTCTAGGACATGAAGTCTGGTTTGTTTTGTTACTGTTGAGTTGTATATGCCAGTGCATGTTAGATTTTGAAGACTAAGCAAGTCAGAGGCTAATGGCACCAGTGAGGGCTACATTATTTTAGCCAGAGGTGTGTATGGGTGGGGAGGTTATCTTACAGAACTGGAAGATTCTTTTTACATTCTGGTTTATTATTTCATGTATATTATTGAGGATTGAATATAGGGCCTTTGTGAATGCCAAGCTAATGTTCTACCTCAGAGAGAGAGAGAATCTTGAGTCCTCTTTTTTACTTTTTATTTTGAAACAGCATCATTTTAAGTTGGACAAGCGGACTTGGACTTGAATCTTTCTGCCTCAACCTCCGGAGTAGCTGGGATCGCAGACTTGCCGGCTCAGGCCTGACAAGAACTATAGGGTTTGGAGGAAGTTGAGATGAGGTAGAAAGAACATTTGAAATCAAAGGAGTGTGACTGAAGCAGAGGCATAGGGTAGGAACACGGTATGTCTGGAGACGTGTGGACACTCTCTAGGCTCAGTCATTTGGGTGACGGACTGTGGACTGAAAGGCTCAATTGTGAAGGGCAGAGAAAGCCCTGGTGGTGAGAGGAGGGCCTTCCTAAGTGTCTGTCCTGGGTCAGTCTGCAGAGCCAGGGAGCTGTCCTTACCTTTGTGCCACTCTGGAAGTGAGATCGGTCCCACTCAAACCACGGTGAAAACGTAGACTCCAGCTGGTTGCCAGGAAAACAGAATGGTCTCAGGGGAGGAAGTCACCACGAGTCAGGTCCTACAGCAGATCTGACAGTTTAGACTCCGGAACTATTGGATGAGTAACAGAAATAACCTCTGTAGCTCCGCAGGGCACCTTTCTGCCTGCTCACATGGTACCTTTCTAGCCCTTCAGTCACCTTTCTGCTCACCGCCAGCGAATGGAATCAGAGCCACCTGCCAAAAGATTGTCGGCATAAGAAGTGGTTCTTGGTCTACCCTGTCAGTCTCTGTACTGGGCACTTGGTCTGCCCTGTCAGTCTCTGTACTGGGCACTTGGTCTACCCTGTCAGTCTCTGTACTGGGCACTTGGTCTACCCTGTCAGTCTCTGTACTGGGCACTTGGTCTACCCTGTCAGTCTCTACTGGGCACTTGGTCTACCCTGTCAGTCTCTGTACTGGGCACTTGGTCTACCCTGTCAGTCTCTGTACTGGGCACTTGGTCTACCCTGTCAGTCTCTGTACTGGGCACTTGGTCTACCCTGTCAGTCTCTGTACTGGGCACTTGGTCTACCCTGTCAGTCTCTGTACTGGGCACTTGGTCTACCCTGTCAGTCTCTGTACTGGGTACTTGGCATGTGTTATCTCAGCCTCCGAGTTCAGTTGGGGAAGATCTGAAATGTCTCCATGTGTATTTCAGACAGCACAGCTTGTTAGAGGATGGGCTTGGTCGAGTCTCGTTTATTTCCAGTAAGACAATCCATTGACTCCTTTGCACTAGGCTCTAGCCTCTAGTGATTGGGCTGGTCAGTACTGGTCATCAGGTGTAATGCTCTTCTTACTGGCTGGCCAGGGACATAGACTAAAAGACCATTGTCGCTCCTTCCCAGCCTTAGAACTACTTCCCAGCTTTCCGGTGGTGACTTTCTCCGCAGACTGCCCTCCCAGGGCTGTTGCTTGCTCAGTACCCTCTCCACAGGGTAGGCTCAGGCTGACTTCATTTTCCCTCTCTAGAATCATTGCGATGATGAGTCCAGAAGACAGCTGGGTCTCCAAGTGGCAGCGAGTCAGTAAGTGTTCATCTTCTTATCCTGGCCTGTACAGGGTTGGGAATGTGCCTGAGGGTCTGCAGGGATGACATAAATCAGCGGGGTGTGTGGTCCCATGGTGGGAAAGATGGAGTTAGAGAAAAGTCGGGCTGGCAAGATGGCTCAGCAATGCCAGGCTGGACAACCTGAGTCTGATCCTGGGGACCCACATGGTAGAAGGAGAGAACTGACTTCACAAGTTGTCTTCTCACTTCCACACGTGCGTGCGCATGTGGACACACACATACTCACACACACTCTCTCTCTCCCATTTTTGGCTTCATTCTCCACTGGTCTCCAGTCCTAACTCATCCCTTTGTAATCTCCTTTCTTCCTCAGGTAACTTTAAGCCGGGGGTATATGCTGTGTCGGTCACTGGTCGCCTGCCCCAAGGTAATAACAGTTGTAGCAGTGGTTCAGTGCTGGGCCCAGCGGAAGCCAGTCTTTTATGTGAATTAACACCAATAGCCTGACTGATACCACCCAGACATTTGGCTCCATATCTTTGTTGTTTTTTGTTTGTTTTTTTTTTTTTTTTTTTTTGGAGGGGGCGGGGGTTCGAGACAGGGTTTCTCTGTAGCTTTAGAGCCTGTCCTGAAACTTGATATGTAGACCAGGCTGACCTCAAACTCACAGAAATCCTCCTGCCTCTGCCTCCCGAGTGCTGGGATTAAAGGCATGTGCCACCACTGCCCAGCCAAACCTTGTTTTTTGATGACTGTGTGAGCCCTACTTTTTGTTCCTCCAGGTAGCTCTTTACCAGGCACTTTTCCTGAATCTTAGCTAATAGCCAGGCAACCCCACTTCACAGTGGCAGGCAGGTGGGGTGGCTTTATCCTCGGGACTCTCTCATGGGACTGTTTGTTTTCCTATCACAGGAATTGTTCGGGAGCTGAAAAGTCGAGGAGTGGCCTACAAATCCCGAGACACGGCAATAAAGACCTAGCTAGGGCAGCCCACGGTGTCTTGCTCTCTACTTCTGGCCTGTGTTGCTTTTCTTGTGGAACAAAACAGGCGGAACTCCCAGTACTCCCTGCCCTCCGTCTCCGGATCAGCAGACTCCTGTGAGAGCAGCACATCCGGCCCTTGAGTCATCTCACTTTCTCTGACGACTGAAGTGGGAGTGTCTGGGTTGGTGGATTCTCAGACTGTATGGAGGAGAGAGTAAGATGCTGGGTTTCCTGCCTCTGTCCAAGGCTTTGACTTTGTCCGTGGACAGGACTCGGATTCAAATACCAATAAAAGGAACTTTTGGGATGTACTTAAAGCTGTGGCCCATGCCTTGTGCTGCTGTCTCTCTCAAAGTGAGGGCTCATGTGCCCTGTGAGCTCTGAGGCAGCTCAGCTGAGGCCTTTCTCTCTCTGGCCTGCTGTCCTGAGGCAGGGTAACCCCTCTGGCTGGAAGTCAAGTGTCCCCTCTAGACCTGATGCAGCAGTCTCCTCTGAAGGAATCCCAAGGCCCCTTGGTGCCCTTGACCCTTGGCCTTGTCCTCACTTCTCTTTCTTCTCTGCCTTCTTCCCGCTCTCGCTGCACTTTGCCAGGCTCACATCCCACAGTTCTTACTGCTGTAGTGCCTGTGGGGTCTTGGTCGGGTTTTTGTGTTTCCATGGAAGGCAGGCCCTCCTCTGGCCTAGGAGGGAGCCATGGGTAATGCCACATTGACCAAGATTTGTTCTTTTTGTTGTTGTTTTGTTTTTTGAGACAGGGTTTCTCTGTGTAGCCCTGGCTGTCCTGGGACTTGTATTGTAGACCAGGCTGCCCTTGAACTCACAGGGATCCGCCTGCCTCTACATACCTCCCGAGTGCTGGGATTGATTAAAAGTGCGTGCCACCACGGACGGCCCAGCAATGTGTAGTTTTTGTAATAAAAAGTTTACCATATATTCTCACTTAAATCACAGAAATTGTGTCCATCTTAGTTTTTCTTCAGTTTCCATCCGTAAAATAGGTGTAATTACTCCTGTTCACCCTGTCTGTTTACTTCAGGGTGGTAAGGAATGGAAATGAAAAATAAGAAAATTATGTAGCTAGTCTAAAAGGGCCAGATGTGACAAATGCCTGAAATCCCAGCACCCAGAAGCTGAGGTTGGGGGTTAGCTCAAGGCCAGTCTGGTCTCCGTAGTGAGACCCTGTCTCAAAAAGCCAAATAAAAGTAATATGTAAAAATTTCTCTCTGGTTATTAACTATTCAATATTTATACCGTATTCACAATTAGTCAAAATTGGGGATGATGCCCAGAACCTCCCTGTTGGGGGAGCACCACCTTGCTAGCAGAGGCACCTGTACCAGGCTGTCTCAGCTACTGTCATTGTGGAAAGTGTGAGAAGAAAGGTCTCCTGACTCTCCTTGTCCTGTCCCAGCCTGTGGAAAGCAAGCTGGTAGTGACCAGGCTGCTCACAGCCACTGGGTGCCCACTAGGAGACCTGTGCCATCCAGCTCTGAGGGAGTGGGTCCTTACCCTCAGTTCCACACTGAGCTGTTGACGGAGTTCTCTAGCATCTAAAACAAGAGCTCCATAGGTGGTGAGTTCTTTAGCTGAGTTGCAGTCAGAAAGGGACCTTGGTGGATGGCCAGAGCAACTCTGCCAGGCTGGAGCCTCCCAAGGTTTCCCAAGAGTGCGCCTAGGCTGTAGAAGCAACACCTAAGCTTTCACTGGCTTTCTCAGAAGTCCCTTGGAAAGCCCCAGCTGCCGTCCTGTATGCATGACCCGGATGTGACAGTAGCGAGAATGGAAACAGTTGTGGGGAGGGAGGCAAGAAGAGCCTGCACAAATAACCACACTCGGGCTGCTTGAGTCCCACACCTAGTGGGCCCCAACTGTCGATCTCACAGGAAGTGAAAGACACAGCCACTGTCGATCATGGAGGGGGGTCTTGTTGCAGCCCCCCCCCCTTGCTCTCTTGTCTTCTGGTACAGGAATCTAGCAGCCCAGACAGGCAAGAGTGCCAGAGCTCTACCCTTTCTGTGGGCCGAAAGGTCTTGAGACAGGGGAGCTGGGTTTTGGGCTCTCGGGGTGGGTTGTCCTGTGGCAGGGGGTGGGATGCATTTCAAATTCCAGGACTGCTACCTGCATTCTACCTCAGGGTCAGGGCTCAGTCCAGTACTTGAAGTTTAGACTCTCCTAGCTTATGAGGTTTGAGTTAGCCCAGTGTCTTAAGAACCTCCCTATCCCCGCTTCAGCGGGGAATTGAACTTCAAGCCTCATGCTAGGCAAGCATTTTTCAACTGAACTATCCCCAGCCCTCTTCCTTTTTGAGTCAGAGCTCACTAATTTTATACAGTGGCTTTAAAAGTCATCCCGCAACCCAGGCTGGCTTTGAACTTGTGATCCCTGTCTCCTGAGTAACTAGAATTGCAGGTGTGCCCCACGAGGCCTAGATCCTCCTGGCCTCTTGTTCAGTGGTGTGACCTCTGTCCCTCAAGAGGACAAGGCTCCCCTCCTGTTCAGCAGGACAGATTCAACTCAGACAAAACTCTAGAAACAACAGCGGTCAAGCTGCTTTCAGAGTGCTGCCTTGTCCTCATTTTCTACCCTCTAGTATTGGTCTCCCAGAACTGAGGGGCTAAGTGGATGTCTCCACAGAGAGCAATTTCCCTAAGAATAGGGTGACAGACTAGTAAGGGTCTAACCTCAGGCTGGGCTTGCCAGGTTGGGGACTGAGACTGCTCTTGATGGAACACTACATTGTTACCCTCAGCCTATCTACAGCCATCTGCTCAGGCCTGGCACCTCTCAGACACATGATCTCTGAGTATGTAAGAGGCAGGTGGGTAATGGTAAGGATAGACCAGTAATACCTCACTTTGGAAATGTAGCTCCGGTGTAGTAGAGACTGATGTAAATAGTATTTGGTAGTTGACAAAGGTCTTTGACATCCATGATCTTATATGATCTTTACAAAACTCCTGGGACAGTCCTTATTTAGCAACAAGGAGACATACTCCGAGGGTCAAAGTGGCTTAGCCATGATTGAGTAGTGGAACCTTAAGCAATACAATGTCCACAGTTGAGCGCTGCTCTTTCTCACATGGTTATTTCCTGGGTGAGGCTTGCACAGAACTGTGAGGCAATAGCTTTTTGTTTGAAGTCATAACACCTTGTCCCTCCACACTGGACCCTGCTAACCACCCTGCTCTTAACGCCTCTAGTCCCTGATCCAAAAAACTTGGCCACATGAGACAGGAGGAATGGTCCAGGGAGGAGGTCAAAGGGAAGTGGGCCAGCCCTTCAGTTCTTTCCAGCTGCATCTTCCATTCATCTCCAAGCCCTAGGCACCTGCCAGCCTGTGCCCCACATTTCCCATCCTCCTGTGCGTTGTCCTCCCCACCTCCCTCCACCTGCAGCCTGACCGTGGCCCCATCACACCCTGATGGAGCACAGATGCTTGTGTGTGATGAAAATGTGTTCCCGCTAAGGACAAGAGTCCCTCCTGCACCCCAAGCCTGCTTCTTCTGCTAACACTGTCCCTGTGAATTTAAATCATCTCGTCTACACAGCCTACCTGCCTTCTTTTTCTTTTTTCTTTCCTTTCCTTTTCTTTTTCTTTTTTCTTTTTTTTCGAGGCAGGCTCTCACTATTACAGCCCTGGTCACTGGAACAGGCTGCAGTCAAAGTCAAAGAGATCTGCCTGCCTCTACCTCCCACGAGCTGGGCCTAAAAGTGTGCACCACTGTGCTCAGTGCAAAGCTCCTCTACAAAACACACCTGACAAAGCTATATCACTAGTTGGCAAGAGAGAGGTACCTGTGATGGCTGTGAATGGAAGGACAGGGCACCCAAGCCTGGTAGGTATATTGTTTCCTTCCTTCCCTCCCTCCCTCCCTCCCTTCCTTCTTCCTTCCTTCCTTCCTTCCTTCCTTCCTTCCTTCCTTCCTTCCTTCCTTCCTTCCTTCCTTTTTCTCAGCCAAGCACTCCACCACTGAGCTACATCTCCCACCCTCCTCTTGTTAAACTTTGAAATAGTTCACCAAATTATTCATACTGGTCTAGAAACTTACTCTGTAGCCCAAGCAGGCTTTGAACTGTTTGTTTGTTTGTTTTTGTTTTTCGAGACAGAATTTCTCTGTGTAGCCCTGGCTGTCCTGGAATTCACTCTGTAGACCAGACTGTCCTCAAACTCACAGAGATCCACCTGCCTCTGTCCCCCAAGTGCTGAGATTAAAGGCGTGTGCTTTAAACTCTTAATTCTTCTGAGTAGCTGGTATTGCAGGCCTAGACGACTAGGCTTGAGACTGGCCTGTTCTCTCTCTCTCTCTCTCTCTCTCTCTCTCTCTCTCTCTCTCTCTCTCTGTGTGTGTGTGTGTGTGTGTGTGTGTACACCTTGCTGAGGATTGAACCAAGGGCCCCATGCATAATCGGCAATGTTCTATGCCTGGTCTTATTTTTTACTGTATTACACACTTTGTTCTCCGCCCACAAGAGTCAGGCTACGACTTAACCTCTACTTAGCTCAAAGTCGTTGTGGGCCTTCTGTTTTGTATCCTCTGGTAAAATGGCTTCAGAGCTCATTATTTTTCTACCTCTTGGATTCGCAGCCTGTCAGCTATCAATTAAAGTCATTCATTCACGGCCATCTCCCTTCTAGTCTTGCTTAAGCTGAAGGAACAGACAGCTACCCTTGGCACGTACTGTAGTGTGGCGGGTGAATGGGTGGGAGCACATGGCCGCTTGCCTGGTCTTTGGCTGGGTGTAGAGGCCTCCACCTGTGGCAAGGCAAGCTCCAGCCCGCTGGATCTCTAGAGCAGGAATGCTGGTAGAACACGGGCTGGTGGAATCATATTAAGGCCACCACCTTATGAGTGACAGGACCAGACCACATCAGCCTGACTCCAAGAGGAAGCACAGCTGTGATGTGTCCTACAAATCTGGCTCAGAGCTTTAGGCCCCAAGGTGCTCCCATACTCAACAGGGACCAAGCACACACCAAACTGCCCTGTGCTGTTGACACCAAGATGTCCAGATCCTGGGGATGGTGATGAAAACCATTGTCCCTTTGAGTTTTGGCACTCCATCTCACCAGTCCCTTTGGGGAGAGGACAGGCAGCATGATGCAGAGGACTTCAGAGTCAGCTTTCCCGGGGTCCATCCCATGGTTGATGGACGCCTGTGCCTATATGCCAGGGTAGAGCTAGCAGGCCCGTTTCCAGAGCCTCTGTTGTTTCTGTATGTGTATCTCCACCCTGAAAGCTGAGACCCTGCACCACACACCGAATGGGGTGGGGGTGGGGGAGCTTCAGTCACCAAGGCAGGGCCCCCAGCTGCTTTCCAGAAGGTGTTCCTCCTTCCCCCTAAACCCAGCACCCGCCACCCTCTGAATCCTTTTTTGCTTGGAAAATACCTGGGAGTGAGCTCTGTAGGGCCGTTAGCCAGAAAGGTGTGGTGGTTGTGATGGTGCTAACTGTTGATCTCGTGGGGGGATTGAATAGCAAATGTCAGAGGGGAGACACAAACCCATACTTGGGAGGGGGAAGAGCTCTGGGAGGGAAAGGGTGCCAGGAACACCTCGTTTCCTCAGGAACTCTGGTCCTAGCAGGGACTGGATGACCTGTGACAATGGAGTGGTAGAAAGCCCAGAGACAGCTGGCACCTTCCTCACCCCATGGAGGCAGCTGCAGCACTTTCTCTGGGCAGCTGAGTAGACTCACTTCCTCAGCCCTGCACCCTAGAGAAGCAGGAAGATGGAGGGCCCGGCCTCAGACAGAGAGGTGGGGCATGACCTGGAATCCACGCTTCCGCTGGGGAAGATGAGGGAGTGGAGGTGGGCATGTCCCTGGAATTGGCAACTGCCAGTCTCTTCTCCAGCAGGAGAGAGTAAGCTCCTCCTCTACCCCTTTAGAGGCGCCGGGGTCCAGAACTGAACTGTTGTCCTTGCAAAGGGATCTTTCCTGGCAACTGGAGACAAGCACACCAGTGGGAAGCTGCTGGCGACCTGCGGCCATTGTCACAATCATACTCTCATATGGCAATTTCCAGGGTCAAAGCTGGCACTCGGGAGGCAGAGCCAGGCGGATCTTTGTGAGTTCGAGGCCAACCTGGGCTACAGAGTGAGTTCCAGGAAAGGAGCAAAGCTACACAGAGAAACCCTGTCTTGAAAAAAAAAAAAAAAAAAAAAAACTGGCTGTAGCCATTATTGCATCGGGTCCTCAGTGACATCTCGTGAGACATCGTTATTCCCTTCTCACAGATAAGAACACTGAACACTGGATTAGCCTTTCCCTTGGTCCATCACTGCTGTGCTTATGTCTGCCCTGGGTGCAGGGACAGGGTTGTGGGGGGGCAGCCCGCCGCCGCCGCCATGTGATCCTTTTGCTTCCCGGAACCCCAAAGGCAGGTGGGGCTGGGGGAGTGTGTGACTGCAAGTCTACAGACCTCAACACCAAGGTCCCTTTGGGAGTGAGGCCCTCAGTGCCCTGCTATGTTCAGTAATCCTCAGGCCCTTAGAGGAGGAAGGCTTGGATCCCCTGCCCCCCATCTCCTACCTCCATTTGTCCCCAGCCTCTCACCTCCCCCCCCCCTCCCCGTGGAACCACAGCCTCATGACGCTGACACTCAGGCTCCATTGGTCTATGTGGAGAACATTTGCCCTTATTTGGCCAGGCCAGCTTCAAGCAGGGCCTCCACCTCCGGCCCAGCCCCCACAGGCCTGTCTCTCTCACTTCGTCTTTTTGAGGTTTGGCTGTGGGGCCCAGTGGGCGTCACTTCAAACGCACTTTCTGGTTGAGTCACTTTTAACGGCTCCAGAGCTGTGAGCTGCTGCTGCTGCCGCTGCCCGCCGCTGCTTGCTCTGCTCCTGGATGCCCTCTAGGCTTGGTGGCTAACCCTCCCCCACCTGACTGCTGAAGAGGGCTGGGTGGACAGTGACCTTGGGACAGGTTCTGCAGACCACTTGGTGACCCATTTAGTCACATCTACTGGCCCTACCCACAAGTCCCGGACAGGGAAGTGGCCCTGAGTCCCTCCCCTAGACTTTTGCAGATTCTTCCTCAGACTTCCGGGGATTTTGGAGACAGAAAGGTCCTCATGGAAGAACCGCTTCTTTGGGGGCAATTAGAATTGACTTCTTTGGGGGAACAGAAAAACGGGATGCAGACTGTTGGCTGGTATTTAGGGAGAAGAATCTTAACCTGGCTGAGATTCCGGTTCCTCAGTCCAAAATGGGGATACTGACATTTGCCTTACTGGGTCCGCATGATCAGATGAGATGCAGACCGTTTACTGGGTGCTCCGCTGGACCCTCCTGTGGCATGGAGAAGTGAATACATGGAGCCCAGGCTAGCTCTCGCACATCTTATCTTGTGTTTCCAGCTGTGCCTGGGTCTGAGGAGTCCTGTGGGGGACAGGAGACTGACAGAACTAGACACCCCCTTTCCCCCCTGCTCCTGGGTAAAAGGAGAGTCCTGGTAAGGAGCCCTCTCTCTGGTCTTTAGGATGTCTACCCTGCATCCAGCTGGGAAGATATACAGCTGCCCTGTGGCTTGGCAGGTTTTAGAACACGACCCTGTTGCTTCCTCCTACACCAAGGTCCTTGGGCCTCTGTCCTTGGGGATACTCTAGAGTAAAAATAGATCCTTTGGTCAACTGTCTCTTCCATTCTGTAGCTGAAGCAGCAGGTGGGATGCTGGTTCAGTGCAGACTCAGTAACAGGCTCAAAGTTACACTATAAAGAGGCCTAGCCGTGCGGCGGTGGCGCACACCTTTGATCCCAGCCCAACCTTTGATCCCAGCCCTCGGGAGGCAGAGGCAGGCGGGTCTCTGTGAGTTCGAGGCCAGCCTGGTCTACAGAGTGAGATCCAGGACAGGCACAAAACAAACAAACAAAAAACAACAACAACAAACAAAACAAAAACTACACAGAGAAACCCTGTTTTTAAAAACAAAACAAACCTGAACATTTGGGGTTGGGAATTTAGCTCAATAGTAGAGTGCTTGCCTAGCAAGTGCAAGGCCCTGGGTCGGTCCTCAGCTGGGGGGGGGGGGGGTCCTCAGTTGGGAGGGAAGGGGAAGAGGCCTAAGAATCTTGTCTCTCTGTTTTGTCCTCTTGGCTGTCCTCATATCAGGGGTAGGATTTGGGTTGACTGAGAGATCATAGCGGGCAACACCCTCTCTCTCTTCCCAACCCCTCTTCGTTTGCTTTCCTGGGTCAGCATGGTCAACTGAGACACAGACCAAACATGCTCCTCACATTCACTGTGTGCAAGCTCTGACCTTTCTCAGGGCATGGAGAGGTGAATGTGTGGAGCCCAGGCTAGCTCCCACACATGGCAGTCTGTGTGTGTGTGTGTGTGTGTGTGTGTGTGTGTGTGTGTGTGTCTGAGAGAGAGAGAGAGAGAGAGAGAGAGAGAGAGAGAGAGAGAGAGAGAGAGAGAGAATATTTAATCTAGGGAGCCGGAACAGCTGTGCACATTAGCCCTGGCACCCATGGGTAGAGGGAATTTTGTTTTCCTGTCCAGGTCCCTAGGAGATCCCAGAGGAGAACGCTTCTGGTTTCGTTACCACTCCCACAGCAGTGGTCAGGGAGGCTTTCTCCCTTCCACAAACACTCCCTTTCTTACCCAGACTTTTTACTTCTTCCCACGCTGTGGAAAGAACCCTGCGCTTGGCCCTCGCTTCAGCCTGCCTTCTGTTTGTCTCTGTGCTTGCAACGTGGCTTCGTAAGGGTCAGTTTGCTGCTTGAATCCCTGTCTTACGATCTCAGAATGGCTGAGCCAGAGCCCTATGAAGCAGTCTCCCAGAACCGGCCCTGTGTGTTGGAGCTGCCCCTTGTCTGACAGAATGAGGTGGGATGTCGGAGATGCCTGGACAGAGGAGACAGAGGCCAAGGGAGACAGCCTGCCCGCTCTCTTGGCCTGGTAGGAAGCAACCCTTGTGCTCCCACGGCCTTGAGATGAATCGGGATCCTCCTGGGTGCTGGATGACCTCTTCTGGGAACTTGGCTGTCTCAGGTCTTTGAGGCATTTCCCTCCATTGACCCTGGCGCTCTTTTGGCTGCCCCTCCAAGGAGGCCACGAAGGGCCTCAGCGTTTTTGGTACTATTGATTGTGATAGGCTTTACCCAGTTTTGTGATGCTGGGGGATCAGTTTCCCTCCTTTGTGGCAGGCCCGCCCCAAAGCTAGTTCCCTGAAGGGTGGGCCTCTCAGCCTTCTGACTTCCTGTTTGTGAGTGGTTAGCTCCTGTGGCTTCTCTCTTCAGAAGGCAGGTTATCTGGCCTGCCATCTCTGCCTGCCTGCCTACCTGCCCACTGAGTGAGGCCCCGGCCTGTGCAGCTGGAGTAAAATCTTGGTTTTCTTCTCAGTTCTTTTACTCTTCGGGCCTGCGCTCCTAGTAAGGCAAAGACCTCCTTTCTCCCTGTTTCTTCTCTTTGCCCAGCTGCCCCTTCAAAACTCTCTTCCACTTGTACTTACTTCTTCCAGAAGGCCTTTGTTGATATCCTCCCCTCGCCCCGTGACTCTGGCCCCACCGACCCCCTCGGCACCAAGGGAGGACTACTTGGTACCTATCCATACTTCTCAAGCACACCAGTATACAGAAAGTCCCCTGCATCCTCTTATAGTGGCCCCGAGTTCCTCAACACCATCCCCCTTAGAAGCTGAGAGTACCCCATACCAGGTCTCACGTCTTCTCTTCAAGCTAACTTTACCTGCCCAAAGCCTCCTCATCTCAACAGACAAGATGGCTGCCCTCAGGGTTAGTCAGGAAGAGATGGGAGTAAAGACTGTGAGTCTGGAGCCCTCCAGAATCACTTGTCCAGTCTGGGACTCATCCCTTAAGTGAACGGGGTTTTCTTTCTGTCACAGATTATCCCTAGCCCTACTTCCACATCCTAGGAAATAAGAACGTCGGAACCAGGGGCTGGAGATGTAGTTGCGCTGGAGAGTGCTTGCCTAGCTCGCACTAGGCAGGGCGGTGGTGGGAGCCATGCCTGTAATGCGAGCACTTAAGAGAGAGGCACGAGGACCAAAGTCTAGGTCATCCTGGATTGCATAGCAAGTTCAAGGCCAGCCTGAGCTACACAGATCCTGTCTTTAAAAAACAAGCCAAAACAAACAAACAGAAAACAGAGGCAGGGGGATCTCTGTGAGCTTGAGGCCAGACTGGTCTACATAGTGAGTTCCAGGACAGTCAGTATTACAAAGAGAAACCCTGTCTTGAGAAACAAACAGCCGGGTGGTGGTGGTGGTGCATGCCTTTAATCCCAGCACTTGGGAGGTAGAGGCAGGCGGATCTCTGTTAGTTCGAGGCCAGCCTGGTCTTCAGAGCGAGATCCAGGAAAGGTGCAAAGCTACACAGAGAAACCCTGTCTTGAAAAACCAAAAAAGAGAGAGAGAGAGAGAGAGAGAGAGAGAGAGAGAGAGAGAGAGAGAGAGAGAGAAACAAGCAAAAAGTCAAAACCAGAAAAAAAGAAACCTTAGAGGTTATTTTTCAGCAGAATTTAAATGGCGGCAGCGGCCTCGGGTGCCTCACTGTGTCTGGACGTGTTTCCAAGGGTGGAGTTCAACTCATGTACTTGAACTCTCTCCTAAGACCTCCCCTTTCAGCCCCAGACCACCACTGATGGTTTTGTTTCTCTCTTCCTGGGGAGCTCAGGCAACAGGAAACTTTGGGGGCAGCGGTGGGGGTTAGGCCTGTCCTTCGGAAGTGCCTGTATGCTCCAGGACTTCTGCCAGTCACCTCACCGGCCCCAGAGACCCAAGGGAGGCTGCTTGCGTCCTTGCAGGAGGCAGGTGTGTGCAGGAGTGGGCAGAAAGCCTTCCAGGTGAGCTGGGGGCCTGAGCTGTGGGCCTGCTGTGTGCGGCTCCAGGAAGTGCGGCACCTCAACTGCTCACAGGTGTGCACCCCGTTCCACACAGCACACACCTGATCTTCTCACACTTACTGGGGTCCCTGCCTAAGACTCCGACTCCCGTCTTTTATTGTGTCTCTTCTCTCTGGCTCTCACTTTTAGGGGGTTTTAGGCCCAGGCGCCCCAGGCTCCTCTACAGTTCCTTTGTTCTTCAGCCCCAGCCTCAAGATGGGAACCACAGAAAATTCCAGACCCTCCAAGAAACTTCCTGATCCCAAAAGCTATGGGTAGAGGCTGGACTCTGTGTGGTTTGGGGCACTAAAGACTGCCTGTAGAGGGGACACAACACAGCTTCTTCTCATAGGGAGTAGACGTCAGTGACACCCACCACCCTGCTCAGGACAGAGAGGGGCTGGTCCCCTCGGACTCTGAGGTCTGACGTGTTACAGGGTGTTACAGACTCAAGACATCTATGGCGCCACACGGGCCAGAAGCCAGGCCCTGGCCTCCCCAGGGCACATCTTCTCCAGGGCAGGGTGCCTCCCCAGTGATAGGTCTAGGGCTGCGAAGCCCTGAAGGATAGGGGTCCAGGGACCCAGGTTACTGCTCAACCTTGATATTCTTATCCTCTTATCTCCTGGGACAGCACTTCCCCTCCACCCAGGTCCGAGGCCTGGTGGTGGTCTCTTAAAGGAACACGGTCCTATTTTTGGCCAGCTGACCTCGAAAGGCTGTTCACCACTGTTTCTTTAGACCTTGGAGTAAGGGTCATGTTCTTACTTTCCTGCTTTCCCTTTGGGGGGGACTGGGACTGATAACTTTTCCAGGCTGGTAGTGCCTCTTGCAGAAGAAAAGGATGTGGAGCAGACCCCCCTCTCTCTGTCTGGCCCTCCCCCAATTCCTTTCTGGGCCTTGAATCTGTATTCCCTGAAGCCTGTGTGGACCTGTGGCTAGATGGGATGCCCAGAGAAGACTCTCATGGCCTTCCCAGAAGGAGTCATTAGTGGTTTTTTCTATCTCCTGCCTCTTCTAACTGCTCCTCAAGGCCATTCTTGATTCTAGAGCCAAGCTCACTGAGAGGGAAACCTGGAGAAAATATGGGGCCCACACTCAGGCCCCTAAACTCCTGCCCAGACCCCCACCTTGCTCCCATCCCCCAGCTAGGGGCCCTAGGCTGGGTAGTTTCCTGCCTTCCCCATGGGGAAAGTGGGGGTGACATGCAGGTGGGCGGGCCCGTGCCCACATCCGGTGGCCAAGAGAGCCTCCCCTCCTGTCAGAACCTCTTTTTCTCCCCTCCCCCAAGACTCCAAGATACCTAGGCCCTGCCCAAGGACCCTCTTCCCCACGGACATGGCCTGTCCTTCTGTCCTTATAGGCCCTAAAAACAAAATGAAGACCCAACCCGATTGTGACACACACACACACCCACACACACACCAGCTGAGGGCTTTAGGCTAGGCCTGGGAAACTGTTGGCTTTCAGGGGTCCTGAGGACACTGACTCCCTGGTCTATAGGTTCTGACCTCCCTTCATGCCTTTGTACTTCCACAGCCTCTCAGGAGAACAGCCAGGCCTTACTTGGTCTCAGCGCCCAGAGAAAGGGCTTGTCAGTGTGTGTATGTGGGGTGGGCTCGGGGAACTGTATTTTTCTAGTGTTGGAGTTCAGGACTCTTTCTCCTGGGCACTCACTGAAGGTCCTAGCAGGGACCTGGGGTCACCTCCAGTGAGTCAGCCTCAACTCTTGAACCATCTCCTGTGGCTAGTTCCACTGGGGAAGGGCAGGCCCGGGATCCAGGAAGCCACCTGCCCAAGGCCTGTGAGATGGCCTCTTCAGCCCCCTCCCGCCAAGACCCAGCCTGGTCTCTGGTTTCCTGTCAGTCTGCACTCCCCAGGGAGGGGAGGGATGGCTAATCTCTGGTGCGTTGTGGAGGCGGGCTCCAAGACCGTTGGGCGCCCTGAGGGCGGACCCACGTGGCCTCGGGGTTATAAGCCCTGCCCACCCCGAAGGGAACCCCACTTTGGAGCCCTGTCCCTCTCAGCTCGGCAGCATCAGGTAAGGGCCCTAAACCTTCACTCCAGCCCCAACCAGGGCTCCTTAGCTCCGGGCCTGAAGGGCGGTGAAGGGCTTTGGGTTCAGGTTCTAAGTAGAGGCTTGGGTGCCAGGGCTCCCTCACAAAGCGGCAGGCAAAGGAACGACGGCGCTGGAATCCGCTGGCCTTCATTTCGAACAGCTTTCAAAATCTTTTTTTTTCTTTTTCTTTTTTTTTCGAGACAGGGTTTCTCTGTGTAGCCTCGGCTGTCCTGGATCTCTCTCTGTAGATCAGGGAGAGATCCACCTGCCTCTGCCTCCCGAGTGCTGGGATTAAAGGCGTGCACCACCACCGCCCGGCTCAAAATCCTTTAAATTCTCTAAAAGCGGGGTTAAGGGGTAAAATGATTCCCGCACTCCCCTCTCCCATAAAGACGCCCCTAAGGCTCGGAGGAAGGGGGGCTGGAGAGCAGGGTGGGAATGGAGAGTGGAAGAAGGCTGGAATAGCGGGACCAGGATCTGCGACTGGTGATGCCCCCCCCACTCCCAACATGGATGGCCTCCGTCTCCATCCGCACATTCTGGGACTCCAGCTTGGGGGACAGCCAGGAGTGAGGGCCTCGGGGTCTCGGCCTGCTGGGGAGGGACACAGGCTTCTGGGGGCCTGAGCCTCTGTCTAATGCAAAGGCTGGGCACCCGGGCTTCTGCGGGAAGAGGCTGTGGCCGCCTCAGTGGGGTTCAAGGCTGGGAGGCACCACCCACCCAGGCAGGACGCTGCAGGTCTCAAGATAGGGCTAAGCCTCGGGAGTGGCCGTGGCCTCCACCTGAGTGTCCCCAGAAGGGAGAGCATAGGGTGGAAACCTGGAGGGGAGGGGGAAGGGAAGCCGGGCTCAAAGAGGAAGTTGGGGGGGGGGGAGAGACTAGCCTGGCGCCATGCTGAGTCACCACCCACAAGGCCCAGGGCGGGCCCTGGAGGGGGCCACAGGCGGGGTTGGGGGGGTGTAGGGGTCCTTGGGAAAGCAGAGGAGGGCAGAGGGAAACTCGGGGGCAGAGGGCTTATTTTTAACGCAGGAGTCAGCAGGAAGAGCAGGTGGCCTGAAGAATACCCGTGGACTGACGGACAGACAGACAGACAGTGCAGTCACCCATAAAGTAGAAAGCACTACTAACAGCACTGGAGGGTGTAGTGTTTCCTACTTTATGGATGAGTGTACTGTGGGCTTCGGAGACGACGACAACGACGCCACCGCCCTGGCCACCTGCACCGTCCTCCTCTGCCAGGACCAAGAAGACGGGTGAGCATCTCTCCAACCCCCTCCCCCACTTCACCAGTCCCCCTCCCCCCCAGACTTTCACTGCTCCCCAAGCACTGTACTTCCTGACCACCCCCCACCCCCACCCCAGACAACTGTGGAAACAGCACAGCAGCTCTCCCGCAGTCAAGTCTGAGGAGATGGGGTGGGCTGGATGCCACACCTGCCGGCAGACTGGGGGGAGGCCAGAAGGGAGGCCGGATGGACGGGGATGGGTCGGGGTCACAGGGCCCTCAACACTAATAAAGAGTGGACTTGTTTCTCCCTTTCGTCTGAGACTCTGTTATTGGGGTGTTGGGGTGGTGTGGGTTCCATGGGGTACCATCCAAGAGAAAGATTGGTTCTGGCTGAGGTAAGAAGGCGTAGGCCAGACTAGGCCGCAGCCTGGGGATGGAAGCGCTTGGGTCACCGGAAGCAGACCTCCTGGCAATGTGAACAAAGGCCTAGGGTATGAGGGGCCTCTACTTTCGATCCTAATTCCTGCTCCAGTTTCTGTTTACTCCCTTCACCTCCAAAATGAAGGCCACTTGCCACTGGTTTGGGCCTAAACAAGTCTAGAGCAGTGCTTCTCAACCTTCCTAACGCTGTGGCCCTTTGATACAGTTCTTCACGTTGTGGTGAGCCCAACCATAAAATTATTTTTGTGGCTACTTCATAACTGTAGTTTTGCTACTGTTATGTTTGTTTGTTGTTGTTGTTGTTTTTTTCGAGAAAGGGTTTCTCTGTAGTTTTGGAGTCTGTCCTGGAACTCGATTTGTAGACCAGGCTGGCCTCGAACTCACAGAGATCCTCCTGCCTCTGCCTCCCGAGTGCTGGGATTAAAGCCACCCACCACCGCCGCCGGGCTTACTGTTATGAATCATAATGTAAATATCTGTGTTTTCCAATGGTCTTAGGTGACCTCTATGAAAGAGGCATTCGATCCCCAAAGGGGTTGTAACCCACAGGTCAAGAACCGCTGGTCTAGAGGATCCTTGGTAGCATAAGAGTTGGGTAAAACCACTATGGCACACCGTGCCCACCAGCACCTTACACATTGACAGGTCATGGATGCTAATCAGCAAAACATACATGCGTCGCCGTTCATATGCATTTCACCAGGCCCTGTACACAAATGCCAGCAACATGCACAAGCCAAGAACAGACTGAGATGTGGCTGGCATATCACATGGTGTATAGTTACCTAGGACAAACAGATGTTCATAGTACTTCATACACATACAGTGGTATATATACATGACATGTCACGCCCAAGAATATATCCACATAGTGACATTCACATAAATACAGTGGCTCCATGTACATATAAGTGACACTTTTAGAGGTGATAATATAAAATCACATAATGGCACACACACAGAGCCAGGATCTCTGTGGGGGTTTCTACACCTATGGACTGAAAAAAAAAAATTTATTTTTATTTGTGTGTGTGAGTACAGGGGTATGTGTGTGTGTGCTCGTGTGCGGCGGCATGCATGTGGGGGTCAGAGAACACCTTGCACAAGGAGTCAGCTGTCCACTTTCACCATGTGGTTCCTGGGGATCGAACTCTGGTGGTCAGGCCTGGTGGCAAATATCTCCCCCCATGGAACCATCCTACTGGCCAGTTTGAGAGGGGAAAAAGTGTCTTTAATGGCAAACCAAGTGTGTGGTATGTGCCTGTAATCCAGCAGGTGGAGACTGGAGCTGTATTAGACCCTGAGAAAGGAAGCTGCATCTTAACGTACAGACATCTCTTGTCATTATTCTCACGGTTTCCGCAATAACACAGTAAATTAATTTGCTTAGCATTTACATCATATTATAAAGTAGATATTATAAACAATCTAGAGATGTAAAGCATGTAAGAGGGCTGACGATAGAGCTCAGTGATAGGGTGCTTGCCTGGCATGCAAGAGACCTTGGGTAAACAGTAAAATGTGTACGTATGAGCTGTGTGCAGATATTTCATCATGTTATATAAAGGACTGAGAATATATATATATATATATATATATATATATATATTGTCTGAGAACTTGGTGGGGCATCTAGAGATGATCTTAGAGCCAATCACCCTTAGGCATGGAAGAGAGAAAAAAGATAATGTATACATGCATCTCCATATCATCTTTTTTTTTTTCTTTTTCTTTTTCTCCCCTTCCCCCCCCCCCACCCCCCCGGAGCTGAGGACTGAACCCAGGGCCTTGCGCTTGCTAGGCAAACGCTCTACCACTGAGCTAAATCCCCAACTCCAATATCTTTTTTTTTTTTTAAATTGGTTTTGGTAGCCAGGCGGTGCTGGCACTTCAGAGGCAGAGGCAGGTGAATCTCTGAGTTCAAGGCCAGCCTGGTCTACAAAGTGAGTTCCAGGACAGCCAGGACTGTTACACAGAGAAATCCTGTCTCAGATAAATAAATAAATAAATAAATAAATAAATAAATAAATAAATAAATAAATAAATAAATAAATAAATAAATAAATAAAATTTAAAAGATTGGTTGTGTTTTTTGAGACAGTTCTTTTTGTGTGTGTGTGTGTAGCCCTGGCTGTCTTGGAACTTGCCCTGTAGACCAGGCTATCCTTAAACTCTCAGTGATCCATCTGCCTCTGCCTCTCAAGTGCTGGGATTAAAGGCATGCACCATCACACCAGGCGAGTATCATTATATACACATGTCATTGTGTGCCATTACACATTATTGCATGACAACGTGTGACCTAATTTGTTGATGCCATATAATGGCATCTATGTACATGATTTATGCCATGATGTTATAATTTGAAAACTTATAATGATAGCATCATACTCATAATTGTATGCACATAAACATGGTGTCAAACAGACACAGAAACTTGCACAGATAAATATACAATGAGATTCATGGATGTAAAATAGTACGCATACATACAAAGATCCTCTCCACATGTGCACAGATATAAATAGATCTCTTATACATACATACTATATAGTGACATGCATATTCATGCTGACCTAAAGTTACGTGACAAGCATCACGGAGTGACTTGCCCACTGATGTATACACTGCTTTAGGAAATGAACATGTCGCCTCCTGCCCATGCAACCCTCTTTCCCCTAGTTCCATCAGCTCCGGGCGGCCGTGGTGGAGCCTACCTACAGTCTGGGGTCAGGGAGTGTTCTCTATGGTTTAGCTGCTATTCCGCAGGGGTGCCACGTGAGGGCCCCCGACCTTGGCTTGAGACTACTTGTTTTGCTGAGTCCGGGAACAGGGGCTGCCTCTCCCCAACACTTCTCTCTAGGGATCTAGGTGCCCCACATACAGGCAGTCACCTGGGTGGGGCAGTTCCTACGTCCTTGTTCCCAAAAGCCATTTTTCTCATAGCAAAAAATAAATAAATCAGCAAAGCCTAAGGCTAGACAGAAGATGAACTTCCTGACAATTGAGGGCAAAACCAGCCCAACAAGTCATGTCTTGTGGTCTCCCCTGCTGGCCTGGGAAGCCTGGGTTGTCCCCCAAATGTTGGCGGCATGAAGAAGCTGAAGGAATTTTTCAGCTTATTTCGGCCTCTCTTTGGTCACCTTCCTGTTTTCAGTCTTTTATTTCTTTGTTTTATCCCAAATCCCATCTTTTCCAGTTCTGCTCTTCTGTATGGCTAGGTCTCTGTCACATTGTCCTATCTCTATCTGTTTTGCCTGACAGGCGAGGACCGCTCCATTTCCTTTCCTCTGCACCCTGAAAGATGAGGGGGGTGTGGGGTCAAGGGGATGAAGAGGCCACATGGGCGGGTGTCTAAGCTGCCATCCAGCAAGGAACCTGCTCTTCCCTCTGTCCCGACCCTGCCAGCCTGCCAGCCGGTCCAGCCCACCAGTCCAGCGCCATCGCCATGGAAACCAGCAGCTGACTTCCTATTGGTGGGCAGGAGGGGAGGAGGAGGGGGAAGGGAGGGCTGATGATTCTCCCCTGCTCCCCCCACCCCACTCTGAGGCTCAGCCCTCCTTCGTGCCCACCATCTCATTTGGGGAGCTCTGGAACCGTGAGGGACCCCTGCAGTCCCTCGAGCTGAGACTAGCTGGGGCCGAGACTATGAGGCAAGCAGCCCATCGACCCAGGCCTCCTTAGGACCGCCCAGCCACCCAGCAAGCAAGTGATCAGCGGCAGCGGAGAGAAAAGCTGGAGATAAAGGACCACCCTGGACCACTGGGGATCACCCCCAGCAACTCCTGAGGACCCCATCCAGGCTGAGGGTCATGATGGATGGCCAGACTCCCAGACACTGACAGACAGCTACCACTACAGATACGCTGGGCTTTACAGCACTGGCACACTGAGATAGAACCAGGGAGCGACAGCATCATACACTGCCACAGCCCTGCAATACAGACAGCCCCCACCCCACGCAGGAACCACTGGTAACTCCGAAATAGGCACAGACAGGGACACATAGCACCATCCTCCTCAACACACACACAAGTGGGGGTACCCATCCTCCAAACACATATGAGACATCATTGACCTGCAGGGACAGACCTGGACACGCGCATACACATACCTTCCGCTGGGCTTTGCTGGTGGTGGCCTCTGCACACCCTCGCTCCCCTCCACAGGAGACACCTTTGCTTCCCCACACACTCTTATACTCGCAGAGCCATGAGTAAACATACCTGACATTCCCCCCAGCTCCCGTCTGGCAACCCTGAGACCTTCTGAAGCCTCCTTCTTGGGTGGGAAGAGCTCAGCCAACCTCTCTCTGATGGAGCCTCGGTGAAGCCAAAAGCTTACAGGGAGAAGGGTCTAGCCTGGCATGACCCTTGTCAGTCTCCCCACTTGGCTGGGTGATGTCCCCAGGTCCAGATTCTGGGGACCCTTGTGGAAACCATGGAGCAACTGACAACCCTTCCACAGCTTGGAGACCCCGGAGCCATGGAGCCATGGGCACTACCGGCCTGGCAGTGCTGGACTCAGGGCCAGGGGTTCAAACCTGGAGATGCAGCTCCGAGCGTGGCGGTTACTCGGACAACTCTGCAGGTTAGAGGACTGAGGTCTGAAGAGAGCTCCGAGCCGGAGGGAGCCCTGAGCCCTGGGCCTGTAGGGAACACTGACCCTGAAGGAACCGAGACTGGGCTGCCCAAGCTGCGACAGCAAGCAGAGAGCCCTGGGCACAGCTGCTCCGGGCTAGAGGATGAGGAAACACAGGCTTGTAAGGTAAGGGAGGCTAAGGAGGGCTGCAAGATTGGCCAGCCATAACCTGTAGCCCCACTGCCTGTCTCTGTCTGTGAGTTGGTCTATGTGATCATCTGTCCTTGCTTCCTGGGAATCTCAGCGGCTTCATTCTGTGTCCCTCTGGCCCTGCCCCTTGGTGTGTGTGTGTGTGCGTGCGTCTCTCTGATTATGTTAGGTCTCCTCCTCCATGAGCCTGTCTGTTTTGGGGGGTCTTGGGGATGTTGGGGGTATGGAGGTGGGCTCAGTGCTGGGCTGAGTCAAGGAAGATCATAGTGTGGGTGGGTGTAAGTGATCTACTGAAGAGGATGGAGGAAGCGGGACTTTAGAGGGGGGCAGGGGACTTCATGGACCCAGGATGTCGAGAGGAATGGGGAAGGGGTCTGATCTGGCATTACCCAGGAGGATATGGGCAGAATGGCAAGGGCAGAGGAACAGCAGGAAATGCCCCCAGAATGGTGTGTGGTGGTGCAGGGCTGCCACTGAAGGCATGGAGAACTGGATGCTCCTTCTCTTTAGGTCCCGGCAGTACCCTTCTCTAAAGGCCTGGGACATAAGAGGAGGGGAGCTATTTCACACGGAGGACCCTGGCTAGGTTGAATAGGTTTCTGAGGCACTGTACCAGTCCTTCCCCATTTGACAGGCCAAGTCGAACGTGGGCTTTGGGGTCAGGTCCAATCTGGAGCTGCTGAGGGCCCTAGGGGAGCTGCAGCAACGCTGTACCATCCTGAAGGAGGAAAACCAGATGCTGGTGAGGCCTGGAGAGTGGGGTCCCTCTGGGGACCCTGATCACCCCATAAACATCTCTTCAAGGAGGGAGGTACCCAAGGGCGACATCATCATGTACCCCACACCCGGAAGACCCTTGCTTAGCACCGCCGAGGATCTCACTGTGTGCCCAGGCTCTAGCCTAGGGCCTGGGGAGTAGTAATGGGTCTGTGGGGTGCTCCCCACACAGTCCAATTCTGGCTGACCCCCCTTGTCAGAGAAAAAGCAGCTTCCCCGAGACGGAGGAGAAGGTGCGGAGGCTCAAGCGGAAGAACGCGGAGCTGGCGGTCATTGCCAAGCGCCTGGAGGAGAGGGCCCAGAAGCTGCAGGAGACGAACATGAGGGTGGTGAGGACAGACTGCCGGGTAGAGGCTTGGGTGACTTGGGAAGAGAACCAAGGCTGGGCCACAGGGAGTGGGCTTGGGTGTCACAGACTTATTACCCAGGAAAGCAGGAGTCCAGCGGCTGTGTAAGCAGGACAAATGCTGGCCTGGATTGAGGTTGGAGGTGTCTGGAGCTGTCAGGGGAAAGGGGTGCATGGGGGAGGCTCCTGAGCAGTCAGGGAGCAGAATTCTGGCTTAACACGTGCTGGAGCTGTTTGCAGCCTCCTGCTGAGCTCATCTGGGGTGTGGAGCTGGACTGGGGGCAGGGAGAAGTCCCATCCTAGTGGCAGCCCTGAATTAACAGTGTCCTCTGAGCCTAAACTACGATGTGATGTAGAGTTAACGCTTTCGATCCTGCTTGGGGATCCAGGATGGGGTTCATTGAGGATACGGTTCTTCTGAGGCCCCAGACTGGGTTTCCTCCTAATTCTTCCCCTGGGAGATGAGGAGTGGGAGGTGTGCTTCCAGCCCTCAGATGACCACCCTCAGATGCCTTTACCCCTCCTCTGGCTAGGTGAGTGCCCCTGTGCCCCGACCTGGATCCGGTTTGGAGTTGTGTCGTAAGGCCCTGGCCCGCCAGCGAGCCCGGGACCTCAGTGAGACAGCCAGTGCGCTGCTAGCCAAGGACAAACAGATTGCTGCCTTGCAGCGGGAGTGCAGGGAGCTGCAGGCCAGACTTACTCTGGTGGGCAAGGTGCGAAGGGGGCCTGGGTTTCTCTTCCTGCTCGATCCTACACAAGGATATCTGCTTAGAGTGTGGGCTGTGGACCAGATGTTAATGAGATGCAAATGAAACGGAGAGGTGGCGGCTGCTGGGGAGTAGGTTCCCCTGGCAACGGCCCAGGTGGGAGAGGGGAGAAGGCGACTGAATGGAAGGGGGTGGAGCCGTGAGTCCCAGACCTGGACATTTCTGTGCTCCAAGCCTGAAGCTGTGTGCCAGTGGATCTGACTGTAGGAATCCACACATAGTTCACACTTGCGTGAAGGAGTGTTCACACAAGCATTTAGCACAGTGCAGGCCCACTGCGAGCGCCCAGTGAACGAGCTGCTGTGAATGTCTGCCCACGAGCCAGGGGAGGCATGTGGCTGCATACTCATGCTTATATGACCAACCATATACGCATGGGAAGCTGCGCACTTTCCCGCGCATCCGAACCGATCCAGTATGGTGGAGAGGTGGAGATGATCAGGGGCCAGGCAGGGGTTGCGTCTGACTCGGTTCCTGGTCGCCCCACCCCAGGAAGGTCCCCAGTGGCTGCATGTGCGGGACTTCGACCGATTGCTACGCGAGTCCCAACGGGAGGTGCTGCGGCTGCAGAGGCAGATCGCCCTGCGCAACCAGCGGGAGCCGCTCCGGCCAGCCGGGTCCCCGGGTCCCACTGCTCTCTCCAGAGTAGGGGCGCCGGCCCCGGGGGCCCCGGGAGAGGTGAGCGCCTGCGCATGGGCAGGTGTGTGAGTGTGCTCAGATGCGGGGTCGGGGCAATCCGGGGATCTCCCCCTGCACGATGCTCAGAGGGGGACCCCCGTGGTGACATGCACGCTCTCCCAGGGTCTAGGGAGCCTTCCCGACTAGGGAGCGGGGACTTGTCGAAGACTCCCGCGCTCGTACCTGCACCGCGCCCTACCCCTGGGGGTTTCGGGGTTCCTCCCTCCGCAGGCCTGTGCCCCACGGGGCCAGCCTGGCCGCCCCTGCCGTGTCGCTAGTGGTACGGCCCGGCCGCAAATCCCTGGTTGCCCTGGCAGCCGCCCGGGGCCCAGCCCGCGCCGCCTCCTCCCGCAGCTGCGGTAGAGAGGGGACGCCCCCTTCAGCGTCCGCCCAGGGGCCAGGTCTGGCCGGGGTTACCCTGGGGGGCGGTGCATACGACAAAGTTCCAGGTATGGGCGACCTTCATTGAGCCGGGGCTAGGCAGCTCCAGTCCAGAGGGCCTGGACACCCCCCGCCGCGGAATCTAGAGGCCTGGCTCCTATCCATCATCCTGGGTGGGCAGCGTTTAGATTAGCCTCCAGGGAAGAAGCCTGGGGGCCGGGGGGAGAGGAGGGATCTGATAGTAACATAAACCTCGCGGGGTGGGGTTTCAGGAAGGGGTGATGGTGCTTGCTCAGACTCTGCCCCTCAATCTGATCTATGGAGGAAGATGTACCTCCCATCAAGACCTGTCCTCCAAAGTTCTCAGGAATAAATGGGAAGCTGATGAGGGTGGGCTTGGGGGAAGCCAAGGAGGTCTGGCTAGGTTTACACTACTCTAGGCCAAGCTCAGACAGGATGACCCAGAAGCCCAGCTCTAGGAACACCACATATAGATATCTCTCTGGGGATCCAAGCAGACTCCTAATTCTCTGCTAGTCACGGAAGGACACCCAGGACAGTTATTGAGTGCAGAGCAGGGAGCTGCTGAAAGCTAAAAAGGGAAAAGCTTTGGCCTGGATAAAGGACCCATCTCCCAGGGCACACGTGGGGCCTGGGATCTCAAAGCACTATGGCTCATAGATACAGGGTTGCAACCTTTATCCTTCCATGTCAGCTGGAGATATTGGGAGGGGTGGGCAGACAGCACCCCTCACCCATAGGCCCAGATGTCATCGCTGACCTGGTTATGAGGTGAGATCTTCCCATAGGTAGGCTGGCCGGGGCCAGGCTGTTCTCTGGTACCATGTCCCTTCCCCTGGGTATTCGCAGGCCATACACCAGGATGATGTGGACAGCCCACAGGTGGTCCTAGGGGAACCAGAGAAACAGCAAAGGGTGCAGCAGCTGGTAAGTCCTAGGTTGAGGGCTGGAGGCAGCCCACTGTGGGCAGCTCTACCTTTCCCCATGAGAAGACCTTGGTTCTGACCCCCACAGGAGTCAGAGCTCAGCAAGAAGCGAAAGAAATGTGAGAGCCTGGAGCAGGAAGCCCGGAAAAAACAGAGGCGATGTGAGGAACTGGTAAGCTCCCAAGGCCGCCCAGGAACCAGCTCCCTTCTTTCTCCCAGGCCGGCTCCCTCAGCTCCTCTTGCATCCTCCCATCCTTAGGAACACCACTTTCCTCTTGTCCTTAAGCTTTCCTTTCCTGGCCACTGCAGGTTTCCATGGGAGGCCTTGCCCGGGAGGGCAGGGTCCTTCATGTGAGAGGGCCCTTTCCTCAGAGCTTGTCTGACCTCGGCCCACAGGAACTACAACTGAGAGCAGCCCAGAATGAGAATGCCCTCCTGGTGGAAGAGAATTCCCGGCTCAGTGGGAGAGCCGCAGAGAAGGAGCAGGTACAGTTTCTGCCCTGTCCCTGGAGAGAGTTGCGCCCCAGTGAGGCCCGAAGGCCTCTTCTTGGGGTGTAGTTTGAAGGGAGCTGTTCCCCTTTGGGCAAGTTGCAGGCGGGACAAAGCTCACACATGCCCACCCCCACCCCGTGGCCCCTCTCCAGGTGGAGTGGGAGAATGCAGAGCTGAAGGGACAGCTCCGGGGAGTGAAGCAGGAGAGGGACTCAGCCCTTCGCAAAAGCCAGGGCCTGCAAAGCAAGCTGGAGAGCCTGGAGCAGGTGCTGAAGGTGAGAGGCTTGTGTAGGTGGAGAAGGTGGGACAAGCCGTGTGTGTGTGTGTGTGTGTGTGTGTGTGTGTGTGTGTGTGTGTGTGTGTAGCATCAGGGCCTGAGGGGGTTCTGGGGCCACCAGCCCTTGGTCACTTCCAGCCTTGGTTTTCTTTGTGACAGAGGGCCTGTGGAGCAGATGGTAGTTGAGGTTCCCCGGTCTTGCGTCTTCTGTGGACATGGTAGAGTGGGAAGCTCCGACCTTGACCCACGGTCTTGTGTTTCAGCACATGCGGGAGGTGGCCCAGAGGCGGCAGCAGCTGGAGGTGGAGCATGAGCAGGCTAGGCTCAGCCTGCAGGAGAAGCAGGAGGAGGTCCAGAGGCTGCAGAAGGTGGGGGCAGGAGCCGGGGCAGGGGGCACATTGGGCGGCTGAACCCCAGCTGTGCGCTCACTCATCCAACAAGCATGTTTGGCCTACCCGCTACTGTATGCTAAGCGTTGGGGAGACAGCGGGGAATGAAATATGGGTTCCGGACCAGTCAATGGACCAGCCAGCAGATCCTGAAATTTGGGGCCAGAGTGGGTGATGTAGTGTGACCCTGTTTTAGAAAACAAAAGGTAGAAAAGTAAGATTGATTCTGTGCAGGAGAGTGACATGATTCAACTCATAATGTCACAAGGTCAGGCTGGCGGGATGGGTACGAGGAGCGACATCCAGCAGGTGATAAGATGTCAGGGCTGTGGCAGGAGTCTAGGAGGTGGAAGTACAGTGGAGACAAAAAGTGAGTGGACTGGAAATACAGTCTGGGGATAAAATTGCAAGGACACTTCTGTGCCGCTCCTTGTCTGTTTGAACCCTGGGGAGAAGGAGGCTTTTCATCCCGTCCCCACCCTCAGCACGTGAAGGGTGAAGGCAGACGAGTCCATTCTGTTGCTGTGATACACGTCATAACCAAAAGCAAGTTAGGGGAGGAGGAAAGAGTTCATTTCGGTTTACACTTCCAGGTTATAGTTCACCACTGAGAGCAGGAGTCCAGGCAGGAACTGTGGAGGAGCACTCCTTACTGGATCTCTCAATGTCTTATACTCAATTAGCTTTTTCTTTCTTTCTTCCTTTTTTTTTTTTTTTTTTTTTTTTTTTTAAATATGGCCTTACTATATTACCCTGGCTGGCCCAGAATGCTCTAAATCAGGATAGCCTCACATTTACAAAGATCCTCTTGGCACTGTCTCTGGAATGCTGGGGTTAAAGGTGTGCGCCACCACACCTGGCCCCAAGCTAGCTTTCTTTCTTTCTTTTTTTTTTTTTTTCTGGGACAGGGTTTCTCTGTGTAGTTTTGGTGCCTGTCCTGGATCTCACTCTGTAGACCAGGCTGGCCTCGAACTCACAGAGATCCGCCTGGCTCTGCCTCCCGAGTGCTGGGATTAAAGGCGTGCGCCACCACCGCCCGGTGTAAGCCAGCTCTCTTATACAGCCCAAGGCCACCTGCCTAGGAATGCTGCCGCCCACCGTGGGCTCAGTCCTCCTCCGTCAGTTAGCAGTTAAGACAGTGCCTCATGGGCGTGCCCACAGACCGATCTGGTCAAGGCAATCCTTCAGTTGAGAGTCTCTCTTTCAAGTTGACAAAAACTCGCCCGGACAGAGCAATGACTCTGGGAGACAGGGCACCTTGCTTGAGTTTCAAGTTCTGTTTTTGGGAAGTTTGAGGGGGTATGATAAAACATTTAAATGGACACATCCCAGACGACTGGGCATGAGTCTGGAGCTATTAGGTGGCTGCCCTTGGAGGTGTTGGGGGTCACCAATGCCCAGAAGACTGCAGAGAGGCCTGTGTCCAGGGGCGCCTTGACATTCCAAGGGATAGAAGACAGGGGGCAGAGAAGAGGGTCAGAAAGAGCCACCGATAGGTAGGGTAGGGTCCACCCACCAGAAGGGTGGGTGTCCAGGGAGAGAGACCGCAGCTGGCCCCACCTCTTCTCGGCCCTCCCACCTTCCTGTTTAAGGCAGAGCTCCGGGTGGGAGGGACCCTCTGGCCTCCTGCTCCCCAGACCCTCTCTCCTTTCCTTCCTACTCTTCGTCCCCCTTGTCTTTCCAGCCCCTCATCCTCTTCCTCCCTCACACCTCACTCTCCACCTGGTCCTGTTGAGCATCCCCCTCCCCTCCAGCGTGTCTTCCTGTTTGCAGGCGCAGGCAGAAGCCAGGCGGGAACATGAAGGAGCTGTGCAGTTACTGGAGGTAGGGCCTTGGGGTGTATAAGGACTTGGGGTATATAGGGCCTTGGGGTGTATAGGGCCTTGGGGTGCATAGGGCCTTGGGGTGTATAGGGCCTTGGGGTGCATAGGGCCTTGGGGTGTATAAGGACTTGGGGTGTATAGGGCCTTGGGGTGCATAGGGCTTGGGATGCATAGGGCCTTGGGGTATATAAGGACTTGGGGTGTATAGGGCCTTGGGGTGTATCAGGACTTGGGGTGTATAGGGCCTTGGGGTGTATCAGGTCTTGGGGTGTATAGGGCCTTGGGGTGTATCAGGTCTTGGGGTGTATAGGGCCTTGGGGTGCATAGGGCTTGGGATGCATAGGGCCTTGGGGTATATAAGGACTTGGGGTGTATAGGGCCTTGGGGTGTATCAGGTCTTGGGTGTATAGGGCCTTGGGGTGTATCAGGTCTTGGGGTATATAGGGCCTTGGGGTGTATCAGGTCTTGGGGTGTATAGGGCCTTGGGGTGCATAGGGCTTTGGGGTATATAAGGACTTGGGGTGTATAGGGCCTTGGGGTGTATAAGGACTTGGGGTGTATAGGGCCTTGGGGTGTATCAGGTCTTGGGGTGTATAGGGCCTTGGGATATATAGGGCTTTGGGGTATATAGGGCCTTGAGGTGTATAAGGACTTGGGGTGTATAGGGCCTTGTGGTGTATAGGGCTTTGGGGTGTATAGGGCTTTGGGGTATATAGGGCCTTGGGGTGTATAAGGACTTGGGGTGCATAGGGCCTTGGGGTGCATAGGGTCTTGGGGTGCATAGGAGCAGGACATAGCAGAAGGAGGGACCGGAAATGAGGCTGGGCCGAATCCCCTTTAGTGTTGGCCTATTTCTAGGCTGGGGCGCACGGGCAGGGCTCCTGAGTCTGGGCAGTAGTCCTCCCACTGCCACCCACCTCACCTCAGAGGCTGCTTTTACTTTGAAATGTCCTTTTCATATCCTTGCATCCGCCCAGGGCACTGCCAGGGTGGTATCCATCCATCAGAGGCCCCTGGCTTCCCTCCCTCTCCGGGTTATTGACCCGTAGAAGGAAATGTTCTGACTTCTCTGTGCTTTCCTCCCCCGCCAGTCTACGTTGGATTCCATGCAGGTACAGTCTACTTATGCCTTCCACCTCCTGGTGTCCCCCGCTCCCCAGCCCCCTCATCTCTCTTCCCTCAGGGACCAACTCTGATATACCACAGAGGGGCCATCACTGATGGCAGACCTGAACTCCACAGATCTCTGGAGAGCTTACAGGACACGTGGGCTGTCCCCTCATCTCAAACCTGCAGCTGAGCTTGGCAGACCCAGGGCCTTCCCTCCTGTTGTCTTAGACCGTGAGGAAGTTCGTCGCCCACTGACTCATGTTCCTTATGACATGTCAGTGGGAGAGCCCTTGATCTAGAAGCTTGCTTGGTGATTGAGGAAAGGGCATGAAAATTGGCTCATTCTATCCAAAGACATCCCTAGTTTCCCATGGAACTTCTTGCCGACCTCTCTGAGGACAGGGCCACTGCCTATGGGAGAATAGCTAGGGCCAGAGCTAAGAACATTCCGGAGTTGTTGTTGTTGTTGGGCTTAGGAAGTCGTCCCTTTGGCCTATAAAGTATTCTGAGGCAAGAGTGGCGCCGGCCTGGGTCTGAGAGTCGGGGCCCTGGGTTGGTGCTCAGGCTGGGGGAGTGGGGAACATATGTGTAAACTAAAGTCTGATGTGGGCCTATGTGGAGCTGGCGGGCGCTGTACAGCTCTGCTAGGTCCAGTAAATCACAACGGGTCTTGTTGTAGGCCCGGGTTCGAGAACTTGAGGGCCAGTGCCGCAGCCAAACCGAGCGCTTCAGCCTTCTGGCACAGGAGCTCCAGGCCTTCCGTCTGCACCCAGGCCCCCTGGACCTGCTTACTTCCGCCCTGGGCTGTAGTGCCCTTGGGGACCGTCCTCCACCCCACTGCTGCTGCTCTACCCCACAGCCCTGCCAGGGGTCCGGCCCCAAAGGTAAGCTTTCCCCTAATGACATTGGGGTTTTTGTATAGTGCAAGGCTAGAGTTCAAGATTAGAGGCCAGCCAGCCATCCAAAGTCACACAGCAAGTTAAAGACATACCTCATTGAAGTCAAGATCTGAGGCCGCTGTTCTGCCTCGAACGGGGGTTTGGGCCCTACCCGTCAGTATCAGGGTCTTAGGAAGAGTCGAGAACTGAAGGTCAGTCAGATCTGGTGGTCCTAGCTCTCTTCTCTTACCAGCCAATTGGAGATAGCATGTTGCTTAACCTCTTAAGAGATAGTTTCCTAAGCCATGAGGCAGGAAGAACTCAATACACTTCATGAATGCTCCGAAGATTCAGATAGATATGAATCACAGTGAGTTTCTCCCCCAGACATTCCCCTTATTGTTAGGAAATCTGGGTATAAAGGCCAGACGCCCGTACCCCTATTTCCCCAGTCCCTCCTCAGACCTCAGATCCCAAGCTCACTTGGCATCTTCTCTTTAGACCTTGACCTCCCGCCGGGCTCCCCAGGACGCTGTACCCCCAAATCTTCTGAGCCTGCTCTTGCTACCCCTACCGGAGTCCCTCGAAGGACGGCGAAGAAGGTGGAGTCTCTTTCCAACTCGTCTCGCTCGGAGTCCATCCACAACAGCCCCAAGTCATGTCCCACACCAGAGGTCAGTGCTGGCCCAGGGACTTTGGACTTGGGTGTTGGCTTAGAGAAGGGCCAGAGGTGGAAGGAGTTAGGTGGCCACTGATCCCGAGCTGGGACATAGAAGGCCTGAGGGTTCCTCTTGTGGGCAGGAACTCAGGCGGAGCCTGCTCTCCAGGGCCTGCCTACCCAGCCGCACCTCTCTGGGGCCCAGGGAGGCCCCTAGAGTCCTGGGCCGGATGGAGGAGACAGTTTGGCGCCTGATCCTCATAATGACTCTGCTCATAAGAGCGACTGTAGTGGAAGGAGTCGCTTGTGTGAGGAAGAGCACGGGGTTCCTGGATTCAGATCCCAGCTTTATCTTAGGAAAGTCACTCATGGTGTCTCAAGGCTTTGATTTCCTGGGGCGGGGGGGAAGGGGATAACAAACATTGCCTTGTAAGATTGTTGTGAGGGTTACGTCTCAGCGAGGGCCACCCAGGAGATGCCCAACACGTGGCCGCTGTAGTCATTACTAACTCCACTCACAGCTCTTGTGATCACCTCCCAACTCCGGGAAGTGGAGGTGTCAGGCCAGGAGCAAGCCTACTCACCAGGGTTTCAGAAAGTGGTACAACCCAGCCCTGGGCCTCTGCTGCCCCCTGGTGGGATAGAATGATGGTGCTGGCTTTGGGCTTGCCTCAGTGGCTCTGCCCTTGAGTTCCAGTGGGGTTGGAGCCGGAGATACAGTTAGAGGGCTAAAACAGGGGGAGTCTCCAGGCCCCCTTCCTGCTTGCTTCCAGCTCTTTACAATTAAGATGCTTTGCTGAGCTTCTTCTTTAGGGAGCCAAACTGTCACTGAAGCCTACTCCCCTGTGACCTGGCCACCAGTCAGGTTCCCCGAGTCCTGGGCTGGAGCCAGGACTCAGGGAAGGGTCCAAGTTGTCCTCACACTCAAGATTAGGACAGCTGTGTGTGTCACAGACCTTCTGTCTCAAATCTGGTTTAGAAGATGCCAGGCCTTGTTGCCACTGGCCTTGAAGTATAATATTTTATGCTCCCTTCTCAAAGTCCCAGCTACTCTGTCTGCAGTGTCTTTGGCTTTGGGCCTTGGACCATAGACCCTGGCGAGGAACCAACTCTTTCTTCCTGCTCCAGGTGGACACAGCCAGTGAGGTGGAGGAGCTGGAGGTAGACAGTGTCTCCCTGCTCCCAGCAGCTCCGGAGGGCACCTCAGGAGGAGCCAGGATCCAGGTCTTCCTAGCACGCTATAGGTAGGTCCTTCTTGCTCACTCTGCTACTCCTAGCACTGGGGTGCACAGAGGACAGGTATGGATGAATATGGAGACCCCTGGACACAGTGGAGGGTGGTACAAGGGTCCTGGCTGAACACTGTGCTTACGGCACAGTTGAGCCAAGGTGGGTACCATGAGTGCTCTACTTGGCTACGCTAGTAACCACATCTCCAGAAAGGCTTGATGTGTGACCGTGTGAAGCTGAGTATGGAGGTGAGATGTCAGCCACCATGTTCTTCCCCCTCTGCTGTTCTCCCAACAGCTACAACCCCCTCGAGGGTCCCAACGAGAATCCAGAGGCTGAGCTTCCACTGACAGCTGGCGAGTATATCTACATCTATGGTGACATGGATGAGGATGGCTTTTTTGAAGGTAGGACTGTAGTAGGAATCACCCAGCTTTACTGTCCCTGAAGACCTCTGTCCTTCCAGTCCTGTTCCTCAGCACACTCCGGCCACCCCAGCTTTTCAGACTCAGCTAAGGGCTGCTCTGAGATTTGGGACAGCTGGCAGGGAAAGAGACATGACTGGCCTGGAGAAGGCCAGGGTCTCTAACAAGTCCAGATGCTAGGAAGAGTGCCTCGGGATACTTTGACTAAATCAATTGTGCTAATAAACAGAGAATGGCACTATTTAACACAGGTGACAATTGCAGTTAGGTCTCTGTCTGCACTGGGTGCTGGACTCCCGTCAGATACGAGGAGGAGGAGTTCGTATTCAGATCCCACGTGGTCCGAGCAGGTGGTGGGTAGGCGCCAGGGCCAGGGCAGGACCGAGCTTCAGGGAAGTTGTCCAGGTCCTGAAGGGAGCCACAGGGCTCAGCATGCGGCAGGCAGATGTGTCACTGACACTAGGGCCGCTGGTAGACCCTGCAGAAGGAGTGAGTGGCCGCAGGAGCCTCCTCCAGAGTGCTCCTGGCTGGTGCTCCGAGCCGCATCCTTCGACATCGGGGAGGTGTGCTTGGAGCACGGCAAAGCCCACAGCTGTGTGTGGAGATTTAGGAAACGGGTCAGATCGGAGTGAACCCCAAGAGCTTTAGAGCTTGCTTAGCTCCTTTCCCGGGGCCCTGTGAGCAGCTTCTGGGGGTGCTGATGCATGCCTTTGTACACCAAACGGCTAAACTTCCCGTAAGGGTAGATGCTGGAGAGCTAGACCAATGGCTTCCAGGAGACTGGTACTTAATTGGTGTCTTCGCAAATTTTGTTGGTTTGTTTGTTTTGATATTTGTTGTTTCTGGGGTTTGCACCTAGGATCTCATGTGTGCAGGTTACTGTAGCACTGAGCACAAGCCCAACTCTCTTTTTCTTTTTTAACCCAGGATCTCACTAGGGTTTCCAGACTGGCCTTGAACTTGGTTTGTATCCAGGCTGGCCTTGAACCCTTAATCCTCCTGACTCAGCCTCCTAAGTAGCTGAGATTTCAGGCCTGTGCCACCAAACCTGGCTGTCATGTGTTTTAATGAGAACAAATGCTAGAAATTATATATACACACATATATATGTAAATTTTGACTTTTTTATTATGTGTATGTGCCTATCTGCATGTCTGTACATGCGCTGAGAAGAACAGAAGAAGGCATCTGATCCCCTGGAGCTGGAGGTACAGGTGGTTGTGAGCTATCCTGTGGGTGCTGGGAACCAAACCTGGGTCCTCTGCAAAAGCAGCCAGCAGAATGCGGCAAATGCTCTAACCACTGATTCATCCCTCCAGGTCCACAGTACCAGTTTTTTAAAGGGGACAGCAAAAGCACAAACAAATCTTATACCTTAGTTTACGGGACTTTAAATTACATAGTCTCCAGGACTATGTTTGTTTGTGTGTGTGTTTATTTTGAGACAGAGGCTCACTGTGTAGCCTAGGCTAACATAGAATTCACTATGTGGACCAGGCTGGCCTCTGACTCACTTTTTGCAGCCACGTCACTCCAGTCTCTGCATCTGGGTCACATTGCCTCCTCCTCCTGTCGCTCCTGTGTGTCTCTTATAAGGATACTTGTCGTTAGATTAGGGCCCACCCAGATAACGTCGGATCAAGATATTTACTTAGTTATATCTACATAGGAGTACTACCAGATTAGTAATAGTTCTCAGGTTCCAGCGATTGGGGAACATGGCCATATTTTGGGGGGCCACCATTCAACGTACTATGGTCCTTACGACATTAACTTACTGAGAATCCCTATTGTTTCTTCAAGTGTCCTTTGTTTTCTAATACGAGCAGAAAAGTTAAGAGGGGAGGGGCATGCGGTACTGCTGGGGCACCCCCTGGCACCCTGCCGCTCAGCCTGCTCTGTGCTTTGTCACAGAGAGACCCTCCAGCCACCCACGGTCTGCTCCCCAAGAGTGGCTTCCCCTTTTATATGCCATGTAGGTACCCTGCTTCTTCTCTTTTGATGTCCCTTAAATGCACGACAATGTTTTTAAAATTCATCACATCTTTGGGGCTGGCGTGCATAACAAAGGCACACTGGTTACTGCCTGGATTGATGCCCGCTGTGCTCCTGGGCATAAGGTTGGAGCTCCTGACCCTTTCTAGGCCCCCCAAGTGCTCGGCTCTGTCACTTCTTATTTGATGAGGTGGTTTCCCCCCTCTTTTGTGGGTATCCCCTATTCCGCAGGCCTGTGTAAAGTCTACTACAGTTACACGTCTTCCCTCTTCCCTCCCTTCCTTCCGGTATGGGGTCTCCTGTAGCCCAAGCTGGCCTCCAATCCGTTGTGTAGCTCAGGGCGGCCTTGGACTCCTGATCCTCCTGCCTCCACTTCTCACATGCTGTATTACAGACGTGTACTCAGATCTTTAAAAAAAAAAAAAAATCTATCTATCTATCTATATCTATATCCATATATAGATTTATTCCTTGACAATTTCATACATGTATACAATACATTTTGTGCATACCCTTACCAATCCCCCCTTCCTTCTACCAAGGCTCCATCTCACTTTCACGTCTTTTTCTTTTCACTTTGTGACCCACTGTGTTTAACCAGGTCCACTCGTGTGAGCATGGCTATGAAGCCATCCGCTAGTGTATGAGTAACTCACCAGTGGCTGCATCACTGGAGATAGGGGCTTCCTATCCTCCAGCATCTGGGGGTGGGGTCCTATGATCCAAGACATTTAAAATTTCTGTGTGTGTGTGTGTGTGTGTGTGTGTGTGTGTGTGTGTATGCGCGCGCGCGCGTGGGTGCGTGTGCGAGCACACCTGTAGAAGCCTGAAGATGACATCACAGTCTCTGAAACTGATGTGGGTCCTGGGAACTGAACTTGAGTCCTCTGCAAGAGCAAGAAAGTACTCTTAACTGATGAGCCACCCTCATGCTTGAGATAAGATTCCCACCATGTAATCCAGGCTTGCCCCCCTACTTCCCATCTGCCTGCCTCTGACATGCGGAGAGCTGAGACTATAGGCATATACCCCCCCCCAGATTTTTAATATGAAAGTTTCTAAATATGTCGACTACATCAAGAGGTGTTAGGGTTGTGGTTCATTTGGTAGAGTACCTACCTGCCTACCGAGTGCAAAGTCCCAGGTTCAATTCCCAGCACTGCGTAAAACCATGGATGGTGCACATTTGTTATCCTAGTATTTGTGAGGTGGAGGGAGGGGGATCAGAAGCTCAGGGTCATCCTGGGCTACACAGTGAGTTCAAGGCTAACCTGGGCAACACGAAATCACAGGAGAACAAAGCAAAACAGAAATCAAAGGCCAGTGTGATGAACGTCTACACCTGGATTTTACAGTCGTCTGCACCCTGACATGCTTGCTTGATCCATATGTAGGTAGGAAACAAAAAGCTAGTTTAAAATGATTGTGGACATCATGACATTTTCCCTAGATATTCGTTGCTTTAGGATGTGGATGTACCCAGATCTTAATATATATATTCCTTGACAATTTCATACATGTATACACCTGGGAGCTTATTAGAAACACCAAAACTCAGTATGTCCCAGAGTGGACTTACTAAGAATCTGCATTTTTCAAAAAAGCTGTGGGTGATTCAGATGCACATTAAGATTTTAGAGGCGCTGTCCTCTATGACAAAAACCCTGTTATTACACTCACAAAGGCCTATAGTAGTTCTCTAATTAAAATCTTGATTGCCCTTCGGTCTTAAAATCACCGACAGGTAAAGGTTGACTGGAACCAGGTACTTAGGAAGCAGCCATTGAGAAAATGCATTACCAGATGAGCTTTTCTCTGCTTCTTTGTCTGTCCCCACCCTCCCCCCGCCTTTTCCTGCCCTCCCTCTGCCAGGGGAGCTCATGGATGGCCGAAGGGGCCTGGTCCCCTCCAATTTTGTAGAGCGTGTGTCTGATGACGACCTCCTGACCTCCCTCCCCCGGGAGCTGGCTGATCTGTCGCACAGCTCGGGCCCTGAACTCAGTTTCCTGAGTGGAGGCGGGGGAGGCTGCAGTAGTGGGGGCCAGAGCAGCGGGGGACGTAGCCAGCCCAGACCAGAGGAGGAGGCTGCAGGAGATGAACTCAGTCTGAGCCCCCCGCCAGAGGGACTGGGCGAGTCTCTGGCTGTGCCTTACCCCCGCCATCTCACGGTCCTCAAGCAGTTAGCCCACAGTGTGGTGCTGGCCTGGGAGTTGCCTCCTGAGAGAGTAGATCTACGTGGCTTCCATATCTTTGTCAACGGGGAACTTCGTCAGGCCTTGGGGCCCGGGGTGCCCCCCAAGGCTGTTCTTGAAAATATGGACCTGCGAGCTGGGCCCCTCCATGTGTCTGTCCAGGCCCTAACCAGCAGGGGCAGCTCAGACCCTTTGCGCTGTTGCCTGGCTGTGGGTACTGGGGCTGGGGTGGTACCCAGCCAGCTACGGATCCATCGGTTGACAGCCACAACTGCTGAGATCACCTGGGTACCGGGGAACAGCAACTTGGCCCATGCCATCTACCTCAACGGAGAAGAGTGTCCACCCGCTCGCCCCAGCACCTACTGGGCAACCTTTTGTCACCTGCGGCCTGGCACGCTCTATCAGGCCCGAGTGGAGGCTCAGATCCCATCGCAGGGGCCTTGGGAACCAGGCTGGGAGAGACCAGAGCAGCAGCGAGGTGCCACCTTGCAGTTCACCACACTTCCGGCAGGTATGTCGGTGTGGACAATGATGTCCCCCCAAACCCAGGAGAGCCAGGCGGCGTGAGTGCTCATGGCAGGGGAGACTGACTTTGTCTGCTTTCTCAGAGACGCGGCTACCATCTCTGTCGGGGAGAGCCCTACGTTGCTTTTTCTTGTGCCCCACATCTCCCAGGTCTACCTGATGCCCCACTGGATGTGCAGGTTGAACCAGGGCCCTCTCCTGGAATCTTGATGATCAGCTGGCTCCCTGTCACCATTGACGCTGCTGGTACCTCCAACGGTGTCCGGGTCACAGGCTACACCATCTATGCTGATGGGCAGAAGGTATGGCTTGGGGGACTCCAGCTGCTTAAAGTCAAGGGGCAGCGTGTGGGTCCTTCCAGAAGCCTGTCTTCCTGGCCTGGCAGGGACGCACAGCCCCTGGCCTTTGGGCACCGTGTCGTAAACTGGTGGAGAGCGTGGGTCTTGGCAACCCATGGAGGATTGGATGGCTTCTGCTCTGAAGCCACGTGGTCAGGAGAACTAAGAAGAGGGCTTGGGAAAACGCCGGCAGAACGCCAGTAGCCAGCCATCCTGACCTCACGCTGGGCTCCCCTAGCCTCTCTTCCCTGCTTTCTCTCTTCCCTGTAGATTATGGAGGTGGCTTCCCCCACAGCAGGCAGTGTGCTGGTGGAGGTGTCCCAGCTGCAGCTTCTGCAGGCCTGCCATGAGGTGACTGTGCGCACTACGTCACCCCATGGCGAGTCCACTGACTCCATCCCGGCCCCTGTCGCCCCAGCCCTGGCTCCTGCCTGCCAGCCAGCCAGGATGTCCTGTCTCTCACCACGACCAAGTCCAGAGGCCAGAACAGCCCTTGCTTCAGTCTCCCCAGGACTTGGGGATCCCAGCTTTCCCCTCCGGCATCCTGCCCGCCCTGGAAGTCAAGACTCCCCTGCGAGCCTTCCCATGGAGGTGTCCGAAGCATCCCAGGAGGAGCCCCCAGCCCCCTGCTCTCAGGTACGTCACCTGTTGGGTGGGAAGCAGGTGCACACTGAAGGAAGGGTTGGAGCCTGGGCTCATGCTCGACGCCATCCATTCCAGGAAGAGTCTGGGGCAGCTGTCCAGGGCACCTCGGAGGAGAAGAGGGCTACTGAGCCAACCCCAGGACGAGAAGGCCCCGGCCCTCTGGCTCCCTCCCTGGCTAAGCAGGAAGTAGAGTGGACTTCAGGAGAGACTGGCCCCATGCCTTGCTCCACCCAAGGAGAGCCAACCCAGAAGGCGCCGAGTACTGAGGCCTGCCATGGAGGAGATCTGGGCTCGGAGCTGAAACTCAGAGCTGAGGTAGGGGTGGGAGGCATGCTGTGTAGAGTCAAGACATCTCCCTACACTTCGCCAGCCCCCTCTGCCTGTCCTCTGCCCTGGCCTGGCTCCAATACCTTTGCGTGGCATGTCCGCTTCTCTGATATATATCATTTCATCACCTTGATATATATCATTTCATCACCTGTTTGAGTCTCCCCCGTTACCTTCCATCCCTACCATTGCGCGTTTTGGCCACAGCTCTCTCCTCCTCTGCTAAGGGATCCTTTCTGATTCTGGCTGGTGCTGACCCTGCCTAGAACCCTTCCTGTCTTTCCTTCTTACCTCTCCTCTTTTAATTTGGCATTCCTATTTTGAGACAAGGGCTCATTCTGTAGCCCGGCCCGGCCTGAACCCACTCTGTATCTGAGGTGGACCATCACCCTCCTCCCTTACCCTTCAGAGTACTGGGATCCCAGCCATAAGCACCTGTCTTGCCTTTGCTAGAAAGAAGACATGTCAGAGCTTGGAGTTCGTCTGGTGAATTCCCTTGTAGATCACGGCCGTAACTCAGACTTATCAGACATCCAGGAGGAAGAGGAAGAGGAGGAAGAAGAGGAAGAGGAACTGGGTTCCAGGCCTTGTTCCCCCCAGAAGCAGGTTGCTGGCAACAGCGTCAGGGAGAATGGAGCCAAGGTAATGGGGTGGGGAGGAGCCGGTGGGCCCAAGACCCGAGGCTCCATGGGCCACCAAATCCCATGGCAGCTGCTCCAGCAAGTCGAGGCGTGTGGCCTGGGTCCCATCCTAAAGAGTGGATGTGAAGAACCTCGGGGCCTCTGCCCTGCTGGCAGAGCGGGATGGGGCACTTTCCATACTCTCTCCCCACCCCCAGTCTCCCACATGTTGCACCCTAGCCCTGGGAAGCCTTCTCAGAGCCTTGTGCTAGGAGGCTCCGGGGAGGGGATGGAGAATTCTCTACCTGACCCTCCCGGCTCGCTCCCTTGTGCTCCTGCCCGACAGGGACCGATGTCCTCCTCGGTTCAGCCCAGACATGTGTGTGACTTTGGTCCAGCCACTGTCCCTCTGATTCTTTCCTCTTGGCAGGCAGCTGAGGGAGGGCTGGGTGTGTGGCCCCAATCCCATGTCCTCACTTGAGGGCAAAGGCCCCGGACCTCTTGTCTTCCTGGTGGACTTCTCGCTGCTCTCTTCTCCCCACTCCCAGCCCCAGCCCGACCCCCTTTGTGAGACTGACAGCGAGGAGGAGATCTTGGAGCAGATCTTGGAGCTGCCTGTCCAGCAGCTCTGCAGGAAGAAGCTGTTCAGCATCCCCGAGGAGGAAGAGGAGGAAGAGGAGGAGGAGGAGGAAGGGCAGGAGAAATCAGAGCCTGGCAGCTCTTCCCAAGACCCTAGCCAGCCCGAACTTGTATTGCTAGGGCTGGACTGTGACAGCAGTCAGCCCCAGGGACCTGGCCTGTGTCCCTTGTCTCCTGAGCCCTCCGGGGCCAGGGAGCACCTGGAGGATGTGCTGGGCGTAGTCGGTGGGAACAGCCGGAGGAGAGGAAGTGGCTCCCCCGAGAAGCCCCCAAACCGCAAGCGACCTCAGGATCCCCGAGAACATTGCAGCCGTCTCCTTGGCAACGGCGGCCCCCAGACCCCTGCACGGCCAGGCCCGCCACGGGAGAGGGGCAGCCTCCCTGTGATCGAGGGCGTCAGGGTCGGACAGGAGGCGGGTGGGAGAGGGCGACCGGGTCTTTCCCGGAGGTGTCCCCGCGGCCCTGCTCCAGAATCCAGCTTGGTCAGCTGCCTCTCTCCAAAGTGTTTGGAGATCAGCATTGAGTATGATTCTGAGGATGAGCAGGAGGCGGGAAGCGGGGGTATTGGCATCACTAGCTCCTGCTACCCCACAGATGGGGAGTCCTGGGGCACAGCAGCTGTAGGAAGGTCAAGGGGACCTCTGAAGGTCAATTCAGGGTCCAACCCCTACCTGCGACTCCCAGCCTGGGAGAAAGGGGAACCAGAGCGGAGAGGCCGCTGTGCTGCTGGCAGAACCAAGGAGCCACCCTCTCGGGTCTGTGCCCACTTCCCGCCTTGGGCGGCCCCCTCTGCCTGCTGCTGCCTGGTGGCTCTGCTTGCTGCCCACCAGCCACTCCCATTCCACGCTGCCACCTCCATCAGCAGAGGTGGGGCTGGGCCTCTGGGCTCCCTCACCTGTCTCCCCCCACCTACATTCCACTGCTCTCTGCTTCTGCTGAACGGAACTGGGATGCACAATATTCTGTTACTATTGGCCACCACGTGCCGCCTTGGGCAGGGTGGCCCTTTCCTCCGAGTAGCTAGTTATGTCTTCAGGACACTTGACCGTGATGCCATATCCAGAGAGTCACCAGCCCTGATGCCAATGGGAGACTGTCCTCTCGCATTCTCCTCGGCCCCCCCAGGCCCCCTCTTCTGCACTCATCTATTGGGGAGCTGGGGCCTCCTGCCTGCCCTCCCACTGTGGGGGTGTCTGGTGCTCAGCGAGGCTGGGCCAGGTCCCTGGAGAGGAATGCTGTGCTCCTGTTCTGCTGTGCTGCTTACGCTGACGCCGGGGCCAGAGCCGGGGCACGTGGGCCACCGCGGGGATGGTGTGTCACCTCTGCCCTCTGCTGCCCTCTCTTTGCAGGCCACAGAATCTGGGGAGTCCCGAGGGAAGGACAACTCTGGGCGGAGAGGACCCCAGAGGAGAGGGGCCCGGGTGCCTAGGCCTGGTACCGCCGAGCCGGGTGAGCACCTCATAGCGGCTGGGCCAGGTCCAAGGGAGCCTCTCTGCACCTTGGATGGAGCTCACTGAGTCACCGCTCTGTTCCCAACCCTCCACAGCCCCTCCGAGGAGCCCTCCAGAGCAACCAGCTCATCAGAACCTGCCTGTGCGGGTCTTTGTGGCTCTGTTTGACTATGACCCTGTATCAATGTCACCCAACCCTGACGCTGGAGAAGAGGAGCTTCCCTTCAGGGAGGGCCAGATCCTCAAGGTGAACCAACTCTAGCCCACGTATTGTCTTCCCCCAACTCCTCTTGCATAGGGCTGGGGGAGGGTCAGAGAACGTAATTTCTAGAGCTGGGTGATGCAATTCGGACCCTGCTTCTTCCACTTCGCCCCGTGTAGAACCTCCCTGGGCCTCAGTTTCCTCTCTGGTAGAATGGGAATGGTCTCTATTGCCTCCCGGAGTTGCCTGTAGAGTGAATGATTCAAGGTACACGTGGCACTTCTTCCTGCCACGCGGTCGGCAGTGGGACTATTTGCTTGTTAATATTAGCATTTTTATTATGCTTTCAAGTGTTGATGGGAGGCTTTTTGCTTTTCTCTGGCACTGGAGAAATCCAGTCTGGGGTGCTCTGAGGCAAAGACCATATAGACAGCAGATTGGGGGTGGGGGGAGGCGGGTACAGAAGAGGTGATTTTTCTCAAATTCCTCTTAGTTCCGAGTTTTTCCTGTTTCTCCTCTCCTCTGCCCCAGTCTTCAGAAGACAGAATTCTCCTGCAGTTCCTAGTGGGGTGCTGCCAGGACCCAGGGCTTGGGTGCAAGGAGTGGGTAGAACTAGTATTGAGACCACCGGTCTTTGCTTCCAGGTGTTTGGAGACAAAGACTCGGACGGTTTCTACCGGGGTGAAAGTGGAGGCCGCATAGGTTACATCCCCTGCAACATGGTGGCCGAGGTGGCTGTGGACAGTGTGGCGGGGAGACAGCAGCTGCTCCAGCGGGGTTTCTTGCCCCCAGATGTTCTCACCGAGGCCTCTGGTATGACCTGTCGCTGCCCCTCACCCTTGGTTTGAACCCAGGCCCATCCTAAGAGATTCACACGTCTGGGGGTGGCTCCAGGTGCCTCATTTGTCCTGAGTTGAGTAGAGCCACTCAAGCCTGGCCTGCCTGCCTCTGCCTCCCACCTTCCTGCAGGCGGCCCCGGGGTACGGCGTGTTGAAGAGATTGCAAAGATGTAACTTAGGTCCTGAGGGTCAGCCTGGCTCTTACTGCAGATGTAAGGTACAGGCCTTAAATGAGCTCACTATGAAATATAAATAAAATAAAATAAAATAAAATAAAATATAAAATAAAATAAAATAAAATAAAATAAAATAATAAAATAAAATAATAAAATAAAATAAAATAAAATAAAATAAAATAAAATAAAATAAAATAAAATAATGGAAGAAAGGAGCAAGGTCAGAAATCTCAGAGGCCAGGGGCCTTGCTTAGAGCTCTTGCCTAGTGCGCAAGGTCCTGCATCTGGTTCCCAGCACTACAAAAGAAAACAACAGGGTTGGGGATTTAGCTCAGTGGTAGAGCGCTTGCCTAGCAAGCACAAGGCCCTGGGTTCGGTCCTCAGCTCCAGAAAAAAAAAAAAAAAAAAGGAAAAGAAAACAAAGACCTGGAACCCTGGGAAAAGCCTCTAGGCTGGCCTATTCCTCCACTCTTGCCTCAGTTTCTCTCTTAGATCTATCTGTCTTCCTCAATCAGGGAATGGTCCTTCTGTATACTCCTCAGCCCATATGACCGGGCCTCCCCCCAAGCCTCGCCGGTCTAAGAAAGGTAAGACCCTGACCGACACCTTGCGGTACCTGTGACCACTTGTGTGGATGGGTGATGGGGTGGCGGTGCGTGGCTCTCTGAAGAGACACCTGTAGGAATTTGAGCAGATAAAGGGATTGAAGCAGATCCCCCACACACACACACACACCTCCAGCGGGGTCTTTGTCTGTAAGTTCTGTGCACACTGAAGCATGTTGCTTACTGGCTCTGGGTCTCAGTTCAGTACTGAACCAAAGAGATGATATTCTAAGTATTTCTCCTCCTGTGTCCCTCATGGGAGGGTGAGCATCCTGTCTGCCCCCTCCACCCCCATCCCAGCCCGGGACAAAGAGGGAAAGGCAGGCAGGCAGGACTCAGAGACACATTCTCTCCACAGCGGAGCTGGAAGGCCCACAGCCCTGTCCAGGTGAGGAGCCGTTTCTGGGCAGGGTGTCTGGGGAAAGGGACGGGCTGGGGAGGCCCCACTTGTCAGGAATGATGACAGTGGAGGGGTGGGGGACTCGGGGTGGTGGCCACGGGGCTTCCGTGTTGAGGCCAGTATGTGGAGGGGTTCAGGAGCAACTTTTCCCCCCTCTCTACAGGTCCCCCTAAGCTGCTCCATTCTGCTGTTCTGAAAACTTCCCGACCTATGGTGGCTGCGTTTGACTACAACCCCCGGGAGAACTCTCCCAACATGGATGTGGAGGTGAGGACCTTCATATGATGCCCGGAGATGGGGAGTGGAGTAACGAGACCTTTCCAGGTCTGACATCTGCTTCTTGCTCTCTCCACAGGCAGAGCTGCCCTTCAGGGCAGGAGATGTCATTACTGTGTTTGGGAACATGGATGACGATGGGTTCTACTATGTAAGATCCTTGTGGGGGAAGGAAGGTGTATTATACTCCATTATACTCCGGTTCACCTGCTGGGCAGGCATTAGGGCGAGAGATCCTGGCAGAAGGCCGGAGAGATGAGCTGGGTTACTTGTGGGGACACTGGCCCTTAGGCTGTTCCCCAGGGTCTCAGGGTCAAGGGGACAGGGATGGTACCTTATCCTGTCTCAATCTCATCGGCATCTCCTCCTCAGGGGGAGCTGAATGGACAAAGGGGCCTGGTTCCATCCAACTTCCTGGAGGGCCCCGGGCCCGAGGCAGGTGGCCTAGAGTCTGGGACATCCCAAGCCGAGAGTCAGGTCAGTGAGGAGCTGGGCTACCAACTAAGCATTTCATCTCTACCCTGCTGGGTGTTCTGGGACTGGGATGCTATGGCGGGAGATTCTCAGAGGCTGAGTTCATGACACAGAGGAACACCATGTGTGTCCCAGCAGAATAGGGTTCTACTAGGTCAGCCTTACCTAGTATATGCCCCGGTCTGCAGACCAGTGATGGCAGAGACGCTGATTCCCAGGCCATCTGACCCAGCTGATGATACCCAGGGGCCAATGTAAGTGAGGAGCCCCATGGAAAAGGACCCCTGCCAGTAGCCAGTCATTAGGATGTTCCCACCCTGCTAGGTCCTCCTGCCTCCAAGGTGCCTTTTGAAGCCAGTTGGCCTGCAAGGCCCAGCTTTCTGGGTTCTCCTTACGTGCCTCTCCTTGGGCTGGGTGGGATACAATTAAGTATCCCAGAGAGCAGGAAGGTCACCAAGAGACCAAGCTCCAACCAGAAACCCCGTGCAGTAGCCACGAACGCAAAGGCTGGGTCAAGCAGGAGCCACCAGGTCCCTGGGCCACTTGGTGACTGACAGAGAGCGTGCCGGTCTGTTGGTAACCCCATCTCCTGTCTTTGTGCCCTGTTCTCAGAGAACGAGGAGGAGAAGAGACCAGTGCTAGATGGAGATAGATATTGGTAGAGAGAGCAACATGTAAGTGGGGGGACTGTCTCACGTGTCTCGTGTAACCTCCATCCCCACCTCACCGTAATTACACTTTGTCTCAAACAGAGTTGACTTGGCTTTTCCACTTTCTTCCAGGAATGGGGGAGGGAGATCTTGCCATGAGCCACATGTGGGTGTAGGATCTCCGCTCCCCCTACCTTGCCCTTACCCTGGGCAGTGCCAGCTAGCTGTCATAGGATGGCATGTCATCTTAATAGATGACATCGTGCCTGAGCTGACTCCTCACATTCTGTAGCATGCAGCTTACAGAACATTATGTGACCTTCGTGATGTGACTCAGTGGTACTATGATACTGTATGGCTGCGGTATTATAATATTGGCAATTATTATTGGTGACAGGGAGGTGACACAGTAATGTCACCAGTAATAATAGTCTTCCTACCCTGATCCTCTGGGATTCGAACGGTTAGACTATCAGACATGTGCTTTTATTCCTGTTGCTTAAGTTTCTCTGCTTAGAGGATAAAAGGGGTAGCTTGTACAGTTGAGGTCTGTAGGCATCCTCAAGCTATTCTCTGGGGTCAGTGAACCCCTCTTCGTGTTTCCCCAGCCACCTCTCCCTCCTGGGAAAGGCTTGGACTTCTCAGTGGCCGTGAGCCTGGGCTGTAAATGTATTGACTTCTAGGCCTGGGCAGAGACTCCGTCTGCGGCTGTCCTTTGTCCCTCTGCCAACTCCCTCAGGGCCGCAGTGGTGGCAGCCGAGACAGGTTTGGTTGCGCACCCGGCCCCTCGCGCCTCTGGTCTGGGCTCTGTGGTTGGTTTTGGCCAGCAGCTTGCCAGGCTCTTGGCAGCATTGGGGGCTGGAGGGAGAGAAGAGAGGAAATGCAGTTTGGCAAGAGCTGTGCCCAGGTCCAGGTGAGGTCCAGCTGGGAGTAGCTTCCCGGTGATTATGGTGATTACCCTGTTTGCCCGATTCCCTGGCCTTAGGTCACCAAAGAGCTCTGCCTGGTGGGCTTGAGACAGGAGGAGCACCTCAGCATTGTGCAAGGAGCAGGGAGGAGGGTTGGCCAGGAGGAGCTCAGGGAGGGCTGCCTGAGATCCCCTCAGCGGCCATTGAGGGTAGAGTCTCAGTCTCTCTCTCCGTGGAGACCCCTGGGGCACCGTGTCCACTGCCTTGACGGGGATGCTCCTCCTTTTTGTCTGTGAAGTGCCGCAGGTGCCCCTCTAAATGTCTTTGCCCTGGCTCTTCCTTCCCGGGCGGAGAGATGACATGTGGGAAGTGGAGGTCAGCTTGGTACTTACAGTGAGACCCCAGGAAGGAGAGGGGTACACCCAGGGCCAGTGACAAAGCAGAGTCCCATGAGACTTCCTTCCTTAAGCAGGGCTCTCATCACCATCTCCCTTACCTCCATGTTGTGTGTCCGTGTGTGTCAGTGTCTGTATATATATGTGTATGTGTGTCTATGTGTCTATGTATGTGCATCTGTGTGTGTCTCGTGTGTGTGTGTGTGTGTGTGTGTGTGTGTGTGTGTGTGTATGTGTGTCTGGGACAGTGGCCAGGTCTGTGACAGAAGAACGAAGGAGCAAAAGCATGGTAGGGGGAGCCAGCCCTGGTCTCACCCTCTTTCTTATGTTCCAGGACCCTGGAAGCACCATCCAGGGGCCTCCGGTGCCCCGTAGCTGTCACTATGGCCTCAGCTCTGGAAGTCCCTCCAGGACCAAACTGGGAGAGCCACAGGGCATAGCTGAGAAGAAGCACGGTCTCCTCTCCAAAGGAAGGGAACTCCTCAAAAAGCTGGGCTCCAGAAAAGAGTGAAGCTGTCCTCGGCCCCGCAGGCCGAAGTGGCCCCTGGAAGCCCCAGATCAACTGTGTGGCTGGACAAGGAAGCCCAGCCAGTCCAGGACTCCTATTCTCTGAGCAAACACTGGCACTCAGAGGGATCCGGGGGGACCTGGCGAGGGTGGGGCTCCATGCATCCTCAGTGAGGAGTCCTTTAGATAGACTCTTCCAGGAGGGAGCTGAGTCACAGAGTAAGTAACCAAGCACCAAGCACTGTTAGATCAGGACTGGACCCGAACCTCTGGATTTCCCAGTCTGCCCTCCTACCTATCTATTCCTGCTTTCCCATCACGCTCTGCTGGCCCTTCCTTGGCTTCCCTGCTTCCAAGATGGGCCCCTCTAATAATGGCTCTGGCTGTCTTCCCCCTGTCTTCCCTCCCCTGAAGGAACGTTTGCACTGGAGTGTCCCCTGGGGCAGGGGGCAGAGCCATGTATATATGTACATACTCAGTGCCTCAGTCCAGCTCCTCCGTCCGCTTCACCACACAGGTCAGGGGAGGAGAAAGGCCATGCCAAAGCGGGCCTGACCCCGCCCCATAGTGCTCCACCCCCTCCCTGCCCAGGCCACCTGGCCTCTGTGTCATCCCATCCCCCAAACCCAGGGGACCAGGGGCCAGAGAGCAGGAGTTGGGTTTGCCTTATTTTGCTCATTGGATTCAACTTCTCTTTTGCATCATCATTTTCTTCCAGTCCCTGTTGGGGTCCAGGGGCTGAGGGAAAGGACAGATTTATGCAGCTATTTTCATACGTCCCGTGTTCAGAGTGGGTGGCGTTTCTCCACCCCAACTCTAGCCATCCCATCCTTCATCCCTTGTCTGGGCGAGTCTCTTTGCATGTTTCCTTTGCTGTGGTGGGAGATGTTTGATTGGACCCCCAACCCTACCCTGGTCTCCAGGGATGTGGGATGGTGGGGGCTTTGTTTAAAAAGACATTTTATTATAATAAAGTCTATTTTCACAAAATTGATGCTGGCCTCTGCCTGGGCAAAAGGCTCCTCAGAGGGGTGGGTCATGCCGATGACTTTGGATTCATGACTTCCATACCCAGAAGCTTTCCTTGAAGGGTGGCTAAGGCAAAAGCTAATCAGGATCTTGCATCCTTCCTGAGTCCCCGGGCTAGGTGTGAGACAAGGTAGGCTGGTGGAGGAGAGACACCTTGGGAAGTGAGTAGAGGAAACAGAAGAGGGAAGACATCCGTTTCAAGATAGTGGGCTGGCCACACACTAACCGCCACAACCCCCCCCCCACACACACACACCACATACACGAGATCCATAGAAATAACAGACCCAAGGAAACCAGAACCGATGAGCAGGCGCCTCACGTCCTATTAGAAAGCAAGAAACGAACATCTTAGGCTGGAGACGAACAGCAGGGTTCATGTTCAGAAACCTCAGAGCAGAACAGTTTCGCACACTGCTCCATCCAGAGAGACGGGTTAGACACTCAGCAGCAGCAAACCCGAATCTCAAGTAGTACCACAAGTCAGCAGAGAAATGACAGATCAATATTGAGAGGTCTCACTGGGTGTGAAGGCGCATGCCTTTAATCCTGGCACTTGGGAGGCAGAGGCAGGAGGATCTCTATGAGTCTGACTACGTAGTGAGTTCCAGGCCAGCCAAGGGCCACATAGTGAGACCTTGTCTCAAAAAAGCTAAATAAATAAATAAATAAATATAGAAATATAGAAATAAAGAAATGAAATCTTTATGGTATCTCCCTGTTCATATGCATGAAACTTTAAGATGAGTTAAAACCTGAATGTCAACTGTTAAGGTTTTATAAGCATCCACAAGAATATATGTTTACTACCTTAAAGAGGGGGCAGAAAGAGGGGGACACAAAGAAACAGAGACAAAAAGCAAAATCTGAAGGAGAAGATTATCGAATGGCATGAAAAATAAATGAAAAGCAATTGATGAAGAAAATATTTGCAGCATATGTTACAAATATTTTCTTCTTCATCAATGGTAACATACACAAGAACTGAAGGATCACCGTTTACACAGAACATAAACGACACTGACCAATCAACAAAAAGAGGGACAATTCGAAAGAAAAATGGAGAAAACCGGACAGAAAACTGACAGTGGTTTATAATGCAAATAAAAACACACCCACTCTCACTACTAAGAGATGAAATTGTATCAGTGTCACGTGATCCCACTCCAGTTTTGAAAGCAAAATAAACTGGAGTGCTGTTTGGAAATATCTAGGGAACAAAAATTCAAAATAATACCTTAGAGGCAGGGGATGTATAGCGTGGAATATCCCCTCCCTTAAAAAAATTAAAATGTGGGCTGGAGAGATGGCTCAGTGGATAAGAGCACTGGCTGCTCTTCCAGAGGTCCTGAGTTCAATTCCCAGCAACCACATGGTGGCTCACAACCACTTGTACTGAGATCTGGCGCCCTCTTCTGGCATGCAGGCAGAACACTGTATACATAATAAATCTTTAAAAAAAAAAATTAAAATGCACAAAACCACGGCTAGAGCTCTTGCCCAGCCTGTTGAGGGCCCAGTTCAGTCTCCAGAACCTGGAAACACAAATGCTAAGATCTTGCAGCTGCTGTACCCCGGAGAACAGGTATGTGCACATCAGAGGCTTCCTATCTCATTGTTTCTAATGATGGAAAAATGTCAGCTTCTATTAAGAGAAAATTGATCACATAAAAGCCTTATAGCCCAATGAAGGAAACGTAATAATTGAAGTCAAAGGACTTTTGGCAAAACTGTGGAGTATATGTAAGGCAAGTACTATACCACTGAGCCATGGCCCCCAGCCCTTACATAACAATTTAAAAAGAGATTATTTTTAAAAATGTTTTTATTAATTCTTTGGGAAATTCATACACCATAGTTTGATCATATTCACCCTTCCCTGGCTCCTCCCAGGCCCAGAGCTGCTTTCCTCGACCACCCAACATTGTGCCCCCTCTCTCTCTTTTAGACTTCTGGAGCCCGCTTTGTACTGATTATGTACTCTAGGGCGTGGAGTCATTCACGAGAGCCCGGCTACATAGCAGGGGTCAAGCCCTTAATGAAAACTGACTCTCTCTCCCTGCAGCTATGAGCGGCCAATAGCAGCTAGAGGCGGGCTTGTGCGCCGCTCCACCTCCCCACGCTGGGACTTGGTCTGGCTTCTGCTTGTACAGCTCTTGTGCACACTGAGCGACACGCTGTTTTTAAAGTAACACAAGGCATATCTGCAAGAAGTCTCTCTCTCTCTCTCTCTCTCTCTCTCTCTCTCTCTCTCTCTCTCTCCTCTTCTCCTGCTCCCTCTCCCCCTCCTCAGCAGTGGAGAATGAGTCCAGGGCTTCATTCAGGCAAGCACTCCACCACGGAGCTACACACCCAGTTGGGATATGTTGCTGAGCATTAGACATAAAGTGATGTTAGTTATGGAAAAATATTCCCCACAGATCCACAAATGAAAACGTACAGTTTGGAGAGACAAATAAAACTGACCACAGTGTTTATGTTTGAAGGGAGAAGAAAAGTGACCCAAGTTGGGAGTGTCACTGTAACCTTGTGTAGGAGGAATTTTAACCTCATCTGTAATTTTTTTGATGTAGGACTCCACATGTCTCAGGCCAGCCTCCACCCTGCTATGCAGTCAAGGATGATCTTGAGTTCCCATCTCCATCTTCTGAACTTGGGCGTTATAGGTGCATTACACTCTGCCCAATTCATGCAGGGCAGGGGACTGAACCCCTGGCCTCCTGCATTCTAGGCAAGCACTCTACCAATGGAGCTATATCCTCAGCCCATTGTGTGATTTTAAACCTTCACTGAAAGAAGATTTTGTTTTTGTTTTTGTTTTTTTTGGTTTTTCGAGACAGGGTTTCTCTGTGTAGCTTTGCGCCTCTCCTGGAACTCACTTGGTAGCCCAGGCTGGCCTCGAACTCACAGAGATCCGCCTGGCTCTGCTTCTCGAGTGCTGGGATTAAAGGCGTGCGCCACCACCTCCCAGCTGAAAGCAGATTTTGAAGAAAGTCATGGCAAGCTCTATCTACAGGCTGGGTGCAACTGCTGTGTTTGCGTCCCTATGGTCAATGCCTGATAACTCAGCTTCCAGAGCTTGCTGGAGGCACTTCCTTACACACACACACACACACACACACACACACACACACACATCTTCCTCTAATTTCAACTGAACTGTTTCCTAAACAACGTTAAGAAAGAGCAATCTGTTTTGCAAGCAGTGGCTGCCCAGTTTTCACACAGGAAGCTGAGCTAAACCCGAAGGGCTGGGATGTTTGGGAAAGTCCGTCAGGGAGAAGGGAGAGCAGAGAGATGTGTGCATTGGATGGGGTGCTCCCTCCCATCATGACTGTAGTCTGGAGATGTGGCAGTTCCAGGGGTGCCCTCCAAAGACCTTCCCTGGGACAGGGAGCTGAGGTATGACTGCTGGGACAATGCTCATTTGGATCCTCCTTCCAGGGAGTCATCTTCTTCTGGTCTTCCAGGCTCTCCGAGGCCTATGAGCACCAAACACACACAGAGCCTGGCTAGGTGAGGGAGGAACAGTGCACAGATAAGGGAGGCTGCTGGCCTTGCAGCGACCCCAAATGTGCCCAGTTAAATGGTCGGAATCACTGGGAAGTCATGAGCATCTCCAGCCCTGTGCACACTGGGCCCACAGCACATGCCCTGAGGCATAGGTTGGAGGCTTAGCGAGGACTCTGCTTGAGAATTTGCCCTTCACCTGGGTAGAGAGCTGCCGGCATCTGCTTTCTTTCTCAGGGGTATTCTTCGTTTCTTGCAGCCTACAGAAAGGCAGGACCGGCCTCCTAGCTGGTGGGAACTCACAGTGCTCTCAGTTTCGAGGTCTAAAATCTCTGTGTGACTGTCCTATGTTGCCTGGGTGACCAACACTCTCCTGCTTCATGACCTTCACAGCTGCCTGGGCCCTTCAGTACAAAATTCACAAGAGTGTTGGGCCCCGGGGCCTGCCTGTCTCCCCAACCTAATCTAGTGCCCACTCAGCTCCTGCATTGAAATGATCTGAATGATGTCTACTCAGTCCAGTGTTTGGGGTGCACAGAATGCTTTTCCCAATTTGTGTTTATTTGGTCACCCCAAAACATTCTAAGACAGAGAATAAAGTATAGGTCCCTCAAGGAAGTCTTTTTTGGTCTCTCCACCCCCCCCCCCCAGTTGATCCAAATGCTTTGACACTCCCTAAGAGTTTTGTGCATGTATGTAAGATGCCATTTGCTTGCCTTTTGGCTTCCTCACTGTGGGCTCCTTGAGCACAAGGCCCACACTTTGCTCCATGGAGTGTGTTTCCTGCCCAGTGCAGCCCAACACGCAGCATATGCAAGGGCTTAATAAATACCCGTTAAATAAGTCACTGACGAGAGGTCAGAAATAACCGCAGAGGCCATTAGGCAAAGCGTCTTGGCTCGGAAGCCAGGGAACCTGACAGATTATTCTGAACTGTGCCGCACTGGTATCCTTGACAACAGCATTTCCTTGTCTGACTTTCTTCTTATCCTCTCTCTCTCTCTCTCTCTCTCTCTCTCTCTCTCTCTCTCTCTCTCTCTCTCATGTCTCTTCTTTCCAATCACTTAAAAAGGGCTGATGCGGGCCACGGGGAACAGCTGCTGTCATGCTTGGCTGCTGGAAGGATGGAGTGCAGTCCTCATGAGGGGTATTTGGCAACAAATTCTAAAGCCCTAAAATTGTGCAAGCCCCAATTTTACTGCTAAGATATTCTGAAAAAATAAATTAAGACTGGGTCTTCCTCTGTCTCAAACAGGCTGGCATCAGGATCCACCTGCCTCGGCATCCCCAGTGCTGGGATTAAGGACATGCAGGGCTGCCCCCATCATAAGACTTCTTGTCTAAGGAAATAACTGAAGATGTGACTAGAGATTTATCTCCAAGGAGATCCCTCCAAATATTGTCCATAGCAATGAAAATGGGAAACTAACTAAGTATCTAACAAGAAAGAGTTAGTTTAATAAATCACATAAATTATTTGGACAGAATCTGCAGGCATAAAAATAAAGCAAATGGCCGGGCGGTGGTGGCACACGCCTTTAATCCCAGCACTCGGGAGGCAGAGCCAGGCGGATCTCTGTGAGTTCGAGGCCAGCCTGGGCTACCAAGTGAGTCCCAGGAAAGGCACAAAGCTACACAGAGAAACCCTGTCTCGAAAAACCAAAAGAAAAAAAAAAAAAAAGCAAATGATGCCCAATATGGTGGCGCACTTTAATCCCAGCACTCAGGAGGCAGTGGCAAATGGATCTCTATAAGCTGGAGGCTAGCCTGGTCTATATAGTGAGCTCCAGGACAGTTAGGGTTACATAGAGAGATCCTGTCTCAAAACAAACAAGCAAAAAGGAAGGAGACAAAAGGGACCAGTGAGGTGGCTCAGTGGGTAGGCTCCTGCACCAAGTTCCATCTTTGGGATCCATACAGTGGAAAGAGAGAACTGACTCCTCAAGTCATACATGTATGCACACACAATAAGTAAATAAACACAATGAAGCAAATTGTAAACATGAAACAAATGCCCATGTACTGACAAGGAGATGTGTAGACTCAACTGTTGAGTCCTAGAAGAAGTTGTGATGGTCTGGGTGGTAGTATTTATCTGTGACCCTACTAATCCAGAGGCTGAGGCAAGAGGTACTCAAGTTCAAGACCAGCCTGGGCAATATAATAAGACCCTGTGTCGAAAAAGTTATAAAGCAATATAAAATTATTCTTAATATTCTTTCAAGAAAAAAAGTATTTCTACACAAAGGATAGTAAATTATTAAAGTATTGGTGAGTACTAGGATTATGGGAATTTTGTTCTTTCTTATTGTTTATTTATGTGAAAAACAATGACAAATCTTAAAAAGTCAACTACAAAATCAATTGGTTATAAGTAATTTCTATTTACTTTGTTTTATTTCTGAGACGAGGTCAGGCTGGCCCCAAGTTAGCTCTTCAGCTGAGGCTAGCCTCTGACTTCTGATCCTCCTGCCTCTGCTTCCCAAGCGCTGGAATTATAGGCATTGCCAACACTTCCAGCTCAGTTTATTTTTATTTCTTGCTTATTCATACCCTTTAGATTCTCATTGACGAAAATATGTTACCTGTAGATTTTAAAAAGTATACTTAAGGGCTGGAGAGATGGCTGAGAGGTTGAGAGCACTGACTGCTCTTCCAGAGGTCCTGAATTCAATTCCCAGCCACCACATGGCAGCTCACAGCCATCTGTAATGAGATCTGGTGCCCTCTTCTGGCATCCAGGCAGACAGAACACTGTCTACACAATAAATAAATAATTTTTTTTAAAAAGTATATTCAAAAGCTTCTAAAATTCTAGACCGGATTCTCAGAAGGCCATTTGTCCAAGTTCATGTGTGGCACCACCAGAAGAGTGACTTTCTCTCTCCTGAGCTTGGACTCAATTTCCCAGGTGACAGGATCCCTGGACACAGTGGGAAGATACTTGGGTGTAGCCTTGTCCCTTGGCCAAGATGGGATCTGAGCATAGACAAGAGTGGATGACAGGAAGGTGACCAAACAGTCCCACCCCAGGCCTGAGGAGGGTCCTGGGAGGTGGATAGGCACCGTACTTTTCCTGATGGAGAATGGCAATTCTACAGCCAGCCTTTCTCAAGGGAAAAACTCCTCCTTTTCTATTTCATAACCATCCTGAATCATTAACCCGACCCTTCCTAACTGACTGGTCTTGTCTAGGAGAGGCCCTGGGCTGCATCACCAACTGACCATTAACCACAACCAGCTCTGCCCCCTCCAGAAGCAGACATGGGTCCCTTCCCACCAGAAGTCCAGAAGAAGGGGCTATGGAGGAGACAGAGGAAGTTGCCTTTGCTCCGCGCCTGTAGCCCCCGGCTCCTCCTTCCTGTGAAGCCCAACTGTCCCCAGCCAGATTTCCTGTTCCCTTGGCCCCACTGAGACCGGGTCCCAGGGTTGGAGTGGAGGTGATTCTGGGGCCCCTAAGGGGTTAGCATTGCTGCATTTCCCCATCACCTTCCCTTCCCCCTGTGGGGATACACCACTCTCCCTAACTCCTTAGCTTTTGGCTCCTGAATTTTGTATCTTTCAAAGGAATCCGGGATACCCAGTTTAACCAGTGTTTTGAGGGGCTAGCTTCTGTGCTCTCTGGGAATAGCTCTGATCCATTCTCTTGCCCATGTCCTCCATTTCATAGGCCCCTCTGTGCATCCCTGTTGGTAAAGTGAGACATGTGGGCTGACTGAAGAGACACATCAAGGATGCAATGAGGCCTTGAAGGAGCAGGGGGTCACGACACCTCGGTGGACTGAACCCCCAAGCACCCTTCCAGAAGCATATTTATTGACTGTTATACAAAAGTTATTTTCAGGGTGAGACGAGTTCCTCGTAACAGACCCCTAATCTATGTGTTTCTTTTTCTTTTCTTTTCTTTCTTTTCTTTCTTTTCTTTCTTCCTTTCTTCCTTTCTTTTTTGAGACAGGGTTTTTCTGTGTAACAGCCCTAGCTGTCTAGCTGTCCTGGAACTTGCTTTGTAGACCAGGCTGACCTTGAACTCACAGAGATCCACCTGCCTCAGCCTCCCTAGTGCTGGGATTAAAGGCCTGGGCCACCACTCCTGGCAATCTGCTTGTTTCTTAAAGAGCACGTCACCTCTGTAACCTCAGCCTCTAATTGTTCACTGTTTGCCGTGCTCAATACTGCAAGACCTCCTGGTCTGCCCAGAAGGTCTGTGAGTAAGATCATGCAAAGGCTGTAAAGCTCCTTCAGAAAAACAGCTCGCAGAAAACAATCACAATTTACCACAATGATTTCTTCAAAGCCTGAGTACATCTAAAAACAATTGCTTCAGTCTGATGTTTATACCAGATACAATGACCCTCCTAAATTCCCACCACGCATCCCTAACCCCAGTGGGGGAGGAGAGTCTAGTCTTGGGACACCTCTTTTTACTTTGCCCCGCCCCCAGCTTAGAGGACATAAAAGTCCAGTTTTAGTGAGAGGTAGTGACAGTGTGTCAGGTGAGCTGTGGAGTTGAGCTCTTGGTGACGGGAGACTACAGCTGGAGGGTGGGGTGGGTTGTAGACCCCTCCCTCCCAGAGGCCTTCCTCATTGACCGGACCCACTGGGGTAGGGCTGAGTATGGACAGAGAGGAGGGGGCTTGGGAGGCAAAGGATGGTAAGCCTTTTCTCAATGCTCTTCTCTCTGTACTCACATGCTCTGGGCACTTCCTGGGCTGGGGTCTTTTGCAGAGATGAAGCTATTCTTGGCCTTGGCAGGCCTCCTGGCCCCTCTGGCCATACCTCAGACCTCCAATGGTGCCACTCCAGGTAATAGTGCCAAAGGAGGGGAGAGTGAGTAACTGAGGAGGGTCTCAGCCAGCTGCTCCCTCTTCCCTGAGCAGGCCTCCTTTGCTCTGGAGCCTGATGAAGGGCTTTGGGACCACTCCTGACCGTGTGGTTTGTGCTCTGGACAGCTATGCTGGGGGGCGTGGAGGAGTCAGTGATCCTGACCTGTATGGAGGAGGCCAAGCACCTGGTGGACAAGGCCTACAAAGAGCGGAGAGAAAGGTGGGAATTCCAGGCACTGGCCAGCCCTGGGCAAACCTGCTCCAAAGCTTTTGGAGAAGGGACACACAGCGGGGACTTTGTAGAAAGGATGGGGACCCACAGGTGAAGCTGGACCTGCCGATCTGTACTTGAGTTTCTGGCTGTAGGGACATCTCCCAAGCCACTCTTTCAATGGCCTTGCTTCTGTGTGGACATGCAGGTCCATAGCCTTTTGACAAAAGAAAACCCGCTTTTCCTCTGTGGTTCTGTACGCAGTCCTGGCCCACCACAGGCTGGGCTCGGCTGGGTGTCTCCGTACCCCTTCTCTGACCCTCCCTTGTCTAAGCAGCATCAAAGAGAACCTTCGACGCGGCACCGCCAGCCCCATGGAACTCATCTCCTACTTCAAGCAGCCGGTGGCAGCAACCAGAACAGCCGTGAGGGCTGCAGACTATCTTCACGTGTCCCTAGACCTGCTGAAGAGGAAGTTGCAGCCCCAGTGGCCAGGGCCTTTCAATGTGACTGGTACTGCAACCCCTCCCCTTTAGTCACCCCCCCCCTCCCGCATCCTCGGGAAACTTCTACCATAAGCCTCTCTCTCTCGCGAATACAGCAGTTTCTCAACCTGTGGGTCACGACCCCTTTCATAGGGGTCAAGTGGCAAATTTACAGTCGGGCAGTAGCAACGAAAATAGTTTTGTGGTTGGGGGGGGGTCACCACAACGCGAGGAACTGTATTAAAGGGTCGCAGCCGCATTAGGAACACTGAGAATCCTCGCTCCGAGGAGTCTCAGAGGTAACCTAGCACTCCTCTACTCCCCAGCTAGCGAACTCACCCCACCCTCACCCTCACTGGGCTCCTCAGCCTCCAGGTTGTCTAGCATAGGAAACGAGGTGGGAGAGGGCTAAGATCCGGGTTCACTCTTGCAGATGTGCTGACACCTGCTCAGCTGAATCTGTTGTCCAAGTCCAGCGGCTGCGCCTACCAGGACGTGGGGGTGAGGTGCCCTGAGCAGGACAAGTATCGCACCATCACGGGACTCTGCAACAACAGGTGCGGGGGCCCAGGGCAGGGGTTCACGGATGTGTGATGTGGTGGGTCTAGGTCCCGCCTGTGGCGACCCCTTGGGCCAGCGCTCTGTGCTTCCCTGCAGGCGCAGCCCCACGCTGGGGGCCTCCAACCGCGCCTTTGCACGGTGGCTGCCGGCAGAGTACGAAGATGGTGTCTCCTTGCCCTTCGGCTGGACGCCCGGGGTCAAGCGCGGTGGCTTCCCGGTGCCCTTGGTGAGCGAGCGTCCAGCAGAGGGAGAAGAGCCTAGGCTGATGGGCAGGGCCCAGGCATCCACTGACTCCTGCTGTCGCTGCTGCAGGCTCGAAAGGTGTCCAACGCCATCGTGCGCTTCCCCAACGATCAGCTGACCCGGGACCAGGAGCGCTCGCTCATGTTCATGCAGTGGGGACAGTTTCTGGACCACGACTTAACCTTGACTCCGGAGCCAGCTACCCGGTCCTCCTTCTTCACTGGCCTGAACTGCGAGACCAGCTGCCTGCAGCAACCCCCCTGCTTTCCCCTCAAGGTTCTTCCTTCCTCCACCCAACATGGATGGTTCACATTAGTGGCCATGCCCCTTCCGTGCCCTGGTTCCTTCCTAGCCCGTTTGCTGGTCCTGACGCGGGGATCCAGAGTCAATACTCGCCTCCCTCCGCAGAGCCAGCTGTCCACTGGAGAATCAACCTCCCGGCCTAGTATGCGCCCTGGGTGGTGGGGTGACTGGCTCTTTGTGGAGCTGGGAGAATTCTGGGATGAGGACCTGATCTGTCTTCTTCACACTCCCAGTGTTCCCTGCCTCTCTGAGGGGCTTTTCCCTAACCCTGCTTCACATTGTGTACACGTGCATGACTGAGGGAAGTGGGGAGAATGGAGGCAGAGATTGAGAGGGAAATGAAGGGTCAGGAGACTGACGGGGACGTGGTGATAGCCAGGGGACAGAGAGGAAAAGGCAGAGACCGTGAAGAGGGGTCAGAAGACTGGCCTTGCCTAACCCCGAGGGGATCTCTGCACTCCAGTTCATGTATTCTTTGTCACCCCTACACCTCACTATCTCTGCTGGCGGAACCCCATTAATTCTATAGGTCCTTGAGAGGCCTCCCTGCAGGTTGGAGGGGTCAGAGTTCTCTTGGCAGAACGTAGCCACTCACGCCCTACCCGCAAAAGCCAGGCTAGCCTCTCTGTGTGCCGCAGATCCCACCTAATGACCCTCGAATCAAGAACCAAGAGGATTGCATTCCCTTCTTCCGCTCCTGCCCAGCATGCACCGGGAGCAACATCACCATTCGCAACCAGATCAACGCTCTCACTTCCTTTGTGGATGCCAGCGCAGTATACGGCAGTGAGGACCCCCTGGCCAGGAGGCTGCGCAACCTCACCAACCAGATGGGGCTGCTGGCTGTCAACACCCGTTTCCAAGACAATGGCAGGGCCCTGATGCCCTTTGACAACCTGCACGACGACCCCTGCCTCCTCACCAACCGCTCGGCTCGAATTCCTTGTTTCCTGGCAGGTCAGCCTGGGGCCTCGACTGGAGTGGCGTGGAGGTGTTCCTTGTGGGAGCCTGTATGTGAGCAGCTTGTGGGTTTGTGATGGGAGGCGCAGGTCTCACCAACTCCTTATCAGTCTAGTTGCCTTGGTAACAAGTTGGATGGAGACAGAAAGGAAAATAACAACCACAGAAACACCACACACACACACACACACACACACACACACACACACACTCCTCCACCCCATCGGCTTAAGATGAAGACACAGGGCTGCCAAGGAGCCTCTATCATCTCTTTCTCTGCTTCTTCCCTCTTCTGGACTATGGAAAAGGAAAGAGCTGAGTCGTCCCTTGCGGACGGAGAGCTAAAAAGGCAAAGAGGAATGTGGTGCCCTTGCCCTGTAGAACTATACTGTCCAAGCTGGAGCCAGTAGCCTCAAGTGGTTATTTTAATTTAAATTATTTTTAACAGGAGGTGGTGGCACACACCTTTAATCCCAGCACTCACTCAGGAGGCAGAGGCAGGAGGATATTTGTGAGTTCAAGGCCAGTCTGGTCTACAGAGTGAGTTCCAGGACAGTCAAAGCTAAATATAGTGAGACTCTGACTTGAAATAAATAAATAAATAAATGATTTTAAACGAAATCAAAAGTTTCTGAGGTAACCACATGTTAAGGGCTCGGTAGTCCCATGGGCAGTGGAGAAGTGACTGTTTTTATCACCCCAGAAAGTTCTAGTGGATAGTGTCACAGAATATCACCTCTTGGTCATTTTGTTTCTTAGAAAGACAGAAATGGGGTTTCAAGTGGAGACACCAGGCTGAAGTTTGGGGATAGGATTGTGGTTACACCCAAAAATCCACCCCCCTTCTCTGTGATTTTTAGACTGGGTTGTATATCTAGCCTTAGCTGGTCTGGTACTTGCTTTGTAGTCCAGGCTGGCTTCAGAGGTTCCTCAATCTTCCTGTCTTTTCTCCAAGTGGTGGGATGTCACACGGGGCGGGAGGGGGGGGGCACCAAGCCCAGACCAGTATGTGTTGATGTAACACAGCGGAAACAGGTCTCTTCTTGTCCCTCACCCTCCCTTCTAAGGGCTCCTGATGGTCTCTCTTGCGGTCTTTGGCAGGATAGTCAAGGTCAGTGCAAAGGCGGATTTCCTAGAGGAGGGCCCCCTCTCTTCTGGGCTAGCCATGACTTCTGGTTGTTTACGGGATAGAGAAACTGCTCTCGGGATGTCTTTTCCTCTTAGAATTTTCTTTCTAGAGTTGGCAAGGGCTGGAGCCAGTCAGTGTCTTGCAGCGAATGCCCTGGCCCTCACCCTCTGGCCCTCCCTGTTGAAAGTTTCGGGAGGGCTAGAGAAATCAGGGACTTGATTTCCTTGAACAGTCTCAGGTGTGGACTCCACACATTCTGTGCTCTTCTCCCACAACAGGCCAGACAACTGGCTTCTAGTAAGCCTGCTACTGACAGTTATGTTCAAATAGTGGGGGCTTTCTGGGGTCCTGTTCTGAGAAGGATTCGGAGGTTGCATACAATTTTTGCAGAAAACATGCATGCTACTTTTTGGCTTACACCAAATACAATAAGCTGAGTACTCCTTCTCAGGAGTGTTCGTGTATTGTAGGGTGTGTGTGTGTGTGTGTGTGTGTGTGTGTGTGTAGCAAAGGGTAAAATGCAGAAAGGCACAAGCCTCGGACCTTGAGCTTAAGGAGTTCCTTAAGTAAGGCTGATGGCCAGGGGACAAGGCTGCAGAAGGACCGCAGTGTTCCCAAGCTCTTCTGTCAGCCTGGGAGAGTCCCTGAAGGCCTTTGCTGGGCGGGGGATGGAAGGACACAGATGTGACAAAGACTTTGCTTCTTTAAGGGGACATGCGCTCCAGTGAGATGCCTGAGCTCACCTCTGTGCACACCCTCTTCGTTCGAGAGCATAATCGGCTGGCCACACAGCTCAGGCGCCTGAATCCTCGCTGGAGTGGGGAAAGGCTCTTCCAGGAGGCCCGAAAGATTGTCGGGGCCATGGTCCAGGTAGGCTGTCCTACAGCATCCTGGCCATGTGTTCTTGGGCCAGTTACTATCCTTCCTTATCATAGGCTTCTTTACCCATAATGCTGTGAGGCTCAAAGGAGCCAAAAGGAAACACTGGCAGACGAGACCAGTGCACTTCCCTTCCCTGTCTTCCCAGGACTTCCTTCCTGGGGGCTCAGGGATGCTGTTGGCTGGTCTTTCAGGCAGCATTTCTGCATTTGTTACTAGGGAGGGTCTTGAACCAATGCAGCACTGTCACTATTGGCTCTTTTATCCACTTGTCATCATCTTAAGTCCCCCACCCTTCGGGGAGGGACACTGTTCCTCTGTTTTCTAACATTTGATGTTCCAGTGACTCCCATTCTCCCAAGAATGTAAATAATCATCTACATTGTGAGCGTGGGTGCACAGAAGCATGCACTCATGCATGCGTGCATGAATGCATACACTCATGCATGCATGCACGCATGCATGCACACACACACACCTTCACTAGATTTTAGAGAGAGAGGTGAAGGTGCTGAAGGTAGGGTTTGATTTACACTCACACTCACAAGTGGGATTCATTTCAGCCTCAGAGGCAATTCTAGCCTTGGATCCAGTGTGAGACGGTCCCACAAATTCCCTTTCGCTGGGGGACATCTCCAGGAAAAGCAGAGCAGACCTAAGCCCTGCTACAACCCTGTAGCAAGCCCTACTGTGTGCAGGCTAAGGCTGGGCACTGTGAAGAGTCTCAGGAATTTCAGAAATGAGACACTACTAACTAAAGACATGAGAAATATTACCCTCACTAACAAGGCGCTTTGTTTAGTCTTGTGAGAGAGACAGGGATATAATTTATTCCTCGTTTAAATTTGTGGTTCAGAGAGGTCAATAGATGACCTAAGGTGGCACAGCCAGGGATCGTAGAGCTCTGTTTATGTCCTTCAGTGCTACTCTGTTAGGTTCAGATCAAAGGCCCTGCTCCTAGCCAGGTGGGGGTGATCCCCGAAGCCAGAGACCGCAGGGAGGAGTGAATAGACATCTCTTGAAGTCACTTTGTTTTAGATCATCACATACCGGGACTACCTGCCCTTGGTGTTAGGGCCAGCAGCCATGAGGAAGTATCTACCCAGGTACCGATGCTACAATGACTCAGTAGACCCTCGCATTGCCAACGTCTTCACCAACGCATTCCGCTATGGCCACACCCTCATCCAGCCCTTCATGTTTCGCCTGGACAATCAGTACCGGCCCACAGGGCCCAACCCCAGGGTCCCACTCAGCAAGGTCTTTTTTGCCAGCTGGAGAGTTGTGTTGGAAGGTGCGTGGAGCCCGAGAGAGGCCAGCAGCTGAGGGAGGGATAGTGTGAGTTCTGCTCTGGGGAGCCAGGCTGAGGAGAGATCTTTTTCTGTTCCTTCTTCAGAGAATAGCCTGGCTTTGCACTTTCACTGACCCAGGAGGCGAGGCTTGGGATCATCCCAACCTTGTGAACCCTTGGGTCAGGGAGTGCCTGCTGAGGATCGCCCTTTGGGACCACCTTGGCCCCAAGTGCTACATGTGCCTAGACCTCTTCTCTGATCCTTAGAGTGCACCTGGGATCTGGTAGCAAGCTAATCCTTCCTTTCACCTTGCTCTCTTTTGCCCAGGGGGCATTGACCCCATCCTACGAGGCCTCATGGCCACCCCTGCCAAACTGAATCGCCAGAACCAGATCGTGGTGGATGAGATCCGGGAGCGACTCTTTGAGCAGGTCATGAGGATTGGGCTGGACCTGCCGGCTCTGAACATGCAGCGCAGCAGGGATCATGGTCTCCCAGGTGAGGAGCCAGCCCCAGCCCTGTACCACCTCTCAGGGAGTTCATAGCTTCCCTTCCTGCACAGGGCCCTTTCTCCAGCTCTCAGGAAGCACCCCAGGCCAGGCCCTGTCCTTTCCAGACCCCCTCAGCCAAATTTCAGCCTCTCTTGGCTTCTTCACAAACTGGACTCTTGTATCCTGCACTAGAAGCTGAAAACAGTACCATTCTATGATCTGGAAATCTGTCTCCATCATCAGTTCCTTCTGACCCATTCATGAACTCGAGGGCAGGAGAGTACCACTGACTTTTTACTGATTAGGAAATTGGGGTTCAGAGGGGTTCAGAGCTTGGCTAGGTGCTGTAGCCAGGTCAATGACAGATCTGGAGCTTGGACCCCAGCGGACTATCCTAACACAGAAGCCCATGCCTGTGTTGTGGAGAAGCACAGTGGCCACACCTCCGAGACACTTTCACTCTCTCGGTCAGAGAGAGACGCTTCGGGATGCTCTAAGGGACAATATGCTGTTCCCGTGCTTGAGTCTGGCAGGATTTGTGGCACGATAGGGCTTGCCTCAGAGTGAGAGAGAAAGGAAAGACAGTGAGAGGTCTGGAGAGGCCCAGCTGTCCACTTTGGCCTGAGCCAGTCATTCATTCAGGGCTCCGTTCTGCTTATGGCCTTGTGTACCGAAGTGGGCTTTTGAACGTCTATATAGATCTCCCTGCTGTTCCCGGTCCTCTCTTTACCTGCAGGACAGGGGCCCATTTACACCTACCTGTCCTCTGACCCAATGCAGGATACAATGCCTGGAGGCGCTTCTGTGGGCTCCCACAGCCCAGCACAGTGGGCGAGCTTGGCACAGTGCTAAAGAACCTGGACTTGGCACGGAAGCTGATGGCACAGTACGGCACACCCAACAACATTGACATCTGGATGGGTGGTGTGTCAGAGCCCCTGGAGCCCAATGGCCGAGTCGGTCAGCTTCTGGCCTGCCTCATTGGCACTCAGTTTAGGAAGCTACGGGATGGTGATCGGTAAGGAAGCTTGGGATGGCAGGGTGGCACACACATGTGGGGCTGGGAGGCATGTGCAGGCCACAGCGCTCGTGTCCAGCTCAGAGGACAACTTACAGGAGTTGGTTCCACCATGTGAGGTTCGGCGATGGTTCTCAGGTGGTCAGCCTTGGGGGCAAGTGCCTTTACCCATTGAACCATCCTGCTGGTCCAAAAATGCCACTCTTAGTATTTCCTCTGGGTTTCTCAGTGTCCCTATGGAACTGTCAGTCACCATGGGCTAGTCACAGTTTAGTCCCACAGACTCCCTTTCATGTCATTCCGTCATGGTCCTGACCATCTCCATGTCTAGTTCTTATCTAGCTTGCATGACATGTCTGGGACCATTATAAAAAGGTGTCCCAACCAAGGAGAGCCAATCACAAATGCCAGCCAGGCTCCCTTCTGCCCTTGTGGCTACATGCATGACACAGGGGCCCTGAGACTATCCAAGTAGCCATGCCCCTGTCTTCTGTGCTGAGTGGGCACTGCCCAGGGCCTGGAGCTCTCTGTGTTGTAGGGCAGAATCTTCCGTGGCCCTCTCACACTTGGGAGGTCCTCCCAGCCCAGGATGTTCTCATCGGGACGTCCTCAACCATGATGTCCATGATGCTCCCGTGCAGGTTTTGGTGGGAGAACCCAGGTGTGTTCAGTGCGCAGCAGAGACAAGCCCTGGCCAGCATCTCCTTCCCCCGCATCATCTGTGACAACACCGGCATCACCACTGTGTCCAAGAACAACATCTTCATGTCCAACTCATACCCACGAGATTTTGTCAACTGTACTTCCATCCCCAGGCTGAACCTGGCTCCCTGGAGGGAGGCTTAGAGCCTGGGTAAGGGCATGCCACATTGAAGGGTGTCCCTGGTGGGCCAGTGGGAACCACAGGGAACTCTTCCCTGTGTGAACCCATCCTTGTGGATGTTGTAGGTGCCCGCTGAAAAATAATGACCGGATATTCAGTTGTGTGTGCACATGTATGTTTGCATATGTGCTTGTATATGTCTGTATATGCAACATATGTAAATTAGCATTTCACATTCGTGTTGTCTGTGAGCATGGGCAATGTTTGGTGTGCCCATGTGTATGTCAATCACGAGTCTGGGCTTACTGTTTATGAGAATGTTAAGAACATGAGAGGCCACCAGCAGATTGGGTCAAGTCTTAACGCTGTAGATAGTACTGTAATTTGGGCAAATGACTCTATATATTAATTCTCTTTCTTACAAATAAAAGCAGTCATGGCTTGTTAGAGGGCATATTGCATCCTCCAGATCTCTACTCACTGAGCACCTACTATGTGCCAGGCGCATGCTAGGCATGGGAAATAGAGGCGAAAAGACAAATGCCAAGTCCTTGATTATATTCTGGTTGGCAGAAACAAGGCTGTGGCCTCTGGAGGGATGCAGTTAACAGCTGGCCTGTGTGCTCGTATGATGGGCCTAGGCTGGCCCAGCTCAGCCCATGGTTTCTCCTTCTTCCTTACCCTGTTCTCTTGCTATTCACAGGAGTCTGTCTGGAGAAGAAGTGAGGCCATTGGCTTCTCTGTATCATTTGTTTGTAAACCTGAAGTATACACTAATAAAACACACTGGGTGAGGTCTGTTCTGTGTCCATGAAGGGGCTGCAGCCTCAGTGGGAGGCTTCCTCCAGTCTGAGCCAGTGCGGTCTGTACCCTTGTGTTTCTAGAGTGATGTTGCTGGGAAGCCCTCTCTGGCTAGTTCGTGTGTGGAGGGTAGCTAGTTCTTAGAAGCCTTGAGGCCAGGCCACACTGAACAGACCCTCATCCCTCACCGCCTTCCTCTACCACTCTGTGGACAGGAACGTGGTCACCAAGTCCTGACGTTTGCTCATTACTCTGGCACGTGTTTGCTACTTACTCCTTCGGTGTCAGACCCTGGGAAGGGGAGGGGACAAAATGGTGTCCATGGGATGGGCAGCTGAGGTCTGGTGGGAAGGCTTTGCTGGAAAAGTGGAGGCCCCTGTGTCCCTGCAGACTAGAACACTGAGTGGCTCAGGGATCCTCAAGGGGCAGATGGCTCCTTACTCCAGGATTCCAGTGATCAGACCTCAGTGTTGAGGGAAGGGGAGGGGTGTGTCTGGCCTGGGATCTTGTCAAGAGCTGGCCCTTAGTGGGTTGGCACACTCCTTCTTCTCTCCAGATTCTCACACGTGGGGAGGACCCCTGGGAATATGGTGAGGTAAAGATAGGATCTCACTGTGGGGAGTAGCAGTCACGGACTTCTCCCCTTTACCTCACTGAGGAGGAGAGGGATGCTCACAGAGGGGGAGCCTCATTCAATGCTGGTTTGGGATGGGTTGCAGATCAGGGCTATGATCAAGGACTTCCCAAAGAAATTGCCATAGGGTGGGAAATGACTCTCTGATTGTTTGGTCTTTATCCGTATGGTACTTTCCCTCTGTATTGCTGATCTTGAACCCAGGGCCTTGCGTATGCTAGGCAAACACTCTACCACTGAGCTACATCTCTAGCCCTTTTTTACTTTGAAACAAGGTCTTGTCAAGTTGTCCAGGCTGACCTTGAGCTTGCTCTGTAGCACGGGTCTATCTTGAACTTATGATTCCCCTGTACCATCAGACCTGGCAAGGGTAGATATCATTAGTCAATTAATTAACCGAACAATGGATTTATTAACTAACTAATTTCTGTAGTGCTAGGGTTGAGCTAGGGCCTTGTACTTTGGAGGGTCTTTTTACATTATTATTTATTCATTTATTTATTTTTAGTTTTTTGTTTATCACTTATATGGGTGTTTTGCCTGCACGATGCCTAGGTGCCACAAGCATGCAGTACTCACAGAGGCCAGAAGAGGGCAGAGGATCCTCCGGGATTGGAGTTTCAGACAATTGAGAGCAGCTTTGCTGGTGCTGCAAATTGAACCAGTGTCCTCTGGAAGAGGAGCCAGTGCTCTTAACCACTGAGCCATCTCTCCAGCCCCTGGAGGGCTTTTACACACATGCGTGCACACACACACACACACACACACACACACACACACACACACACACACACGAATGTCAACCAGGCAATGGTAGTACATTCCAGCACTAAGAAGGATGAAGTCATGTAAATTTAGGAGGATTGAGAATTTGGGGTTACTCTGGACTACATAGTCTGTTCAAGCCCACCTAAGATATAACGTGAGACCCTGTGAAAAAAGTTAAAGGCTGTATAAATACACATCGGGCCACAGCACAAGGAATGTTCTGGAGCTGCCACTTTAGAAGCTATACAGCGTCCAAGGACTGTCCAGCATAAATAGGGTGTTTCTTAGAGGACTGACGAAATCAGTTTTAGTTCCTGGGAAATCCAGGCTTGGAAACCCGTGGTACCCCACAGCAGTGTCACCCCGAGATCACTAAGGCTCTTGCACCTCTCACTCAGTTATGATTCTCCCCATCAGACTGATTGATGCCCAGGATCTCCTAGCCATAAGACACATCTGGACTCTAAGCATCCGGGTACTTATAGCCATGGTTGCAAGACCTGTCCCTCAGAAGGAACAGTTGGATATTTATTGAGCACTTTGTGTGGTGAACACCATGCTGAGTGCCACAAGCCATACCCAGAAGCAGATGGAGAGTCTGTGGCTCAGGATGCTTATATTCTAGTCTGGGAGGACAGGAGGAAACCTAAGGGTCAGAGGTCACAGCCTCAGTCAGTGCTCATTCAGGAAGAGGGCAGGTGACATCTGACAAGCTGGAGGGGCGTCTTGTAAGAGGATGATTTCCACAGGCTGAGAAGGTGACATGGAGGTGGTGGGACCCAAGGGGAAGAGCCAGAAAGGCTGAGGCCACCTTTGACCACCATCTGGAGGATGCAAGAAATGAAGATGTGGGACTTGGGTGTCCAACTTGAAAGGACCAGGTCATTGAACTTGCTTGAAATGATATCTTGGACCATGGGCTGTGCAGTGCAGGAAGCCATGGGCAGGAGGTTCCTACTTCTTCACTGAGGCCCAGGGGGAGAGGTCCAGCTTATCAATAGAAGAGCAGTCCACAAAGCCATGGGGGTAGCTGTTGGCCTGGAATGGGTTCAGCGGGACCTTGTTGATGGCAGTGTTGTCACAGACGAGTCTCGAGAAGGACACCTTCTGTAGAGAATCCCGTTGCTTCTCTGTGAAGACCCCAGGGTTCTCCCACCAGAACCTACAAGGACAGAGCGGGGTCGTGTCGCACAGTCCAGTGACTATCCTATGATGACCTATGGAGTCAGATCTCATGAAGAGCATTGGGGATCCCTGCCTACGGGAAGGACTCCTCCTGCCCCACTCAGTGATTTTACTTGCCTGTCTCCATCTCGGATCCGCTGAAACTGCCGTCCCAGGAGGCAGGTCAGGAGAGGCCCTACTCGACCCCTGTGGACCAGCGGTTCAGCAATGGCCCCTAACCAGATATCAATGTTGTCGGGGGTTCCATAGAGATCCAGCAGCTTCTTGGCCAGCATCTCATTTCTCAGCACAGCACTCAGCTCTTCTAGCGTCTTTGGCTGTGACAGACCACAGAAAGCTCTCCAGGAGTTGTACCCTAGGGGAGGGAAGACAGGGCTGGCTCACCCAGGGACCCGTCACTCGTGTTTTCCCTTGGGGATGTCACCACTCTACCCCCAGAAGCCGGGAAAAGGCTGGGATCAGAGCTTTCAGGACAAGGGAAATATAATGCATGGCTTTTCATCTGTGGTCCTTCAGTTTGGGGAGGGTGACAGCTTACCTGTGACTTACATGGGTCTGGGCACTGTACCAAGCACCATGCAAACAAATGAGAACAAAGCTGTTGGAGCCTGCCTCAAGTCCTGGAACTAGTGTGACTGTTGACACTGATGGTCAGTGTGACAAGATCTGGAATACCTTTGGAGACATCTCTGGGCATGCGCATGAGGGAGTGTCTAGATAGGGTTAATTACGATGGAAAGACCCTGAACATGAGCAGCAGCAGCCTGTGGCCTGAACATAAAGAGGAAGGATACTGCACCAGCATCCATCACTCGATGTTTCCCGACCACGGCTACACTGTGACCAGCTATGTCGTGGTCTGGGTACCATGCCTTCCCTGCACGATGGGCTGACTGCACCTTCACACTGATCCACAACAAACCCGTTCTTCCGTTGTGTTTCTCGGGGGTTTCATCACAGTGAATGAGACCAGCAACTAAGACAGCTGGTACATGGCCTGCTGAGATCTGATCTCAAGCAACCTGGCTCTTAGGAACAACAAAACTGCTTTTCATGTGTACAAAGAAAACTCCACCAGATCTCCACCCTTCCCTCCCTTCCTCCTCTTCCAGTTAAGGTTTCTCTGCGGAGCTCATGCTAGGTTTGAATGGACAATCTTCCTGCCATGGCCTCTGGAGTACTGGGCTTTCCTGTGGATGGCACCAAGTCTGGCGCTTCTGCTCTGGGCTTTTAAACTGGTTTCATAAGTTCGTTGTTGCTCTTGTTTTCTTCTGGAGCTCTAAGATAACAGCAGGTGTGTATTCACATCTCTGCATTAGGAAAACAGAAGACTCCGTTTCCTGGATGTCTTCCATGGGTTTGTAAAATGGGCTTGCCTCTAGCTTCAGGAATGATTGTCTCCTTGGAGTTCCAGAGGACAGTGTCCAGGAGCCCCAGAAGGTAGCCAGAAAGATCTCCAGACCAGGTGAGAGCCCAGACCCACTCACCAGGCTGTCCGTGGTCCCGGCTGCGCTGTATGTTGATGGCAGCCAGGTCGAAGCCATGGATGGTGTGATTCGGCTGGAACAGCATGTTGCGGAGTTCCCCAGTCATCATTTTATCCTGATGCACCAACTTGGCCTTCTTGGCCAGCAGGCCTCGAACCAGAGGGTCAATTCCACCTGCAGAGGAACACCAAGAGGCCATCCTTCAGACAGGAATAGGGTGAGGGCATGCTCCATGCTGGGCCCTCTCTGCCCCAGATAGCTTCTCTCAATAGGAAATTGGAATGGCTGGGGTATCTCTGCATGGAACCAGAGAGGGAAGAGCACAATGCAGCCTTTGTTCCAGGTAAGAGGAGTCCAGTCTATGCTTTCTGAGGTGACAGAAAAGGGCACTCATGGGCTGATGGATGAATGACTAGCAAGCGTTTTTTTTTCATGTCTTAGCTCATGGCGTCAGCTCCTTCGTTTTCCACACATTTTCCCAGAGGAAGATGGACCACATGTCTTCAGGAAACAGCCCTGCCTGGTTAAACTTGAAGGAAAGTCAGTCTCAACAGAGGAATAAGAAAGTTGCACCCAACCTATGACACCTCATGGAGAAAGAAGGTTCTAGAACAGCACAATTTACCAAGCTCACAAATTCTGTTTTCAGAGTCCAGAGACGCCTAGGGCAGGAAAAGGCAGAAGAATCTTAGACAGTGGGAAACCAGAAGGAGGAAATAACTATTATTTCCTGATCACTCTTTGTGTCTTAGGATCACAATAGAGTGTTCTAATAATCTATCTCATTTCATTTGCTGTCCTATGAGATGGTACTACTGTTGCCCTTATTTTACAGACAAGGAAATTAAGACTCAGTGAGATGAATTCTCCTGTCTGCCTCACACAGGAAGTGTCTGGAAGGTGATCCTCACACCAGGAGTCCCTACAAGTTGGAGAATGAGAGGGCTCAGGCGAGAGCACTTCCCTGAAAAGACTCACCATCTTTGACCAGCCTCCAGGTGTTGAAGAAGAGCTTGTGTAGGGGGAGCTCAGGTTCTGAACCCCAGGGCTGATAATTCTCATCCAGGCGAGACACGGTAGAGGGGACCTCCAAGTGGCCAAAGCGGAAAGCAAAGGTGAAGACATTGGAAATTCGGGGGTCTACAGTTTCACTGTAGCCTTGGTATGGGGGTATCCACTTCTGCATCTCATCACCCAGTAGGATGGGGAGATAGTCCCTAAAGGTGACAATCTGAAGGGAGAAAGGAGTCATGAGGAAAGGACATGAGAAGGGGTAAACTCCTCTGCAATGGGAGGCTGGAGAGGAACTGCTGCCAAGAGGATGGCAATGGATAGCATTCGTACCCAGTTTCCATTCCTGTGACTGTGGCAGACATCGTTAATCAATCATGACATCCTTTCAGCTCTTTCTCATGATATCTTCACATAGGTTATACTAATTGGTCATTTCAATTTGATACTCTCTGTTTTAGCAGCAAGATTTCTGGCTCTAGTAGTTTATATAGAAATAGGTCATCTTAATTAAAAATAGCTGTGTGTGTGTGTGCGTGCCCCTCTGTTTAAAATAAGGTGGTATAGCCTTATTTTCCTTTATACTCACTATTTACTGTAGCTAAAGAACCTGAAAATTATTCCACAGGAAATAATAAAAGGACTCTGAGCTGGTGTGGTGATACCTGTCTATAATCTTAGCATTCCAGAGGCTGAGGCAGGAGATTTGAGGCCAGCCTGGGCTACACAGTGAGACTGCTATTTCCAACTCGGACAAACGGCCCTAGAATGACAACAATAATGACACATGGCTGTGGTGATCCACACCTCTAGTTCCAGGCCTGGCTCTGTGAAGGCATGAGGATGTGGAGTTTGAGGTCAGCTTTGTCTACACAGTGAGTGTGAGGCCAGCCTGAGCAACATGAGACCTAGTGAGACTGTAGAGATGGCTGTGTGGTTAGAGCACTTGCTGCTCTCCTAGAGGACCTGAGTTCAGTTCCCAGCACCATGTCAGAAAGTTCATAGCTATCTGTAACTCCTGCTCCAGGGGACCTCATACTCCCTTTGGACTACGAACAGAGACAAATTAAAATGTCAAGAAAATACTCTGAAAGCTAGAAAAAAGAATATGAACTGTCTGAGGACCCCAGAATTTGAAGAATGACCATGCAGTGAGTTCCTCATACCCTCGGATTGAACTGGGTGCAGAGGAGGCCTGCAGCCTGATACCTTCAACAGAGATGTACAAAAAGAAGCCAAGAAATGCCTGCTTTCTCTTTTCAGAGACCAAGGGCCAGGGAAATCCAATGCAGACTGGCAGAGAGCCCCAATCCCTGCCTCACACATCAAGCCCTCAAGAGCCCTAGCCAAACCCACCCCGCTCCTCAGTCCAGGCTGTGGACGGTCTCAACTTTCTTGGGGGCAGCGGAACACTGTCTGTTTCCTCTCACCCTTGGCTCTTCACCAAGGAGATCCAGGCATAGTGGCTTCTGCTTCTCTAGGAGGTTGCTTAGCAACATCAGGCAGCCAGAAAAAAACTTTGGTGCCCTGAACACAGCACCAGCAGGAAGGGAGTGGAAGTTCACATGCACTGGATGAATAAAGTGGACCAGAGGAGCATGGGAAGGACTCAGGACCAAGCTGTCACTGGAACAGAATCCTAAGCAGACCCGAATGTATGTGCTAAACCTAAGCAGGGTAACCACCAGCTAGAGTAAAGATTTGGACAGTATCAAAGTCTCTAGAATGTTCAGTAACACCAAGAACCAGGAAAGCCACACTTGGAGTGAGAAAAGGCAGTCAACTGATGCCAGTACCCACAGGAATCAGACAGAATTGGCCTGTAAGGCTTTTATGCAGTGCTGGGGAGATAGCTCAGTCAGTAGAGAGCTTGCTCTGCAATCACAAGGACCTGGCTTTGATCCCCAGAACCCATAAATAAAAAAAAAAAAAGCTGGGTGCTGGTCATGGTGGCATGGACTTGTAATCTCAGAGCTGGGGAGGCAGAGGCAGGTAGTAGATCCCTGGAGCTTGTGGCCGGCCAGCCCGACCTCCTTTGTGTGTCCAAAGCTAAAGCATGTGTTTGGCTTTCTGGAGGAATGACCCGTGAGAGAGGCTGTCCTCTGGCCTCTACATACACATATGTAGGTGCATGTGCCCCAGACATATGTGCACACCCCCCAAGCACACAAACACGTACAGATATATATTTGCTGCACTGTTTCAGATTGAACCTAAAGCCTTGACTGCTAGGTTGGCACTCTACCACTGAGCTGCAACCCTATCCTACCGTTGATAAAGATTTTAATGTCACCATCTTGCCTGGTCGTGTTGGTGCACGCATTTAATCGCAGCCCTCAGGAGGCAGAGCCAGTCAAATCTCTGTGAGTTCGAGGCCAGCCTGGTCTACAGAGCGAGATCCAGGACAGAGAGAAACCCTGTCTTGAAAAACCAGAAATTAAAAATTAAAAAATAAAAATAAAGTCACCATCTTAACAATCCCTCAACCAATTATAGATTTTCCTGAAACAAGTGGGAAAAAGGAAACATCTCAGCAAAATGTAGAGTTTTAAAAATAAAAATAAAAAAGAAATGAAATTATTCAATTGAAAATACACTACTTGAAATAATAGTAGTAATAACAGCAATAATAAGCTTGAGTTAACTCAGCAGTAGTTTTGAAATGACAGTGGCTAGACATAGAAAAGATCAGTAGAATTTACTACTACCTACAACAGAAAATGAGCTCATACAGAAGCTCCAGCAAACCAGACCCTAAGGATTCCATAGGACAATAATAAAAGATCTAACTACTAACCAGCCAGATGTGATGTTGAACGCTCATGATCTCAGAGCTTAGAAGATAGAGGCTGGAGTATCAGGAGGTCATGGCCAGTGTGGGCTTAATGAGACCCTATCTTAAAATCAAACCAGGGTTGGGGATTTAGCTCAGTGGTAGAGCGCTTGCCTAGCAAGCCCAAAGCCCTGGGTTCAGTCCTCAGCTCCGGAAAGGAAAAAAAAATCAAACCAAACCACAACATACACACACACAGACTCATACACACACAGGCACACACACACACAGACACAGACACATACACACACATACACACACACACACACATACACCATCAACCCTTCTAAGTCTCCTTCAGTTAGCTAGCTGATAAAGCACGAGGAAATTCAAGAAGAAGAAGAGAAATTAAAATAGCTGAAGACACTGCAAAGGAACAGCCCCAAGAGCGAGAGAACCTGTGGTCTCAGGGATAGCAATAGCGCAGGCTCACGGAGGGACCACACCTCGAAGACTCGCCACATTCGGAACGTGGGGATACATTTTAAAGCAGGGAGCTGATCAGACACTTAGAGAGAAGCAAAAGAGAGGAAGGAGTAGGGACGAGCGTGGGAAACAGTATCAGCTGGAAGTAACCAATCGGAAAGCAGAGGCGGGTGCTGGAGTGGGCAGCCGGCAGAGGCAGGTGCTCCTGCCTCCATACCTGTACGAAGGCTCCCAGAATTTTCCTGGCTTCCTGATAGAGCTTCTCAGCATCCCAGTGGGGGTTGAGGCTGTTCAGTTCTCTGGCTAATCGATTGTGCTCCCGGACAAAGAGTGTATGGGATGTGGCCAGCAAGATCTGCTCCGAGGCTCGGGAGTCTCCTAAAAGCCCAGAAGGCAGGAAGATGGGTTCTCTCTAAGCAGGACCAAGGAGCTGCACAAATAAAATTGAGCCCCCAAGACTCTCTCCTAAGCCCCTCCTTCAAGGTAGTTTAAGAAAAGTCAAGTGGAGAGGGACAGACAGACGGACAGTGAAGGATGTGGTGGGATTATAGAACTGTGCCACCAAGCTGGGCTGGAACTATGCCCGTGATAGAGAAGACAAGAAAGTTATATTATATTATATTATATTATATTATATTATATTATATTATATTATATTATATTATATTATATTATATTATATTATATTATATTATAAAATACTAATGGCTAATATTGGTGGATGATGGGGTTATGTGGATTTTCTTTGTATTTTTCCCCCTGGATTTACTTTGTTCTACAGTGAATACTTGTTTTTGGATTCTTTCTTCATCTGGGCCCTTTGTCTCCTCCCTAGTTCAGTGTTATGATCGTGTTGGCTTGGGGCATTTTTCTGGAAAAATGCTGAGACGGAGCAGCCTCCTTTAACAATCCCCTCATCCTGTAGCCCCACCCCCACCCCAGGCTAGACTCACCTGCCAAGAAGCAGGGCACACCAGCAGTGGCATTGATAACCTCACAGGGACTGGGCTTCACTTTGACGAAAGGCAGGAGGGGCAACCCATGGTCTGAGACCTCTTCATTGACAGCCATGAGGCCCAGGGGGCTGCTGAGATTTCGAAGTCGATTTGCCAGGCCTGACTCAGCACCATACACCAAGCTAGCATCCATAAAAGAGGTTAGTGCATTGATTTGCTCTCGGGCCAGGGATTGGTAGGGCGATGTGGGGCAGACAAATCCCGCTCTGAAGAAAGGCATGCACTTCCCCTGAGTCTTCAGCTTAGGGTCACCAGTTGGAAACTGTAGAGAGATGCATTGGGGAATATGATTGTACAAGGACAAAACATCTGGACCCCGGCAACCCTTCCCAGGGTCAGTCTGGATGAAAAGATGCTCACGGCACCCTCCTGGGCTTCTTGCCAGACACTGGCCCTAGATGCCTCCTGCTGATGTTATACTTCCTGGACCCATAACACTCCAAAGTTCTTTATATCCTGATGCTCAAGAGCAGAAAGTAATGATTCATTCTTCACAGTAAGAGCTCAGAAATGACAGGATTTCCTGAGAGCCCCAGACAGGCAAGCCGCATATGACATGCGCTTTAGTAATTACTACTGGAATATCAGCCTTGGGATTCCATGTGCCAACCAGTGTGTGTACTTCATCTCGTTCTGTCCCTCAGAGAGCCTGTGAGGCAGGCCGCCGAGTCTCTCACACACGAGAAAACAGTCTCAATAAGTTAACCTGCCTCAGCGCCTACCAACTAGGAGGAAAAGACACGAGACTCAAGTCCAGATCGACACGTGGCTCAGATTTTTTTTCCCCACCACAGCACGGAGTATTGATTCATCGTCCTGAGTAAACAATTCTCCAAATATAAAAATCTACAATTAAGAAGAAGAGACCACTGCAAGCCTCTCTCCTGCCGGGCATTCCCTGTTGCTCTCAGCCCCTTCGGGGAAAGGAAGTCTCCCTTCAAGGCAACATAGAGTAGAATTCCATAAACTAAGCATAGGAAGAACCCCATGGACGGAAGGGGGGTGGGTGGGACGGATGGATATGTCTTGATAAAATGCAGACTCTATCTCCCAACATCTGGGGGGAGGCTTGAGATTTTGGGTTTCTAATAAGTCCCCAGGAGACTCAGATGCTGCTGGGTGGGGTATAGACAATTTCCCGTTCTGTCAATAGTTTATGTGTTCATTTCCATGATAGCCTTTTGTCCTTGAGAGCAAGGATGTTTTTTTGGTTTTTTGTTTGTTTGTTTGTTTGTTTTTGTTTGTTTGTTTGTTTGTTTGTTTTTGTTTTTTTTGTTTTTTGTTTTTTTGAGACAGGGTTTCTCTGTGTAGCTTTGCGCCTCTCCTGGAACTCACTTGGTAGCCCAGGCTGGCCTCGAACTCACAGAGATCCGCCTGGCTCTGCCTCCTGAGTGCTGGGATTAAAGGCATGCACCACCACCGCCCGGCGCAAGGACGTATCTTACCTTTGAATTCCTAGTGCTTGCCACCCTCCCCTGGCATAGAATAGGTCACTGTTGTCTAATTGCTGAGTGGATGGATGAGCACATGAATGGATATGAAGCTATGACGTCAGCGTTGAACGCTATCAAGAGATCTCGATCTTTGGGCTGGGAATGTGTGCTACATGGAAGCTGCAAGAGGCCCTACCCTGATGGGGAAGCAGTTGTCTCCCTGGATACAGTGTTCATCACACTGGGCTTTGGAGTAGTTGTCTGCCTCAGTTTCGGGGGCAAAGTCCAAGTCGTGGTCCACGATCTGACCCCACTGCATGAAGAGCAGGGATCTGTTTTGGTCCAGAACCTCCTCCTCCTTCAGGTAGCCAGCGATCTGGTTGGAGACTTCACGGGGCTGCACATGGAGGGGAGGGAGGTCAGGTTGGAAGAAAGCATGCCTTGAGGATTCAGATTCAACCACGCTTTGTCCCAAGGGCCATCCCAACAGGCGTGTGCAAGGTGGGGTGCATGGTAACTTTGTAGATGAGGACACAGAACCCTAAAGGGGAGACGTCGGTGCTCTTGACCCTGCAGCTACTGAAGGGATAGGGGTGGGATTGAACCTAGGTCTGTGTGACTGCACAGTGGTCAAGCAGCCTTACTATGGAGAGAGAAAACCAAGGCAAGCTGACGGTGGCATGCCTGTGACTGAAGTGCCAGGTTTCTGGGCATGGGAAGAAGGACCCTGGGGAGGGGCTGCCAACTCAGATGAGGCCAACAGATCAGACCTGCAGTAAAACGACAGCTGGTACACTCCAGGGGCAGGGACAGAGTAGGCGCAAGTAGAACAGTGTAAGGAAACCATCTGCCTGGGAGACCCCAGGGTACCAGGCTTGCACAGTTGGGACATTACCGCCACCACCTGGCTGGGCCCCGGGCTCTGCTGCCCTCTCGTGGCAGTTCGGGGAACATATCGCTAGGGAGCAAGTCCTAATTTCAGCGGCGCCCCCCTCTCTCCTTTTCAGTGCGGTGTGACCTGTGTGTGGCTCATTGCCTCCCGTCCTGTACTCCGTCCTCCTTCACCTGCGGGAGAGGGAAGCCGTTCCGCGTCTTCCCCGGCGTCCACCCGAAGGGGAGGGAGAGCCCGTCCTCGTACTCTGCCGGCAGCCAGCGAGCCAGAGCCCTGTTGGCGGATCCCAGCTCCGGATTCTTCCTGAAACCCAGCAAGACAGCTCTCAGCCACAGCAGGTGGCCTCCGGGCTCCCGCCTTCACCCAGAGCCCCTTAACCTGAGCTCTGCGGAGGACAGGCCCTCCGCATTGTAGGGTTCTGAATTTTCCCAATCCCAGGGCACGGGACTGTCTGCCTTGGTGGAAAGGACCGTTCCCAGTGGGCCACAGTGGCCTCACTGGAGATGGGTATTCTTTAAAGGGATCCAGTAGTTGTGATGTCATGTCCAAGGGGCAGAGATGCTGGCCGGGGCAGTGGCTCTTAGGGTCACCTGTTGTTACAGACTCCAGTGATGGTCCGGTAAGGGTTGCTTATGTTGCAATTCACTGCCGGAGCAGGGGGATCACAGCCCACCTCCCGAGAGAGCTTAGTGAAGTCCAGGCCTTGGCCTGAAACAGAAGAGAACCCCAAACAGGGCGGAGTTCTGAGACACAGAACAGTAACTGGCCGGGAGTCAGACTAGAGATGACAGCCCAGGGTTCCCCGGAACAGGATAGGTTTCATCTCTTGAGAACTCCCTGCAAACCCACATGACACTAGTAGCTTACATCTCCCCTTCACCTGAAGGAGTGAGGACACTAGTTTGGGGCCAGAAACCCCGTTTATTGACTTTGGCATTCCCTCCGGGCAGAAAAGCCTTACAAACTGCCATAATACAGTGAGCACACTGAGCCCTTCTCTATCAGCTGGCAGTATAACCTCGTCACAACGAGTTCTTTCATCTGCAAAGGGGGCATGGGCTTAGCTGTTCCCTGAAGGCCCTCTGAGCTCTGCCAGTATGGCCTTTGGGTTTAACTAAGAAGGAAGACGGACAGAAATGTCTCTTTGTGTAGCTAGTCCCTAGCAGGTTGGGGGGCCTCTGTTCTGTACTGATGATCCCTTCCTGTCATTAGAGGGCTAGCGAGTTGTCTGTACCTGTGACATTGGTCAAGGACACCGCCTTCTTCAGTTTCTTTAGAGACTCTTCCCACACCTGCCCGCTGCGGATGGCTGTGCGCGTCTGGCCTTTGGCTTGCTTGAGATACTCTGAGAAGTGACGGGTGGTAGGAGCCTGGGTGGTCAGGGCAGTCTTCAGCCTACAGTAGGAACCAATGGGGTTCATAAGCTGGCTCTGCAGAGGTGTGTCAGCGGCTCACAGGAGAGGTGCAAAGGAATGGGTGAACAGGGGAAGACACAAAGGTTCTGAGGAGTAAATGTGGGCTCCCTCTTGTCCCTTCTGACACTGTTGGAAAAACCTCTTTGGGGAGAAGGAAACCATGGTGGCTATGAAGTTAAATCTGATCTTTTTTTTTTTTTTTTTTTTTTGAGACAAGGTTTCTCTGTGTAGTTTTGGTACCTGTCCTGGATCTCACTCTGTAGGCCAGGCTGGTCTTGAACTCACAGAGATCTGCCTGGCTCTGCCTCTAAGTACTGGGATTAAAGGTGTATGCCACCGCCACCCGGCTAAGTCTGATCTTAAGTAAAACTGGTGGATGAATCAAAAGATCCCTAATTCCAGCTGGAAGATTGTACCTGGCTGGCTGTGTCAGAACCCACTGGGTATCTTAAGACCACCCGGGTCCTACAATGGATGGATGGCTCCAGACTGGAGAACTCCTGGCACACTGCTGAGCCTTGTAACCTAAGACTTTTAGGGCCAGGACACAAATGTGCCTCCAGTTCTGCCCATGCATCTGACCCTAGAGCAGGTGTGGAGTCTGTGACCAGAAGCACAGAGCCAAACGCCAAACATCTCAGGAAAGCTCAACCTTAGTCTTTTTGTCTTCCTTGTGCAAAACAAGAACCCCCAAGATGATCTACTCTGAAGTCTATGACAATTCAGAGAGGCTAGAGACTTGAAAGTCCTCCATGGCCTCACTGTGCCTCAGTCCCCTGTGTGTGAGGATCTCTCTACTAGATCTCTGTCTCTAAGTCTCTGAAATATTGAAAATGGCTCTGGTTCTCACGAAATCAGCTTTCTGGTTGTGTTTAACTCACTGGCTGTAGTGCCTGCCCTGTCTCTGTTCACATCAGGCTATTAGCTCCATTTAAAGTGCCGACAGGTGCCATGGCTTATCCCAAGGAACTGACAGCTGAGAGGAAAGGTACAAGGAGAGCCAGCTCTAGCCTAACCTTTCTAAAGAGAACCATGCTGTCTTCCTGCTGCCTGTAAAAACAAAACAAAAACAAAAAACCGGGCATGGTGGCGCACATCTTTAATCCCAGAACTCGAGAGGCAGAGGCAGGTGGATCTCTGTGAGTTCGAGGCCAGCCTGGTCCACACAAATCGAGTTCCAGGACAGCTAGGGCTGTTACACAGAGAAACCCTGTCTCAAAAAACCCCTCAAAACAAAACAATAGCAATAAAACAAAAACAAACAAACAAGCAGAAGGCAAAACAAGACAAAACAAAACAAAACCCCACAAGCTTTTACCATGCAACAGCTTTGGCTAGCCTGGAACTCGATATGTAGACCAGGATGGGCTCAAACTTACAAAGACCTTCCTGCCTCTGCCTCTTGGGTGCCGAGATTAAAGTCACACGACACCACGCACATCTTTTTTCTGTTTTTATGAGGAAGTGTAGCTCGGTAGCCCAGAGAGAGTGGAGTCAGATCTAAAGCTAGATACCTCAAGCACGGGTCTGGAGCTCTCAGTACAGCCCAGAGGATTTTCCAGGTCTTCGAGTTGGCAATAGATTTCTCTGAGTACTCAGAAAAGAAATCAGAGAGGCCCCAGGAAGCCACTGAGTTGTTCAGGACCGGTGGATTTGCCATCCCTGGCCTCTCTGCTCAGCCCCCAAGGAGAGTCGGGGGAGTCCTGGAACAAGGGAGAGAACCTCTGGGGTCCCTCTTGTCACCACAGAGCCCAGGCACTTTAGAGCCAAGGAAGTCAGCAGCTTGGGACTTTACCTTCTTCGACTGACCTTCGAACTCCTGAAACGATACTGTTTCTGGGGACTAAAAACATCTGAAAGTCACCAAAAGAATCATGGAGCAGGGAGATTATCCAGAGATGAGTCGGGGAGAAGCTCTGATCTAGACACAGAACTACGAAGGATTGAAGGTGCCTTCTGCTCAATGCCATGGCCGCTCCCCTCTCCCCTGGACTGGGGATTGAACTCATGGCTTTGTACTTGCTAGATGGCACTTTCTCACTGAGTATCACCGAGCTGCATCCTCAGCTCTCTTCCCTTCTTCTTTTGAGGCAGGATCCTATTGATTCACTAATTGCCTAGGCTGCCCTTGAATTCACTCTATAGCCAAGACTGGCCTTGAATTTGCCATCCTCCTGCATCAGCCTCTCGAGTAGCTGGGATTGTAGGTCTGCACTACTGGGCTTGGCCACATGGTTGTTCCTGTTTTTCAGCCTCTCTACTGGTGGAAGATAGACTTCCTGAGGGGAATTGCTAGTTTCATGAGTCCCAGCCCCATTCACGGGGTAAACGGTCACTTGGTCTGTTGGTCAGGCTCCTCAGAGGCATCAGGAGGGTTTATGTACTCCTTACCCAGCTGCTGTGGGTGCAGCCTCCAAAGACTCACCCCTGTAGCCTTGCTTTACACCTGCTCCTGAGCCCTGGAGCCTACCTGGTTAGAGGTTCCCAGGAATAGCACCAGCATGCTTAACTCTTGTCCCTGGAGCCCCACGCCTGGGGCTGCATCAGCCTCATGTGGTATGTGAAAGTTCTACTCCCTTATTCCAAGGTGGGACAGACGCCACGGTACACCTCACACTCTGGGTTTCTCTGGGTGGTGGTGGGGTTGGTCCAGCTGAGGCTGGACTTCAAACCACAGTCTCACTTAATTTTGCATTATATGGCAACTTCCTTGAAAGCATTTCTCTTGTAAATTACCCACACTGACTTCGGGCTTGTGGTTCTGTTTCTGGAACACCTGATGAAAGCCAGGTTATATTACTACTAAAATATTCTTGGTTTTAAATATTATTTCAGATTAGCAAACTCAAAGCTTATTTTCAAGCTTGTTCTGATTTACCTGATTTTGGCTTAACTTGGACAAATGGACAACATATATAGAAGGTTATATAATAAGGAGGTGTATATAATAATCGGCCCCTCCCAATTTTGTCTCTGTGAATGGATTACATTTATATTTAGCGTGACTACAGACATAGTTCTAGCATATGAAAGACATTTAATTACTTCATTAACTTATCATCCTCTTATGTGCTTTTAACAGTTCATAATACATTGGAAACTATCTTTGTGAAGATTTTGAAACTTAAGAAGTAACATTTTTAAAATTAAAGTTCTTTTGAGACCCCAAATAAACTTGAAATCATAAATACAACCTACGGAGAAAACGGAACCTTCCTTCCCTGATTCTTTCATAACGCACCTTAATCTAAAACTTAAATGAGAACCTTCCCAAGTCTGGCAGGCATAACCAAGAGAAACCCTGGGCCACGTGGAGGGAAGTCCCGGCAGGATTATGTTAGCGGTCCCCTCCAGACGCCTTAGAAGCTGGGGTTTCAGGACTTGGAAGCTAGTGTTCCTATTTGCTACACACTCGGAGGACTGGGGTGGAGAATGGCAGAAGGGCGAGTTTTGTAATTGCTTTGGCTCACTGGCTTGTCGGGACTGGTCTAGGTGAACTTGTCATTCACAGGAAGCCTGAGGAGGGAGTTCACGCTCATCTCCACCGTGTCTCACTTACCTAGCCCGGGAATCCAGGAAGGCCTTGTTGACCTGGACCTTGACCTCATCCACTGTTTCACAAATGGTGGCCGTTCTGGCAGTCAGACCTTGGGGAGGGAAAAGCAGGAAGCAGGTCTCACCTATTACTCTTTTGAGATGCCCTTGGCTTCTGATCCCCTCTCAGCCATTACCTCATCTCTCAAACCTGAGCAGGTAGGGGATCAAGATTAGGATAGTTTACCAGACCCCTTAAAGCAGTGGATTTCAACCTTCCTAACACTGCGGTCCTTTGATACAGTCCCTCATGCTGTGGTGGGCCCCAACCATAAAATTACTTTCGTTGCTACTTCATGACTGTAGTTTTGCTACTGTTACGAATCGCAATGCAAATATCTGATATTTCCAATGGTCTTAGGTGACCCCTATGAAAGGGCCGGTCAAGCCTACAAAGGGGTCTCGACCCACAGATTGAGAACGACTGCCTTAAAGGAAGGTAGCACAGAATGGGAAGAGTCCAGTCTCCTCTTCAGCAAGATGTCAAAATCGCTTTTTGGAATTCCGGTGGCATGCCCAGGAAGAGGAGAACAGGACGTCCATTGTGACCACTCACCTTGGGCTTTCTGGTTTCTGGTGAGATGGTCTTGTGGACCCTTGAGCAAGCCTATCTCAGAGTTTACCCAATAACTAGGACCTTGGAGCAAGGAAAGCAAGGACACTAAAGGAGAGATATGCTCCTTGATCCCCTTCAGGTTGGGGTGTGGAGTGTGAGAGGCAGCCTCTGCTCCCTGCGAAGAGACTGCAGTGGGCTGAACAGTATCTGGCTGGAACGTCAGCGTGTGACCTTATTTCCAAACAGTCTCTGCAGATGTGATCAATCAAGATGAGGTCATGCTGAGGAGGGTGAACCTCAAGTCCAGTGAATGATGGGTTTAGGAAAGGACACACAGTAAAGACGGAGCAGGGTGTCGGGGCGGGGCGGGGGGAGGTAGCTATAAGCCAAGAATACTAAAGATGTCTGGAGCCCTAAGAAGCTGGAAGAGGTAAGGGACACCCCCCGCTCCTTCAGAGCCTTCAGGAGGAACATGGCCCTTCTGTTACCTTCATTTTGGATTTCTAGCCTTCTGGGATGTGTGAGAATAAATGTGTATTGTTTCCAGCCACCCAGCTGACAGTACTTTCGTCCCAGCCTTATTCCAAGAAGCGAACACAGGATGACACTTACCATTTCTGGCAGACACTGCCATCTGGAGCAAGGTCAGGGAAGCTAGGAGGATTGGGAGATGCAGCAGGGTTTTCATCACTGAAACGAGACCAGGGACACAGTAGGAGCCTCAGTGGAGCCCCACTGGAAGAGATGGAGTCTCAGGAAACAGGCAAAGCCCAGGCGAAATCAGATGCCGTAGCCACACAAACTGGCGGTGTGCACGGGCTGGGAGAGCGAGCAGCTCCAGGGTCTGAGGCCCTGCATTACAGCTCTGCATTTGCCCCACCCAGCACCAGGAGCTTGGACAAATTACTTAACACTGGGCCACTGGCCTGCCTGGAAGGGGGCAGGGTCAAATGACCCAGGATGTCCCATTCTGCCGGGGGAGCCTGGGTTTGTTATGTCACAGAAATGACAAATGTTTCCAAGTCTCAGAACTTCTCATCCCTTCTTCTCCAGATAGCTTGCTTCCTGCTAGCTAGGTTCCTCCTGGGTGGCACAGGGCATGGGCTGGGAGCGGGCACCACACCTCTCCTCAGAAATACCACAGGGTTTTCCTCTCCCTCCAAAAATCAGTTTGGCAGGAAGGTATGGAAGGACATTGGGACGAAGCTGAGCTTCCCTGGGTCCACAGCCATGTCTGGGGTTGCCTGCTGAGCCTCAGTTTCTACACTGACGCCTTCATCATGACTTTTCACTCTAAGCCTCAATCACCAGACTGAAATATGAGCGATTTTGTCTCCTCTTTCTTTCTCTTCCCCTCCCTTCTTCCTCCGTTCCTTTCTGGATTTCTTCTTTCCCCCCTCCCCTTTCTGCTGGTGATTCAGGGCTTGTCCACATCAGGCAAGTGCCCCTACCACTAAGTGGCATGCTGGCCCTCCTTGTCTTGTTGAAATGTATCTTTCGCCAGCTGACTTTAGAAAAATAGTAAGATATGAATAAATACTTCTCAGGCCAAGAATTTTTTTTTTCAAAACGAAATTTCTCTGTGTAGCCCCAGGTGTCCTGGAACTCACTCTGTAGACCAGACTGGCCTCTAACTCACAGAGATCCCCCTGCCTCTGCCTCCCGAGTGCTGGGATTAAAGGTGTGTGCCACCATACCTAGCAGTTTTTTTTTTTTTTCAAATCCAAGATGAATTCTCTTTGTATGTGTGATGCTGCAGACTGAACTAAGGCTTTGCCCATGCTGGTCAAGTGTTTCATCACTGGACTAAAGCTCCAAGATAAATTCCCCCAATAACTCAATTCCTCAATGGGTTCTTGTCCTTACTTTGTATGGCCCCAAGTAGGAAAACATTCTGGGACTTCCTACCCCTCTGTTATTCCTTCCTTCTAAGTCTCATTATGTAGCCCAGGCTGGCCTTGAACTCATGATCCTCCGGTCTCAGCCTGAGTACCAGAATTACGTGTGTGTGTGCCCCACACCTTTCTGTTACCATTTCTTTGTGCCTACAGAACTCTCACAGTGTCCGTTAAGTCAAGCAAATGTGATTTTACAGTCTCGCTGAGGTGTTTTTGTTTTTAACAGTGTTTACAAAACACAGCATAAATATCTCCACCATAACCATGTAAATCACACAGCACAGAAATGCTGAGCTGCCACAGAGCTCTAGAAAGTTTGCATCTTGTAAAGCCGAGGCTCTCGACCCATCATCAAACACCCATCCTCCCGTTTCCTCCTCCTTCTGCCCTGAGCAACCACCACATCTTGATTAGGAAACCCAGCTTTACTCATTTTTTGAGACACAGGCATACTCTCTTTACCAGGAAGAGGAAGAAAGAATTCAAGGCCAAAGCTGACTGATTTTCCGTGTCATGGCCAAGGTTCCTGGCTGGCATGAAGGGAGGACATGGGGCTAAAAGAAGAGCCAGGCAAATGTGGGGTCGTGACACTGGAAAGCAGGTATGCAAGCAGTCTGGAAAGCAGTCTGGAAAGCCTGTCTGTAGCTGAGTGCGGCCTGGGTAAAGTGCACAGAGTATTGGGTTTCTATGCTCCTTGGGGTATTTACCTGCATCTTTATCCCCGCCTTCACTTTAGGCATGTCCCCAAACCCTCAGTCTTCACCTTTGCCTGAGAATCAGCACGCTTTGAAGAGAGATCCACAGCCTCTTCTCCCCCCCCCATGTCGGGATGGGACAGGGACACAACCCTGTGCCTCTCCTCAAGCGATGTCCTCTCTGCCTCCTGAACTCTAGTGGGCTTTCAAAACCCCAGCCAGATGACCCTTTCTTTGTGAAGTTTCTCGGATTTCTCTGGGAAAAGTTAGGTCTTTCCCATCCTGTCCTACCTCAGTATTTTACTCATATCTCTTCATGTCTGTTTTCATATAAGACTATGAGTTCCCAGAAGCCAGTGCCTTATTTAGTTCTTTCGTGTTCTTGTGTGTTTACACATAGCCTTGGTACAGAATAGCACTGAACACAGGCTGAATGAGTGAAGAGTGGAGCAGCTTAGCATCTGGAGGCTGCGTGGGGTCAGAGTGCTGATCATCTCATAGCCCGTTTCTCCTCCTGTAGTGTGTGTGAGAATCATCTCTTGAGTTTGGAAAAATACAGACTCTGGCCTAGAAGGTGGTGGGAGGAGACGCCGAGTCTACACCTCCAGCAAGCTCACAGGCAACAGTTCTGCTCTGACGACCGTACTGCACAGAGTGCTGTGACCTTCTGGAGTGTGACTCTCAGACTTGCCCATCACCAAGGAGGGCGGAAGGCTGAGTGGGGAATTCATTTCCACCAATGGCGAGAACCTTGTTGAGGTTGATGGTGGAGTGAGCCAGCTGGAAAACCAGTAAACGCCCAGTCTCCATGAAGAACACTATTTGACCTTTCGGCAGCTCCAGAGCAAAGAGAAGAATGCACAGGCAGTAGCACAATATTACGAAAGATGATATGTATCTCCATGTTTCATGTATTATATATCTTATTTACTACAAGTTCACACATGCATGCACGTGTACACACACAAACACACACACACACACACACACACACACACACACACACACACGATTTTCATCCACAGCGGTTCCTGGTTCATAACTCCCTCTCTAAATTAGGATATAGAAACTGTGATGTCTTTTTCCTGAGGAACATCATAGAAACTCTCTAGTCGCCCCCCACCTCCCCACCTTTCTGTATTGACCGTGAAATTCTCAGAACTATGCCATCTGATAATGGACCGGAACCCTCCCATTTCAGGAGAGATCCTGCCCTGTGTCTGGGAGGGAGGAATGCTGCTCAGAGAAGCCAAGAAGAATCTCAACAGACAAGCCTTGCTGGGATTTCCCCGCTCAGCCTATCAGCGTTGGGTCTAGCTGGCTGTTTGGGCTTCCATCGTACTTACGCCATAAAATCTTCATAAGACTCCAGAGGGCTTCCAGATGGTTGAACACCTGGAAGTTGCTGGAAGGCGGTGTGCCCAGAGAGAGCAGAGTCGCTCCACGCACCTTCCCTCCCCCCTCCCCCCGTACTTACTTGCCCTGTGCACTTTTTCATCTGTGTCCTTGGAAATAACCCATGCAAGCATCCCCCTGAGTTACTGAGCATCTCCAGCAAGCTGACCAAATTTGAGGAGTCACGGGAACACTGTCAGATGGAGCTTGTGGCTGGCATCTGAAAGCAGGGTTCAGTCTTGGGGACGAAGCTCTCTGCCTGTGAGATCTGATGATATCTCCAGGTAGAGACTGTCAGAAATGAATGGGATTAGGAACACCCAGCTGGCATCCAGCTACAGTGGATCTTGCTGGTGGGTGGGGAATTCTCCCAGACCTCGTGTCTAAAACAAGCTGTGACAGGCCAGTAAGAGAAACTGAGTTTGAGACTGAGTTTATTTTCCTTCTATATTCTCGGTGGCTCTCATCAAGCCCTCTGCCGCAGAAATCATCCCTTGCCCCAGCTGGAGGTGAGGCACTGGGTATGTGTTGAATATAGCCAGTTACATAAAAAGCAACAGAGTTCAACCCCTCAGTGCTCCCCAAATGAAGCCCGTCCAGTACTGCTGCAGCTCAGGTACCTGGTTGAGATCCAGAGGACCTCAGAATGTTTAAAACACCGGGGACTAAACTGTCAGGGCTGGCCAGATATTCAGATCTGCTGCAGCCAGCAGGCATGAAGGTGAAAATCTGTGAGCACTGGCTTAGAGACACCACCACCACCACCACCACCACCACCAAACACTGCATCATCTTACTACAGAGGAGAGCTATTGGTTCACGTCCATCCAGAGAACACCACGTTCAGCAACTGTCTCCCCACTTTCTAAGTGACCCTGGACATCCGTCTTGGACCTCAGTTTCTAAACAGCGCAGCTGAAGAAGGCTCACGGAACCTTCCAGTTCTGTCAGTTTATGACGGCCTGGTTTCTGGTGCAGAAGAGGCTTCTTGCCCTGCAGCGGATTTAGTCACCCCCTACAACCCACAGGGAGCAGTTGCCAATCGGTAGCTAAATCTGGCACCAGAAAATGCCCAAGGAAGACAAGTCTAAATCTAGGACTAAATGTTCTCCAGTCCTGAGGAAATTTCATCATCCACTCTGCAGGAACCAGGAAAGGTTAGCGAGTCTTACCTGCCATGTACCTTGGCCTCCTGTGACAGCTAGAGAATTGATCTGCTTAGATGAGCTGGTCTTTTATATCCGCCTGTAAGAATTTACCTGTGGGAAAGGCCCAGAGGGAAGGATTTTGAGAGGCTGAAGTGGCTTAGAGGACACACTCAGGCTCAGCAGGGAACACCTTGTGACTCCAGGTAGATGTAACGAGGAAATCGCAGGATGGCAGGGATAGTTGAGGCAATATCGCTGACTAGGCAAAGTTACCCCCTCCCACTTTACAGCTTCAGTCTGCCAGCCTGGTTTAGCCCCAGAGGGCGCAACCCCCAGCCCTGTGCATGCTTACCCGCCTCCCCCCCACGTAGGTCTGAATTGCTCTTCTAACTAGGTCTAATTCAATGAGTCTCACCCTTATTCACTTCCTCATCATGTTTGGATTCCTCCCTTACCTGCTACCCAATCCACTGTAGGATTAATGGACTCATCTTTTGCATTTAGAGTGATTAAGCAACATTAATTTTGGGGGGGATCAAAATCTCAAAAGACTTACTTTTGAAAGGAGTCACCAGAGGTATGAAGAGTCCTGACCTATCACCAGGATGGTGGTCCCCTCAAATCACTTCACCTTCCAGTGACTTGCATCGTCCAGCGGTAAAATTAAAGGTTAGTTTCAATGATTACCATGGTTCTTTGATTTCATGCCTTTTATAGGATGTCTCCTTAAAAACACTGTGGCCCCAGAAATTTTTCATGGAAATCCCAGAGATTAATATATAACTTTTATCTCAGCAACTTGAAAAGAGTCATAAAAGTGTGTTAGAATTGAAGAAGAAGGAAATGGATCAGAGAAAACAGTTTCGTTAATGTGTCTTACAAGGTGGAAAACTTTAAGGATGGGCTGTATAAAGTTGAACTTCGAATTGGAAACTTTTTTTTTTCCCGTTTTTCGAGACAGGGTTTCTCTGTAACTCTGGAACTCACTCTGTAGCGCAGGCTGGCCTCGAACTCACAGAGATATACCTGCCTCTGCCTCCCAAGTGCTGGGATAAAGGGCATGCACCACCACCGCCCAGCAAATTGGAAACTCTGAAAGAGGACATTCATTCACCATACCCCAGACCACTAGTTTCACCTTTGGAAAAGTTCTAGCTCATCTCCAGTCACTGAAATATATCCAAAGACTATTTCTATTCTTCTTTCTTTTTGTTTTTTGAAATAGTCTCACACTGTAGTCCCAGCTGTCTCAGACCTCATAATGTAGCCCAGGTTGGCCTCAGCGTCACACAATCTTCCTGCCTCAGCTTCCACAGTGCTGGGATCACAGGTATGAACCTCCTGCTCTAAGACCATTTCTCTTCCAAAGAATGCAGGCAAACGAGCTGGACATGCCAGAAGAAGGCTGCTGCCCAGTAAAGGGCACAGACATCAGGCTCTTCTTGTTTTCTTTGACAGACACTTCAGCTCCCCAGCCAAGCATTGTTTCTTTGCCTCTGTCCCCTGAATGTTGGAGCCTGTTTCTGGTTTTGCACTTAGGGGTTCAGGAAGCTCTGTCCGTAGATGGATTTTATTTGAGGGTGGTTGTGCTTGGAATCAATCTTAGGCCAGGACAGTGCTAGACAAATGCTCTACCACCAAGCCTTGTCAAGATGGAACTTCCTTCTAGAATCTTCCACGGAACAACATTGTATCCTCTGAATAATATATGGTCAACTACTGCAGTCACAGTACCAGCAAAATGCAGGTCCGACATCTCTGCATCCGAGGCACTATGTCCTGAGTTTGGTCAGGGATGGAGCCGCATCAGCACCAATCCCTTGATGTTGGCATGAAGTATCACTAGGCATGAAGCATACCTGTGGATGTGCCATTGTCCTGTAGCTGACTGTATTTTTATACCTTGTAGACATTACACTGATAGCTTGCTTACATGGTTTCCCATTTTGTCTGAATCTTCTTAGCATAAGTAGCTGTCTGCACAGTAAAGAACTGGCAAATTGGTCTGGGAAATGGAGGTTAAGAGACTGGAAGCTAAAAATTACCAGAAATTTCTCATAAGTCAGCATAGAGATTTCAGAATATTTTAGCAATCACAACAGCAACAGCAGAAACAGAGCATGCCTGTGAATTCAAGGTGCAGACAGTAGATCCCTGTATCAACTGCACATGGCCACATATACTACACACACACACACAGAGACAGACACACACAGAGAGACACACACACAGAGACACACACACCAGAGACAGACAGACACACAGACACAGAGAGACAGATACACAGACACAGACACACAGACACAGACTCTCTCTTTCTCTGTCTCTCTGTCTCTCTGTCTCTGTCTGTCTCTCTCTCTCTCTCTCTCTCTCTCTCTCTCTCTCTCTCTCTCTCTCTCTCTCTCTCTCTCTCTCGGAATCCAATGGCCTCAGACATACTTTGCTTACCTCTATTTCCTTCCAAAATGCATGTTGCATACACAAACTTTGGCAGGTGGGGAGGGCACTTCTGATCAGTGACAGAGTGACAGTTTGCTAGGGGTGGTCATAGCCCTTGTGTTGGTCCATGGCCTGCCAGCCATCCCTGCTATCTTTGGGGTAAGCCAGCTCCGCTCTTCCCTCGCTGTGTTTCTGCCTTCTCTTACTGTCTCGGCAGTTATTCATGATGAGGCAGGCTATTTTTTCTGTTCATGCCAAAATATATTTCCTCTTGTTTTCCTAGAACAACAAACAAATAGGCCTCTTGTCCTGTGGAGGACTCCACATGCCAGCATCTCCTCTTCGGGTTCCACTCGCTTGTCTTACCTCAGAGAGTGACGGCTCTTAGTTACTCTGGCTCATGCCATCCCCTGGCCTCTGCAGCAGTGTGAGTATAACGCAACTCTGAATGGTGTCCCTCAGCAGTGTAGACCCTGGGGACAACTAGAAACATTGCCAGATGGCCTCCTTCAGAGGAGGAATTTGTGAGCAAGGAAAAGCAATGTCCGAAATGGATTGTGTGTTTCCCTGGAGATAAGAAGAGACTATTGTCTTCTCGGTACTTTTTGACGTGTGATTATTTTAAGCTGTGCAATGGACATTGATGAGCTGTATAATGGCCTCTGAGACTGGCATAAACACAGCATGAGAGTTTTGATCAGAAAACCCAGTACCAATGAGCTTTTCCAGTTAGTTACAGCCTGTTGAGACTGAAGAGTCGTTCATGTGTCGTTCAAGGCCTTACTGGGACCAGCCTATTGAGCAGGGCACGGGGAATTCCTGAGAACTACCCTGGTAGTGAGCAGAATTCAGTTTCTTCCTGTTCTGTATTCACAAAACACCTGCCCCTTCTTATCCATGTTCTGCCTCTCACTTCTGCTTAAATATTTACCAAGCTTTTAATATTATGTGCTTCCTGTTTTCTCTTTCTTCTGTTCCTCCCTCACCCCAGCCAGCTTACAAATTATAATTTTTAATAAGTTTACTTCAAATGAAAAAGGTGTCAGATCTGTTCCATGTCTTCTCAGGGCAATGCAGAGAAGTGGCTGGGGAAATGGCCAATCTCAGCATGCGACAAAGGTAATTTACCCTGAATAAACTCTAAGACGGTCCAGGTAGAAATGAAGCCGTGAGTCAACCATCAAAAGTAATATATAAATACAGGATCTTAAGCAAACAGACAAACACACACACACACACACACACACACACACACACACACACACACAATTTTATTATTGCTATAGCTATTCTCTGGGAAATCATTAAAATATATCTTACGGCAACTCCATAGAGACGGTGTTTCAAGACACGCCTCATTTCTGGGATGAGGATGGCACAGTTGGAAGAATGCTTGCCTAGAGTGCACAAAGTCCTAGGTTAGATCCTCAGTACCACACATGGAGCACAGTGATGCACACTTGAGATTCTAGCAACAAGATCAGGAAGTTGAAGTTCACCCTCAGCTAGGGAGTTTGAGGTCAGCCTAGGATAAATAGGGTCAGCCTGGGTTAAATGAGATCTTGTCTAAAGTGGGCTGGGAGGTGGGTGGTGGGTGCATGTCTCAAGCAGACATATGCATGCACATCCCACCCACCACTAAGTAACCAGTAGAAAAATAAGGAGTACTAGATTATTAAGACAGCAAGTCGACTTCTAGTCCTAGCTTGCTACTCTGGCCATGTGACTTTGGAGAAATTACTCTACTGAGACGCCTAGGTTCCCTTATCTGTAGAGGGGAGTGGACACACTAAATGATTGTGGTGGTTTTCTTGGGTACCAAAGGCTAGAATTTTGTCACAAACTACCCACTGTAGGAGGTTCCAGCTCCAGCTTGCCTCCGCTCCATTGAGCAAGGCTGTCCCAGTCACATATCATCTGGTTCTTGTCACCAGTATTGGATCAGCTGGGATATCTGGTAGGAGACGGTTCTGTTCAACGCCACCATTTTCCCTTGTCCTGAGGACAGCCGGAAACAGGAGAAAGGGAGAAGTCTTGTTGACAGGGCAAATTTATAAGGAACATGGTTTTTGCAGATACTCCCGTTGGAACCTGGGCCCTCATCCTTCTCCTTTTCCCTGCCTACCTTCCTCACACCTCGCTAGTTACCAAGTGCTGTCCGTTTGTCAGAATCTCTTGCTCCTGTGGCTTCCTCTTCACTTTCCCCACGTTCTGCTGCTGCCCTGAATCATCTTCAAGGGTACCCCCGCCTCACTGAGCTCCCTGCCACAGCCGTCCCTCCACCCCACCCTTGCTCTACCCTGACATTTTGACCAGCCCACTGCCATCCATAAGACAAAGCTCGGGTGTTAGGAAGATCCTGTACCACTTACGCTCCTGCATCTCTAACCTGCCATTCAGCATTCCTTCACCCAAACTCTTCCAGCTGAACTGATCCAGCTGAACCCACAGCATGGTTTCTGCTTCCACACCTTTCCCTCGGCCACACTCCATGCCTATGCTCATGACCTCATCCCCATCACCCCAGACTGGCCCTGAACTTGCTTTGTTCCAGAGGATGACCTTGAACTTTTGATCCCCCTGCCTCTGCTTATTCAGTGCTGGAATTACAGGCATGCACCGCCATGTCTGGCTTACACAGTGCTGAGGATGGACCTCAGGGCTTCATGCATGATAGACGAGCACTGTACCAACTAACTGAGCTCCATCCCTAGCCCTCTTATTTCTTCATGCATCTTTCCTGTCACCCAAACTAGATCAGAAACTCTGCAGAAGCTCTCTGTTATGTTGGGCAATCCATAATATTTGCTTTGATGATCAGGATGACACTAATATAAAAAGTATCTTGCTGGCTTAGCCTACTTACTCCGGTCTTGGCTGTCAGTTCTCACACTGTCCCAGGGATCCATGTCCTAGCTTGACTGAAAGAGCGTGGTGATTTAGAGTGTAGCTAGCGTCTATGATAACTGTGGTCTCCTTTGATCTGCCTTTTTCCCTGTCTTAGGATCCACATAGCCTATTACAAGCTAGACAGATTCAGAGCAAGCCCGGCTGTCATGAGTAGTATTATCCCTGACTTGTGAGCTCAGAATGGGGTCAGAAAGTTGGGGATCTGGGAGCCTCACGGCAAGCTTATCTACCCCACACCAGTTCCTGCTCTCCCTTCAGTGCCTGGTTCCCGAAAGCCCCCTCCTCTTTCAGAAGCAGCTGAAGTAGCGGGCTCCCAGTTTTACGCCTTTCACTCTTAAGTCTCTGTGTCAGATGGAGGCTGGAGACCTGGAATGGACATCCCTGAGAAGGCCTCCTCCTCCTCCTTCTCCTGTGATGACTAAAACATGATGGTGACATACATCCTCTGGGCTCCACACTGTGTGCTCACTGGGTCTTATTGCAAATGGCCGAGTTCTCTCGCATTTCTTCCTGGAGCTCCACCCAGATGTTGTGGAGCACATCAGGATAATAGATGCCCTGGAAGGTTGTGGTGGAAGCTGGAACGAGGTGAGGTTGGGACTGGAATTCCTTCTATTCCAGTGGGAAGCTGTGGAGAGCTAAGTGGCTATTTGTCTCTTCCTCTTCTCAGGGCTGAGAGGACAGACGTGAGGCAGGGCATCTTTACCGTTTCCTCTTCCGTTCTCTTAACAAACACTGCAAGCATGTACCAATGCACACCCTTCTACTCTGCAAGGCATACAGCAGGAGCAATGCTTTCCAAAAATGCCCCGCCCCTCGCCCCGTAACGATGGCCTAGTGGTTAAAAGTGCCAGCTGCTCTTCTAGAGGACCCAGGTTCCGAGCACCCACATGACAGCTCACAACCATCTGTAACTCCAGTCTCAGGGAAACCTCTCACGTTGTTATGGAAATCAGCGAGAAACCAAGGACCACTCAGAGTTGGAAAACTCGGGTTTAGTATGACAGTAGGCCCAGACTGAGTTAGCACTTCAGATAGACAGCCCAAGCCACAGTTTTTACAGTGGCAACAGAATGACAGTGGTAGTCGGGTCCTTCTGTCATTGGGGGATTTAGTTGCCCTGACCACATGCCTGGACAAACATTTTATTTACATTTATTTATTTTACTTCATGCGTAGAAGTGTTTTCCCTGCATGTATGTATGTGTGCATTTTCATGCCTAGTGGCCAAGGAGTCCAGAAGAGGGCATTGACTCCCTCAAACTGGGGTTAAGGATGATGTGAGCCATCATGTAGGTGCTGGGAACCCTACCCGGGTCCTCTGCAAGAGCAACCAGTGCTCTTAACTGGGGAGCCATCTCTCCAACCCCTGTAGCAAGCAGTTTTTACAGATGTGGAACTGAGATGGGGAGAGCAGCTTTTTTACAGTGTCTGGTGAATTTAATTTCATGCATGTGTGTCTGTATGGGGTGGGTATGTGCGTGTGAGTGCAGGTGCCTGCAGAGGACAGAAGCATCGGATCCCCCAGAGCTGGAGCTATAGACAGTTGTGAGCCACCTGAGGACGTCAGTGATGGAAATGGAACCCAGATCCCCCGAATGAACAGCAAGGGCTTTAGCCACTGACCCATAGGACAATGGCCAGGTGCCATCGCAGAAGGCTGAGATCCCGGACTTCCTCAGATTCTCATCTTCCACACACAGTTCGCCGCAGGATAAAGATTCGTATCTGTGGGGAGGAACAAGTAGTAGGGCATACAGCTTCAAAGAAACCCTTACTTTTTGTGAAATAGGGTTTTTATTAGGTAGCTTAGACTGTCTCCAAACCCAAGATCCCCCTGCCTCAACCTCTCCAGAGCTGCGATGACAGGCCTGTGTTCATACCTGGCTCAGTAGCTCATATTTTTAAAAAGAAAAACAAAATGCTCTGGCCTTGTTATAGACCTACCGCGTTCTTTTTAAAAATAGCACCTCCACCCTCACAGCTGGTTTCCACTGTCATCAACATCTTCCATTAACGTGGTACGTTTCTCACAGTTCGTAAACCAATATTGTTTCGGAATTAGTGACTAAAATTTTAACTTCAAATTTTTATACTTTTTGACCTTTTTGAGAACGTGTCTGTTTTGACATGGACACTAACTCTTTTCTTCTTATCAAGTTAAAGCTGATGTTTAGGGACCTCCGGTGTTTGGGGACCACAAGCCACCGTTAGCCCAGGCTCCGTGTTCTCCTGGGGAGGACAAACAGCCACCTTGGGCAGCTTGGGTCACTGAGGGTAAGCTCGGAATGGGACCAGAGAAAGGTCTCACGGGGCAGCGCTCCCCCGCGGTGGAAGCCCTGGGACTCTCTTCATCTCTGGCCCTTGCCTTCCTCCTCTGGTGAGGGATAATAATAACCAGGGCCTGCCTCCCACAGCGCTGTGGCGATCAGCTGGCGCACTCCTGCAGACCCGTGCAGCGTGATGACATGTAAGAGATTTTTATCAAGGCGGTTTCTGGGTCGTGGGAGTTGAGCAGATACTTCAGGGAGAGCTGGTCCTTGAGATACTACATTTGGATTTCCATCCACCATCTTGATGAAGGCCTGAATCAGCTGAAACTAGAAACTGAAGTGACTTCAACCCCCTGTCCCCATAGCTGGGTTGCATGCCATGGACAGAGGAGGTAGAAATGAAATTCTCTCTCTCTCTCTCTCTCTCTCTCTCTCTCTCTCTCTCTCTCTCTCTCTCTCCTTCTTCCCTTTTCCTCTTCCCTCCCTCTCCCTCCCTCCTCTGTTTTTGTGTCTCTCTCCACCTCCCTCTCCCCCTCTCCCTCCCTCTCCCTCCCCTTTTTCCTCCCTCCCTCCCTCTCCCTTTCCCCCTCCCCTACTCTGCTTCTGCTGCTGGGTGTCCTTTCCGTCCTGGTGAATAGTGGGGGCAGCCCATTGCCTAATGGAGAAGAAAATCAGACCTTCCTATCTCCCCCAGAAGACACTTCTGGGATTTTTGGTTTGGTTTGGTTTGTTTATCTCAGTCTGTAGATAGGAAACCCAGAGCAGCAGGTGGCCCAGACAGGTCCCTGGTCCCTGTGGACCTGGCTGCTCCAGCGTTGGTGAGGTCTTCAGAATGAAGTGCAGCCCGGTCCTCAGCCCCGGCCTCACCTCTGAAACCATCTTTCCTCCCATGCCGTCTTTTCCTTCTTGCTGATCACTTGGGAAGGTCCACCCTGAGCTACGCATGAGGGCCAGGAGTTGATACCCCGCTGTTTCCTTCCCCTGTCCAAACCCTGGGACCTTTCTCCTGAATCTCAGCGCACCTTATAGTCACCGTCACTCCAGATACCTTAATTCAGCTTCACACAGCTCTAACAACTATACATTGAAAGATCGTTTGGATGGCCCGAGGGGCGGGGGTAAATTGAGTTCAAATTCTCCTCTTAGGAAGGTCGCTGGTTGAACTAGTACCTACCAGGTACCGTGTACTTGAGTTCTAAGCTATCTCAGAATGGACAGGGATTCTGCCTACATGGAGATTAAAGTTGGTGATAACTTTTAAAACATCGGATGAATAAATAATGCATGTTGGGGGAGGGCACACAAAATCTGAGGACAGATAATGAGGGGCCCAATAGAGTCAGCATGGGGAGACTGCTCTGATCAAGGGGTGTTTGAGGTAAGGATGGAAGGTGGGTTCCAGTAGGTCGATAGGAAAGGGAGCGTATGAGGTAGGAGCGACACCTTTGTGTGCTGGGGGGAGGTGCGCCTCACCCAGGCTTGATGGGGTACAGCCAGATGAACAGATGCGGCCAACTTGAATACACCTGTTTCCTTCACTTTGGCCACTGCCCACCAGCCGGGCTACATCATACAGGCCTCTCCACATGTTTGCTTCTACCCCAGGCTACTGTAGCCATCAATAGACACCACATTTTACTAATCCCAATGACTCTTCTCCTGACTCCTGCTGTGGCGTACAATCCAAGTCCCACTTCTAGCCCCAAGATCTAGAATGTGGCCCCCGTCGGCCTCCACAAGCCCTTCTGTATTAGTTACATTTCTTAATGTTCTGACAAAAGCTCGAGGAAGCTTCTTTTGGCTCTTGGTCTGAAGGTATAATTCATCAAGGTGGCAAAGGACTGGTGGGGACAGCAGCAGCTCCAGCTGTGGCAGCAGGAACAGGAGATCGCATCGCACTGTTTATTTTATTTCATGTATGCATGCACATATATGAGTCAAGGAGGCGGAGAGATGGGAGCTCTTTCTCTTTTTTGGCTTTTTTGTTCAGTCCAGGCCCCCTGTCCCTGGATTGATACCACCCATATCCAGAGTGGATCTTCTCTCCTTACCTAAACCTCCCGAAACACCCTCATAGAGACTCCCAAAAGTGTGTCTCCTAGGTGATTCTAAATTTGATTGACGGTAAAGATTAACCATTGTAGATTAAATGGTGATGAGTGGGTATGAAAAACAAGAATTGCCTGTGATTCTGAAGTATTAAAAGTCTACAGGACTGAGGAGATAGCTCAGTTGATAAAATGCTTGGCACACAGCATGAGTCCTGAGTTAAGTCCCCACCATCCATCTAAAAGCTAGGTACAACAGCACGTGTCTGTTGCCTGTGATCTAGGGAGGCAGAAGCAGAAGGATCCCTGGGGCTCAAAGGCCAGCCAGTCTAGTTGAAGTGGTGGGCTTCAAGTTCAGTGAGAGACCCTGCCTCAAAACATCAGGTAGAATGTGATTAAGGAAGACACCCACCATAGATCTCCAAACTTGGGACCTATACATGCACATAGACACATAACCTCTAAACCAACAGTTCTCAACCTATGCACATAGACACATACCCTCTAAACCAGCAGTTCTCAACCTATGCACATAGACACATACCCTCTATCACAGCAGTTCTCAACCTATGCACATAGACACATACCCTCTAAACCAACAGTTCTCAACCTATGCACATATACACATACCTCTAAACCAGCAGTTCTCAACCTGTGAGTCGTGACCTCTGGGAGGAGGTGTTGAATAACCCTTTCACAGAGGCCACATTCACAGAGTCCACATATCAGATATCCTGCATATCAAATATTTACATTATGATTCATAATAGTAGCTAAATTACAGTTATGAAGTAGCAATGAAGATAATTTTATGGTTGGAAGCCACCCCAACATGAGGAATTGTATTGAAGGGCCACAGCATTAGGAAGGTTGAGAACCACTTCTTTAAACCCTCATATAAAGGCATCTGGAATTTTCTTTTCATAGCTGCTCCATGAGTAAGAGACTGTGGCTCTTTCAAGATCACTTTAAATAATTCCTGCTTGGGAGCTGTTTTCAGTGTGTTATACCACCCCAGATTTCCTTGAATTGTGTGTGTGTTCATGTGTTTTGTGTGTGTGTGTGTGTGTGTGTGTGTGTGTGTGTGTGTGTGTGTGTAAAACTCTCCAAGAAGTCCAATGTGGAAGTCCTTCATGTGCTCGCCCATGCCTACGTGTGCCTAGAGGCCAGAGGAGGACTTCAGGTGTCCTGCTCCAGCACTGTGAGCCATGTTACCTTGGGACAGGGTGCCTCACCAAACTCTTGAGTTAGGCTGGTGGCCAGCTAACCCTGTAATCCTCTGGTCTCTGCCTATTTCCCCCATCCCCCAGGGCTTCAGTTGTAGACACACATGATTGTGCTGTGCTCAGCTTTTTACATGGGTTCTGGGGATTTGAACTTACTGTTTTTATCTGTGCAGCCATCTCCCAAGTCTTCTTTTAACATTATCTGTTTATTTTATTTCATGTATGCATGCACATATATGAGTGTATTTGTGTATGCATGCACATGTGTGTGCATATACATGTAGAAGCCATGTGCATCAAAACTGTCTTCCTCTATAATTCTCCACCTTGTTTTTTTGAGAGCGTTTCTTACTCATTGATGGACAGCCAGCCCCAGAGATCTGCCTTGTCCTGGCCCCTACCCAGTGCTAGGGTTACAGGTGTGTGCTGCCAACACCTGCTTTTTTTTTTTTTTTCTTTGTGGGTGCTGGGGATCCATATTCAGGTCTTTATGATTAAATATCAAGCATTTTATCTACTGAACCATCTCCCCATTCCCCAGAAGTACTTTTTAACAAAATTACATTGACAGCCGGGCGGTGGTGGTGCACGCCTTTAATCCCAGCACTCGGGAGGCAGAGCCAGGAGGATCTCTGTGAGTTCGAGGCCGGCCTGGGCTACCAAGTGAGTTCCAGGAAAGGCGCAAAGCTACACAGAGAAACCCTGTCTCAAAAAAAAAAAAAAAAAAAATTACATTGAACCATTGGGCTGATGGATCTTAACATCGTTAATAAAGCTATTTTGAGAGTACAGTATAAATCCTATCTAGAAAATGCTCAAGTCTTTGAAAAGAATGAGCTCAGAGTCACACAACACCGAAACGTTTTGACCCTGGTGCTGTTTCTCGGAACATAGGTCAGTAGCCCGGGGTTTTGTCCCATGGGATGTGTGTCAGATTCTTCCGAAATTAAACTTGGAGCTTGAGAAATGTTTAGGAGGCCTGTGGTTCAGTGGCTTTCAAAGGCTGGGTCTGGCTCAGCAGCAGGTTTGTTCGGAACACAAGTGCCCGGGACCTGCTTCTAATCGGTAGAATTCAAATCTCTGGCCTTGGAGCTGAGAACTTTGATTTCTCATAATCATCTGAGGGATTCTAACACACAGGCATGTTTGGAAATTCCCAACCTGGCTGAGCTTTCTGCCATTGTGGAATTCCCTACAATGTCCATGTTCCTCAGGGCCTGCAGCAATGGACTCTTCTGGGAGGTACTTATAGATCAGAATCTGAGACCTACTGAACCAAAAGCTGCATCCTGACAAGATTCTTAGACAGGATCTGATCACGCTAAATGTGATCTAAGTTCAGTCACCAAGGCACTGTCTGAACTCTTCCTGAGGTGAGGAACTCACCACTTTACTGGCAACTTACTTCATCACTGGAAAGCCGCCTTTAATTATCAGATCCACCCTTCCTGGTAAGAGTTGAGGGGACAGTACCGGAGCCAGAAAGGTCAGGCAGGAACATGCTGTCATCTAAGCAAGAATTAAGCTTGCCCAGGTTCCCTCCTTCCTTCTTCCCTTCCTCTTTCCTCTTTCTTCTGCTCCTCACCCCTTCCTCTCCTTTCCTTTTTTTTTTTTTTTTTTTTTTTTTTTCCAGATAGGGCCCTACTAGTAGCCCAGGCTGGCCTGGAACTTGTAGTCTTCACACCTCCACCTCTTGAGTGTTAGGATCACAGGAGTGTAGCATCATGTCCAGCCTGAGCTTTTTTCTTACAGTGAATTCACTCATGAACTTGACCCTTAGACAAAAATGAGAACTCTTTAAAGTTAGGTAAGATAGCAGAGCCGTATTACTCCACTTCATCCAGTTTTTAAAATTGCACGTAGAACCTCTCTTTACCAAGATACAGTTTAGTCTTTATTTTTGCAAAGGCACAGGCCAGTGTGAAGCTATGTATGCCTCTTTCTGGAAGAGTCTTAGTGATAGCCGTTAGTGGTTCCTTCCTGAGTTTTATTGCTATTGTTATAAAAGTTTCCTAGCTGTAATAAAATACACACAATAAAAATATATTATCTTAACTGTTTTGAGTATGCATTTCCATACTGTGCAGTCTGTTCAGATTACTGTACAATCCACATTTGTCCCACAGACTTGAACATCTGAAATTTAAAAACACCAAAACTCATGGAGGTTCACAGACAGATCAGAAGGTGCATAGATAGATTGGGAGGTTCATAGACAGATTGGGAGGTTCATAGACAGATCAGGAGGTTCATAGACAGATTGGGAGGTTCATAGACAGATCGGGAGGTTCATAGACAGATTGGGAGGTTCATAGATCAGGTCTGAGAGTAGACTTCATTCAGTGGTTCTGGGCTCCTGGACCTTGCAGTTCTTTTGGCTTTGTCTTCTCCAAGCCTCAAGCTTCGAACCCACACTTCCCTTGGGAGCAAGAAGGCAGACTATGGAGTTCAGGAAAAGACAAGAATCTCTCAAAGGAAACAATAACTTTCTCTAAAGTTCTGGCAAGCCTTTTCTCACACCTCACTAGCCTGAACTGGATCATGTACCCGTTCTTTAGTTGACAAAAAGATTTTAAGGATCTTCATATCACAACTTTTGGAAGATCATTTTGGCTTCAATACGGGTAAGGGTTAAAGAGGGACAATACTGGAGTCAGAAGGTCAGGTGGGTATTTGTCATCTAGGCAAGAACTAATGGCAGTCTGGAGAAATCAGTTAGTTCTGGAGAGGAGGAGCTATGAAGAACTCTGGAGACGTTCCCATGATGGAGACAATAATACTATTTTTTTTCCTGTTTAAAAAAAAAACCAAACCCAGAACTACTTTCCCCTCTCAAGAGAACAATAGAAGCTTTGTGTCTACACAATCAGATTTATGCTGGGAGAGTCATGTGCTCCCTATACTGTGGTTCACATTTAAAGAAGCAGATAAAAACTAATCAACCATCAACAGCAATCACTAGCAAACTCCACAGAAGGGCTGGAACCAGGGTAGAGATGCTGGTGGGGCTTGGAGAAAATGATGACTACAGGACTTGCAGGTTCCTAGAGTCTAGAGAGACAGAGCATTTTTTGCTGGCTAACTTGGAGATGCAGGACCAAGAGACGGGGTGTTTCAGTTCCCATGCTGCATTCCTGAAATGGAGTGGAACCAGGGTGGCATATGGGACTGATGTATGTAGAGGACAGAGGACAGCCTCTCTCATGTGTCATTCCTCCAGAAAGCCAAACATATGCTTTAGTTTTGGACATACAAAGTAGGTCACTTTGGCTGGCGACAAGCTCCAGGCATCTACCTACCTCTGCCTCCCCAGCTCTGAGATTACAAGTCCATGCCAACAGGCCAAGTTTTTGTTTGTTTGTTTTGTTTTTCAGGACAAGATTTCTCTGTGTAACAGCTCTGGTTGTCCTGGAACTTGCTTTGTAGACCAGCCTGGCCTTGAGATCCACTTGCCTCTGCCGTCCAGGTGCTGGGATTAAAGGAGTGAACCACCACACCTGGCACTCAGCTTGTTTTTTGTTTTTTTTTTTTTATGGGTTCTGGGGATCGAAGCCAGGTCTTTGTGATTGCAGGGTAAGCTCTCTACTGACTGAGCTATCTCCCCAACACTGCATAAAAGCCTTACGGGCTAATTCCGTCTGATTCCTGTGGGTACTGGCATCAGTTGACTGCCTTTTCTCACTCCAAGTGTGGCTTTCCTGGTTCTTGGTGTTACTGAACATTCTAGAGACTTTGATACTGTCCAAATCTTTACTCTAGCTGGTGGTTACCCTGCTTAGGTTTAGCACATACATTCGGGTCTGCTTAGGATTCTGTTCCAGTGACAGCTTGGTCCTGAGTCCTTCCCATGCTCCTCTGGTCCACTTTATTCATCCAGTGCATGTGAACTTCCCACTCCCTTCCTGCTGGTGCTGTCTTCAGAGCACCAAAGTTTTTTTTCTGGCTGCCTGATGTTGCTAAGCAACCTCCTAGAGAAGCAGAAGCCACCATGCCTGGGTCTCCTTGGTGAAGAGCCAAGGGTGAGAGGAAACAGACAGTGTTCCACTGCCCCCAAGAAAGTTGAGACCGTCCACAGCCTGGACTGAGGAGCGGGGTGGGTTTGGCTAGGGCTCTTGAGGGCTTGATGTGTGAGGCAGGGATTGGGGCTCTCTGCCAGTCTGCATTGGATTTCCCTGGCCCTTGGTCTCTGAAAAGAGAAAGCAGGCATTTCTTGGCTTCTTTTTGTACATCTCTGTTGAAGGTATCAGGCTGCAGGCCTCCTCTGCACCCAGTTCAATCCGAGGGTATGAGGAACTCACTGCATGGTCATTCTTCAAATTCTGGGGTGCCCCAGACAGTGTTCTTTTTTTCTAGCTTTCAGAGTATTTTCTTGACATTTTAATTTGTCTCTGTTCGTAGTCCAAAGGGAGCGTGAGGTCCCCTGGAACAGGAGTTACAGATAGCTATGAACTTTCTGACATGGTGCTGGGAACTGAACTCAGGTCCTCTAGGAGAGCAGCAAGTGCTCTAACCACACAGCCACCTCTACAGTCTCACTAGGTCTCATGTTGCTCAGGTTGGCCTCACACTCACTGTGTAGACAAAGCTGACCTCAAACTCCACATCCTCATGCCTTCACAGAGCCAGTACTGGGACTAGAGGTGTGGATCACCACAGCCATGTGTCATTATTGTTGTCATTCTAGGGCCGATTGTCCAAGTTGGAAATAGCAGTCTCACTGTGTAGCCCAGGCTGGCCTCAAATCTCCTGCCTCAGCCTCTGGAATGCTAAGATTATAGACAGGTATCACCACACCAGCTCAGAGTCTTTTTATTATTTCCTGTGGAATAATTTGCAGGGTGTTAGTTACAGTAAATAGAGAGGAGAAAGGAAGTAAGGCTATACCACCTTATTCTAAAACTAGAGGACATGCACACACAACTATTTTTTAATTATTAAGATGACCTATTTCTTTTTTTTTTTTTTCGAGACAGGGTTTCTCTGTGTAGCTTTGCGCCTTTCCTGGGACTCACTTGGTAATCCAGGCTGGCCTCGAACTCACTTGGTAGTCCAGGCTGGCCTCGAACTCACAGAGATCCGCCTGGCTCTGCCTCCCGAGTGCTGGGATTAAAGGCGTGAGCCACCACCGCCCGGCAAGATGACTTATTTCTATATAAACTACTAGAGCCAGAAATCGTGCTGCTAAAACAGAGAGTATCAAATTGAAATGACCAACTAGTATAACCTATGTGAAGATATCATGAGAAAGAGCTGAAAGGATGTCATGATTGATTAGCGATATCTGCCACAGTCATAGGAATGGAAACTGGGTACGAATGCTATCCATTGCCATCCTCTTGGCAGCAGTTCCTCTCCAGCCTCCCATTGCAGAGGAGTTTACCCCTTCTCATGTCCTTTCCTCATGACTCCTTTCTCCCTTCAGATTGTCACCTTTAGGGACTATCTACCCATCCTACTGGGTGATGAGATGCAAAGTGGATACCCCCATACCAAGGCTACAGTGAAACTGTAGACCCCCGAATTTCCAATGTCTTCACCTTTGCTTTCCGCTTTGGCCACTTGGAGGTCCCCTCTACTGTGTCTTGCCTGGATAAGAATTATCAGCCCTGGGGTTCAGAACCTGAGCTCCCCCTACACAAGCTCTTCTTCAACACCTGGAGGCTGGTCAAAGATGGTGAGTCTTTTCAGGGAAGTGCTCTCGCCTGAGCCCTCTCATTCTCGGACTTGTAGGGACTCCTGGTGTGAGGATCACCTTCCAGACACTTCCTGTGTGAGGCGGACAGGAGAATTCATCTCACTGAGTCTTAATTTCCTTGTCTGTAAAATAAGGGCAACAGTAGTACCATCTCATAGGACAGCAAATGAAATGAGATAGATTATTAGAACACTCTATTGTGATCCTAAGACACAAAGAGTGATCAGGAAATAATAGTTATTTCCTCCTTCTGGTTTCCCACTGTCTAAGATTCTTCTGCCTTTTCCTGCCCTAGGCAACTCTGAACTCCGAAAACAGAATTTATGAGCTTGGTAAATTGTGCTGTTCTATATTGGTTAAATTATTAAGGCCACTCCACATAGTTAAAAGGGAGATTTATTTAGTGATGTAACTTACAAATGAAGGGATTGGTAGGTTGTAGGGTCTGGGAAAGACGCAGCACAGTCCGGTGGTGTTCTCTGGAGAACTCTGCTTGGTCTACCTCCAGCGTCCACGGTCCAGGAATCAAGAGAAGCAGAGCATCTGGATCTCAGATCTTCAAGGTCCTCTCTTGGCCCCGCCTTGTAGGCATGACAGTTACCAAAGCCTCAATGGGGGTTGGAACTTCCAGATCAAGGTTGGAATGGCTACCCACTACAGTTCTAGAAACTTCTCCCTCCATGAAATGTCATAGGTTGGGTACAGCTTTCTTATTCCTCAGTTGAGACTGACATCCCTTCAAGCTGTTTCCTGAAGACATGTGGTCCATCTTCCTCTGGGAGAATGTGTGGAAGACGAAGGAGCAGATTCCATGAACTAAGACAGGAAAAAACCTCTTGCTATTCATTCATCCATCAGCCCATGAGTGCCCTTTTCTGTCACCTCAGAAAGCATAGACTAGACTCCTCTTACCTGGAACAAAGGCTGCATTGTGTTCTTCTCTCTCTGCCTCCAGCCAGAGATACCCCAGCCATTCCAGTTTCCTATTGAGAGAAGCTATCTGGTGCAGAGAGGGTCCAGCATGGAGGATGCCCTCACCCTATTCCTGTCTGAAGGATGGCCTCTTGGTGTCCCTCTGCAGGTGTAATTGACCCTCTGGTTCAAGGTCTGCTGGCCAAGAAGGCCAAGTTGGTGCATCAGGATAAAATGATGACTGGGGAACTCTGCAACATGCTGTTCCAGCCGAATCACACCATCCATGGCTTCGACCTGGCTGCCATCAACATACAGTGCAGCTGGGACCACGGACAGCCTGGTGAGTGGGTCTGGGCTTTCACCTGGTCTGGAGATCTTTCTGGCTACCTTCTGGGGCTCCTGGACACTGTCCTCTGGAACTCCAAGGAGCCAATCATTCCTGAAGCTAGAGGCAAGCCCATTTTACAAACCCATGGAAGACATCCAGGAAACGGAGTCTTCTGTTTTCCTGATGCAGAGATGTGAATACACACCTGCTGTTATCTTAGAGCTCCAGAAGAAAACAAGAGCAACAACGAACTTATGGAACCAGTTTAAAAGCCCAGAGCAGAAGCTCCAGATGTGGTGCCATCTACAGGAAAGCCCAGTACTCCAGAGGCCATGGCAGGAAGATTGTCCTCTCAAACCTAGCATGAGCTCCGCAGAGAAATCTTAACTGGAAGAGGAGGAAGAGAGGAGGAAGAGAGGAGGAAGGGTGGAGATCTAGTGGAGTTTTCTTTGTACACATGAAAAGCAGTTTTGTTGTTCCTAAGAGCCAGGTTGCTTGAGATCAGATCTCAGCAGGCCATGTACCAGCTGTCTTAGTTGCTGGTCTCATTCACTGTGATGAAACCCCCGAGAAACACAACGGAAGGTCGGGTTTGTTGTGGATCAGTGAGAAGGTGCAGTCAGCCCATCGTGCAGGGAAGGCATGGTACCCAGACCACGACACAGCTGGTCACAGTGTAGCCGTGGTCGGGAAACATCGAGTGATGGATGCTGGTGCAGTATCCTTCCTCTTTATGTTCAGGCCACAGGCTGCTGCTGCTCATGTTCAGGGTCTTCCCATCGTAATTAACCCTATCTAGACACTCCCTCATGAGCATGCCCAGAGATGTCTCCAAAGGTATTCCAGATCTTGTCACACTGACCATCAGTGCCAACAGTCACACTAGTTCCAGGACTTGAGGCAGGCTCCAACAGCTTTGTTCTCATTTGTTTGCATGGTGCTTGGTACAGTGCCCAGACCCATGTAAGTCACAGGTAAGCTGTCACCCTCCCCAAACTGAAGGACCACAGATGAAACGCCATGCATTATATTTCCCTTGTCCTGAAAGCTCTGATCCCAGCCTTTTCCCGGCTTCTGGGGGTAGAGTGGTGACATCCCCAAGGGAAAACACGAGTGACATGTCCCTGGGTGAGCCAGCCCTGTCTTCCCTCCCCTAGGGTACAACTCCTGGAGAGCTTTCTGTGGCCTGTCACAGCCAAAGACGCTAGAAGAGCTGAGTGCTGTGCTGAGAAATGAGATGCTGGCCAAGAAGCTGCTGGATCTCTACGGAACCCCCGACAACATTGATATCTGGTTAGGGGCCATTGCTGAACCGCTGGTCCACAGGGGTCGAGTAGGGCCTCTCCTGACCTACCTCCTGGGACGGCAGTTTCAGCGGATCCGAGATGGAGACAGGCAAGTAAAATCATTATCTGAGGCAGGAGGAGCCCTACCCTTGGGCAGGGGTCCTGAGTGCTCTTCATGAGATCTGACTCCATAGGTCATCACAAGAGGAGTTTTCCATGTTCCCAAGGACATCCTTCGGCAGTGTATAGAGCAGCTATCCACTGGACTGTGCGACACGACCCTGCTCTGTCCTTGTAGGTTCTGGTGGGAGAACCCTTGGGTCTTCACAGAGAAGCAACGGGATTCTCTACAGAAGGTGTCCTTCTCGAGACTCGTCTGTGACAACACTGCCATCAACAAGGTCCCGCTAAACCCATTCCAGGCCAACAGCTTCCCCCATGGCTTTGTGGACTGCTCTTCTATTGATAAGCTGGACCTCTCCCCCTGGGCCTCAGTGAAGAAGTAGAAACCTCCTGCCCATGGCTTCCTGCACTGCACAGCCCATGGTCCAAGATGTCATTTCAAGCAAGTTCAATGACCTGGTCCTTTCAAGTTGGACACCCAAGTCCCACATCTTCATCTCTTGCATCCTCCAGATGGTGGTCAAAGGTGGCCTCAGCCTTTCTGGCTCTTCCCCTTGGGTCCCACCACCTCCATGTCACCTTCTCAGCCTGTGGAAATCATCTTCTAACAAGACGCCCCTCCAGCTTGTCAGATGTCACCTGCCCTCTTCCTGAATGAGCACTGACTGAGGCTGTGACCTCTGACCCTTAGGTTTCCTCCTGTCCTCCCAGACTAGAATATAAGCATCCTGAGCCACAGACTGTCCATCTGCTTCTGGGTATGGCTTGTGGCACTCAGCATGGTGTTCACCACACAAAGTGCTCAATGAATATCCAACTGTTCCTTCCGAGGGGCAGGTCTTGCAACCACGGCTGTAAGTACCCGGATGCTTAGAGTCCAGATGTGTCTTAAGCTAGGAGATCCTGGGCATTGATCAGTCTGATGGGAAGAATCGTAACTGAGTGAGAGGTGCAAGAGCTCTCAAAGCAGGGATGAGGCAAGGGGCTTCTGGGTAAAAAAAAAAAAAAAATCAAAACCACAGAGCAATGAGAAAGTGGACTCGGGGTGACACTGCTGTGGGGTACCACGGGTAACCAAGCCTGGATTTCCCAGGAACTAAAACTGATTTCGTCAGTCCTCTAAGAAACACCCTATTTGTGCTGGACAGTCCTTGGACGCTGTATAGCTTCTAAAGTGGCGGCTCCAGAACATTGCTTGGGCTGTGGCCCAATGTGTATTTATACAGCCTTTAACTTTTTTCACAGGGTCTCACGTTATATCTTAGGTGGGCTTGAACAGACTATGTAGTCCAGAGTAACCCCAAATTCTCAATCCTCCTAAATTTACATGACTTCATCCTTCTTAGTGCTGGAATGTACTACCATTGCCTGGTTGACATTCGTGTGTGTGTGTGTGTGTGTGTGTGTGTGTGTGTGTGTGTGTGTGTGTGTAAAAGCTCTCCAGGGGCTGGAGAGATGGCTCAGTGGTTAAGAGCACTGGCTGCTCTTCCAGAGGACACTGGTTCAATTTGCAGCACCTGCAAAGCTGTTCTCAACTGCCTGAAACTCCAGTCCCAGAGGATCTTCTGCCCTCTTCTGGCCTCTGTGAGTACTGCATGCTTGTGGCACCTAGGCATAGTGCAGGCAAAACACCCATATAAGTGATAAACAAAAATCTATAATTAAATAAACAATAAAATGAAAAGATCCTCCAATGTACAATGCCCTAGCTAAACCCTAGCACCACAGAAATTAATTAGTCAGTGAAAGGTTTAGTTGGTTAATTAATTGACTAATTCAATTTACCTTTGCCAGGCCTGATGGTACAGGAGAATCATACTTTCAAGATCGACTGGTGCTACAGAGCAAGCTCAAGGTCAGCCTGGACAACTTGGCAAGACCTTGTTTCAAAGTGAGAAAGGGCTAGAGATGTAGCTCAGTGGTAGAGTGTTTGCCTAGCATACGCAAGGCCCTGGGTTCAAGATCAGCACCACAGAGGGAAACTACCATACAGATAAAGACCAAACAATCAGAGAGTCATTTCCCATCTACGGAGATTTCCTTGGGCAGTCCTTGATCATAGCCCCATTCTGCAACCCACCAGCCTTAGATGAGGCTCCCTCTCTGTGAGCATCCCTCTCCTCCTCAGCGAGGTAAAGGGGAGAACTACTTGAGCTGTTGTTCCCCCACAGTGAGAGCCTAGCTTTGCCTCCCTATTTGAGGTCATATTTTATTTGTGCTTTAAAAAATAAATCTCGCGTGAAGATCCGAGGGCAGAGCTAGCCACCTGAGGCCAGGCAGTGGTGGCACACACCTTTATTCCCAGCACTTCGGAGGAGGAAACAGGAAGTGATATGGCTGGGCGTGAAGAGGAAGTAATAAGACGGGGTGGATACAGGAGCTCAGCTCCTTTCATGGTCTGAGGATTCAGTAGAGGTAAAGAGTCTCTCTAGTGGCCGGCTGCTTACTTTACTGGTCTTTCAGCACTTACGCTGATATCTGGGTAAATATTGGGTTTTTATTATTAAGACCAATTAGGATTCATGCTACATCTGGTGCCCACCATACAGAGGGCTGGCTCTTTGGCTTCTTCGCTCCCGTTGGGTTGTGGGCTCTCCCTGGTCCCCCTCCTCACACTGCTACCACACTAGGTGTGAAACCTGCTCAGGCTTCTACTGTTCTACTCAGAAGCAGTCAGCCTCACATCTGAATAGTCTGCGACCCTTTAATACAGTTCCTCATGTTGTGGTGACCCCCCCAACCATAAAACTATTGGCGCTGCTACTGCCCGACTGTAAATTTGCTACTCTTAAGAACTGTAATGCACTCGGGAGGCAGAGCCAGGCGGATCTCTGTGAGTTCGAGGCCAGCCTGGACTACCAAGTGAGTCCCAGGAAAGGCACAAAGCTACACAGAGAAACCCTGTCTCGAAAAACCAAACAAACAAACAAACAACAAAAAAAAAAGAACTGTAATGTAAGGATCTGTGTTTTCTGATGGTCTTAGGTGACCCCTGTGAAGGGGTCGTGACCCACAGGTTGAGAAACTGCTGTATTAGCGAGAGGTTTATGGTAGAAGTTTCCAGAGGATGCGGGGGGGGGGGGGGTGACTAAAGGAGAGGGGTTGCAGTACCAGTCACATTGAAAGGCCCTGGCCCCTGGGGCTGCAACTTCCTCTTCAGCAGGTCTAGGGACACGTGAAGATAGTCTGCAGCCCTCACGGCCATTCTGGTTGCTGCCACCGGCTGCTTGAAGTAGGAGATGAGTTCCATGGGGCTGGCGGTGCCGCGTCGAAGGTTCTCTTTGATGCTGCTTAGGCAAGGGAGGGTCAGAGAAGGGTACGGAGACACCCAGCCGAGCCCAGCCTGTGGTGGGCCAGGACTGCGTACAGAACCACAGAGGAAAAGCGGGTTTTCTTTTGTCAAAAGGCTATGGACCTGCATGTCCACACAGAAGCAAGGCCATTGAAGGAGTGGCTTGGGAGATGTCCCTACAGCCAGAAACTCAAGTACAGATCGGCAGGTCCAGCTTCACCTGTGGGTCCCCATCCTTTCTACAAAGTCCCCGCTGTGTGTCCCTTCTCCAAAAGCTGGCAGAAGAATGTGTCCAAATAAGGGAATAGGCCTTGATGGCTAGCTTTAGGGATGTAGTCTATGGTTACAAGGGAGGGGGCAGGAGAAAGGGCAAGGCCTACCAGCATCATGTTTGCCATGCCCAGCCTGGCAGAGCCCTTCAGGATTACCAAGATGTGTCACACAAGACAATCTATTTCACCACTCAGTTTCAACTCCAGTAGCTGCCACCAAATGATTCTTTTGAGACAATAGTAAACACGGACACAAAAATGTTGCTTGTGTACGAATGTAGACTTTCAAGCGATCACTGGTGGTTTGATCATGTCCATAGAAATGTACAGAGCATGGACGTGAAGGATTCTAGAGTTGGAAGAAACAAGTGATGGAGAAAGTTAACTTACTAGATTTTGAAGAAGAGACTGATGTTTCGTAATTTCCATAGGAGTGTGGAGAAAAATAGGATTATGGAAGTCTGGGTATTTCTTAAAAAAAAAAAAAGACAGCTCTTGGAAAGAACTGTCATCATCAAAGACCTACTATTTAGAACACTCGGTGGCTCCAGGTTTTGACATGTTTGTGGAAAGCTGGGTTAACCTGTTGGGACATACTGCAGGATAGATGGGAATGGACTGTTCAAGATAAAATCAATCCATTACCAGAAGCTTAGCATGCTTCTTGGGAAACAGTGTTTGAGATCTGCCTGGTCTTTATGAGCAAACTGCTGCTCAGGCTGAGCTTCTGGGCCCTGCCAACCTAGTCGATCACCATGCTGACTCCAGTGGTGTCTGTGATCTCACTTTGTGGTGTTGCTACACTGTTTGGAAAAGGTGTTCACTCTCTCAGGTCCTAGGTTAAGTTGACTTGATTAATTAGTTACTCTTTGGTAGTTGTGACCAAAATTCCTGGGAGAAATGTTTTCCTCATTGTTTTAGAGTTTTCTCCCAGTTGTGGGGGGGGGGGGGGGCTGGAGAGGTGTGTGTGTGTGTGTGTGTGTGTGTGTGTGTGTGTGTGTGTGTGTGACAGGACACCTCACATAATGGTGTCAAATGAACAGACTAGAGCAGTAACAGGAAGGGATCAGTGTACCACGCTGCGACTCTCAAGGACACATCCTCAGTGACCTACTTCCTCCAACCAAGCCCTATCTCCCAATATCCTGTTTATAATTTGAATCCATTGATGAGTTAAACCATTCATTAGGTCAGAGTTCTCATGACCTAGTCATTTTTTTGACATGTACTGACAGACATGATGAAGGGGGACTTTGCTAACCAAGGCATTGCCCAACCCAATCGAGTTGAAAAATCAAGATTAATCTTTAGACATGCATTTAACACCTCTCCCATCTACTGTTTCCTGGAGTCATTTCCCCCAAAACATACTTGTAACAGGGCTGTTGCTGTCTCTGCAGATCTGCTTTTCCAATCCCAAGCTTGCTGATGGCTAACCACACAGACCTGCATCCACGTCAGGATCGTTCTTGTCTGACAGCAGCTGCCTGGCCAAGGTGTCCAAGAGGTTCCATTCTGCTTGTTCTGTGAAATCAATTCTCCAAGGAGCCCTGATTCCTAGATAATGGAGAATGGATCTAGAACTCAAGGTCTGGGCACTAGAGTATACTCATGTCTACTGGCAAATGACTGCTTCTAAGTTTTCTCTGGACAGGGCTAGGAAGTACCCACATGTATGCCAACTTACGTATTCATATATACATAGCTATACTTAACCATATTGTGCTCTGGACCTGTCTTTAGACAAATTTTAGAAAATGCCACGAGTTTTGTTTCTAACCCCATTTAAGCCAGCATCTCTGGGTCCATTCTTGCCTTCCCTCCTTACCTTGTTTGGAACATCTCTTTTTAGGACTGAGAAATGAGTGTCATTAGCTACTACATATGTACTTATTTTTCAACCCTGCTATGCATATAAAGTAATTCCAAAATTGCTAACCTTACTCTGCTGAGAAATATGTATTAACCAGAGTTCAATGTTGGCAGGCAATTTGTTTTGTGTTTAGTCTGCAGCTTTCTGTCAAAACACTCTTTCCAAAGTTACTCACTCGGTTCCTATTTTCCTTACTCCTTTCGGTGGGTCTATGATTCATTTGTAGCATGCACCGTCTGTCATAGTTGGCATTCTATTGTAAGTACCTCTCAATGCCTGCTAATAGCCAAAAATTTACATGCAATAGAATTTATTCCCTGTGGTGGGACCCTAGGGAGGTGATTAGGGTCTAAAAATTCACTCAATTGTAACAGAACTCCTTTTTGGAGTTGTTTTTGTAACTCCTTTAGGTTGTAAGAAACGCAATGATTTGTATCCCGTCACCACAGATCCGTATAAAACAGTCCTATTATTTCCAAATCTCCTCACACTGTCCCTTTATAGCCAATCCCTACGACTCAACTCAGTCCCAGGAGCCACTGACCCACCGCCCATCTCTGTATTCTTTTGCAAGAATGTCATACTAAAAACCATTGTGCGTACGTAATCTTTCGTGCCTTTCAGAAATTTGCAATCATTTAGATTCACCCATGCAATTCGGTGCATTGGCCCTTTGTTTATTATGAATTAGTGTTTCTTCCATAGATGTAATACAATTTCTTTAAGCGTTTACATATTGATGGGCATGAGAGCTGGTTCTCCATTTTACTTTCATGAATAAAGTTTCTATGTACATTCACAGACATTGCCATTTCTCTTGGGTAAGTATAGTGGGGTGCTAGTTCATATGGTATGTAAGTGTTTTACTTTCTATGAAATCTCCAGAGCCTGGAGAGGTGGCTCAGTGGGTAAGGACACGAACTGCTCTTCTAGAGGACGGGGAATCAGATCCCAGCACCCATGCTGTGTGGCTCACACACACCTGTAACTCCTAGTTTCAAAGGAGAGGACCTGATGCCCTCTTCTGGCCCTCACGGGCACTGTGTTTGTACACACACACACACACACACACACACACACACACACACAAATATATATTAAAATAAAATAAGTCTTTAAAAAAAAAAACCAACCTAATTTCCAGTTTTCCAAAGAGGCTGTCTTCTTTAGCGTTGACCAGTGCTTCTGAGAGTTCCACTATCATCAGCATTTACTCTTGTCTATCTTCCAAATGTTGGCCATTAATATGCATGTAGTAGCATTCTATTATTTTCTAAAGCAACTACATAACTCATTTAACGAAATGAATTCACTTTAAACAATGCAAAAAAAGAAACATTGGTTCATACAGGCAGACACTTTCAAATTGTAAAATGGACACCAATCTTAGCATAGCCTTGACTGCTGGTTATGGCCTGATTCTAAAATAGTCACTCAATGCCTTCTATTAATGGTCACGATTCATAGGTTTTCTGAGATATTAATCAGAATTTACAGAATAATTTCTTATACATTAGTTGAAGTCTACAACCTAAGAAAATCAAGCAAGTTGCCTCTACGTGACAGGACTTTAAACTGCAAATCTGCTACATGTGATTTAAAGTGGAAAATGGGCACTCCCAGGTGCGGTCATGTAAGCTTTAACCCCAACACTTGGGAGGCTGAGGCAGGTGGCTCTCCATAAATTTGAGGTCAGCCTGGTCTACGTGGAGAGTTCTAGGCCAGCCAGTGCTACACAGTGAGACTAGGCCTCAAAATGTATAAATAAACAGATGAATGAATTAATAAATAAATGAAAAGAATGAGAGAAAAGAGCAAATTATGTTCATGTGTGAGCATTAAAGGTGTTAGATTTTTAGATTTAAATTATCCTACAAGTTGTTGAGTGTGACTATGATTTGTTTGTTTGTTTGTTTGCTTTTTGTTTTTTGAGACATGGTTTCTCTGTGTAGTTTTGGTGCCTGTCCTGGATCTCACTCTGTAGACCAGGCTGGCCTCGAACTCACAGAGATCCACCTGCCTCTGCCTCCCGAGTGCTGGGATTAAAGTCGTGCACCACCGCTGCCCGGTGAGTGTGACTATTATTATAACTGAGGTGCAGCCTGAGTTTAAAGTGGCTGAGAAAACCGTGTCCCTGTTGAATTCTCCATAGTGAGTCTGGTTTTTCTCAGTTGCCAGCAATTCTTCCTATTTCACTTGACAGGTGGTCTCCTTGAGAGACTTAACATCTGTAATCTTAAAAGATGCAGACAGAGGTCCTCCAGCTTTATGAGAGTAAGGGCATCCTCCCCCTGGGACCCAAGGACAAAAGGCCCCACACAGTCCGATGCTTCCCTCAGCACACCGGCATCCCTGGTGTCCTGCTTTCTACACTCCTCAGTTTCAAGTTAAAGTGACTGTGGCCCATGTTCTACAGTAGGAAGGGATATCTCCATCCAATTTTCTTTCAGTGGTGTTTCTGTTTGCTGGGACTGGAATTTTCCTTGTTTCTTCATTTGCACTCAGGAGTCTGATCTCCGAGAGCAGGGGAAGGACGTGCCTCTCTGCTGGCCAGGCCTCCTCTGAGTCTATGTGGCCCCTGTGTGTGTCCTTCCCTGTTGCAGACAGCTGCTCAACCTAGTGAAGCTGTCCTCCGCCCCAGCACTCTGCCTCTTCATTTCTGCCGTGTCCAGATCTGCTCTTACTGTCTTTTTAATATTTAATTTCCTGATGATTAGTGGAGACAGACTTTTCTTCCACCAGTTCCAAACAATGACACAGAGACTTCTTATTAATTATGAAAGCTTGGCCTTTAGCTTAGCCTTGTCTCAACTAGTGTACAAACATCCCACAACTGATTAGTGATGTCTAGCATCTTTTGTGAGTCTGTTGCCATTCCCGTGTCTCTGTTGAGTATATCACTCCACTGCTTCCCAGCCCCACACTTTCTGATAAGAATTTAGCTCAGATTTCACTCAGATTTCATGAGGGTCCCTCATGCACAAGGATTCGCTTCTCTCTTGCTGCTTTTCAGATTCTCTTTGTCTTTGGCCTTTTTGATTCTGTTGTGCCCACACACATATATTCCTTTGATGAGACAGATGACGCATTTCAATCATTCCTCATAAGATTGTTGTATCCAAATGCTGCTCTCCCACAGTGCCCAGGTGAGTACAGGGATCTATACTAAAGCCCAATCAACGCACAGGCAGTCTGCAGCTCAGTGACTCTTTTTCTGCTTTCATGAATTACATCCTCTGAGTCAGGTAAACTATAAAGTAACAACTGACGAGGGAGAAGAGAGAATTTCCTGGGCCTGTTCTCATATGGCTCTGGTAAATGGGGCTCAGGGGGGCATAGATTAAAGGAGGTAGCAGTCCAGGGGAGGATGGACTCATAGATTTGACTCAGAACATACTTTTTGAAGCTTAAAAAAACCAGTTTACTGAGGTACAATTGATGTACATTAAACTGCAGTGTTTAAAATGTGTGTAGATAGTACTAACACATTTTGGCACGTGTGCACGTTGGTGAAATCCAGCACTACAATCAAGATAACAAATCCATCCTCCTCCAAAGTACCTTCATAATTTCTCCCTCTTGATTCTTATACCCCCACTTCACCCCAGGCAGACACACTAATCTGTTTGCTTTCTTTCTATCTTTCTTTTTTCTCTTCAAAAGTCACCTGTTTATTTTTGAGATTATACAACACACATGCCAAACTTCCGTCTAACATCACAGGTAACCCTCCCACTTCTGTGTCAAATCAGAATGGCTCAGAGTTGACACTTACTGGGTTTTTCATAAAATAACACATGGTTTGGAGAAACTTTTCAGTTCAGAAACACTTGCACAGAATGTCCCCCATACCCTCCTGTATACGTTTCATTGTTTTTGTTTTTGTTTTTTTTGAGACAGAGTTTCTCTGTGTAGCCCTGGCTGTCCTGGAACTCACTATGTAGACCAGGCTGTCCTGGAACTCATGGAGATTCGCCTGCCTCTGCCTCCCAAATGCTGGGATTAAAAGCGTGTGCCGCTGCTGCCACCATCAGGCTTCCTTTTTTTTATTTGTTTGTTTGTTTGTCCTATAGTGTCACCAGCAGGCCTAAAAAAGCGTGAAGTTGTTTGGACCTTCTGGACTTCCTGAGAGTGACTCCTGACCACTTGGCATTGGATGGCATGGTTCAGTAATGCCGCTTCACTGAGGGCTTGTGAAGCACGAAAGCATCAAAGACGCTTACTTTGGAGACGATAGCCGTGGCCTCTTCTGTGCTCTAAATGCTGACCTTCTTAATGGCCTTGTCCTTGGACACACATCAGGTATGGTCTATGCAGTGAACAGGCGGCATGTGGCTCTTTGGCTCAACCCATTGTACCTTGGACCTTCTAGTTTGCTCTGTCGTTGTTTTGTTCTGTTTTTGTGATCTTGGAAGACAAGACTTGGACTTCTTTTAAAAAAAAAAAATCTGTTGTTGTTTAGGTTTTTGTTTGCCTGAGACAGGGTCTCAGCGGCCTGCGAAACAGCCAAGGATGACCTTGAACTCCCAATCCTTCGGCCTCTACTTCCCAAGTCCTGGGGTTACAGATTTGTACTATCATAGTTGGTTATGTGGTGCTGGAGATCAAACCCAGGGCTTCTTGCATGCTCGGCAAGCACTCTGCATACTGATTTACAACCCTGGATGCTTTAAATCACCTCAAGATCACTAAGAACACGCAACGCAATGTAAATGCTATGGAAATAATTGTTTTACTGTATTGTTTATGGAATTACGACAAGAAAGAAGTTTGCCTATGTTCAGCACAGGTAATAACTTTTTCCTTTGTTGAACATTTTCAACCTTTAATTGGTTAGATCTATGCACAGGAAACCCACAGATACAAAAGGCAGGCTGGATAGACTGTTTGTAGTGTTTACCCCACACCTAAGTATCACATAAAAAGTTAATGGCAAGAATACATGAAGTCCAGGCCATTCTTGATATCAGGGTGCAAATTCTTTCCAGACTCTGCTAGAAACTATGAACTCTTGGGAAAATGTTCCAATCAGAACCCTAAAGGTGAAACTTTGACTCCTACTCCAGAACCTCAGATTTTAAAAGCTAGTTTTATAGGAATCAGTAGACAAGGAGAAATATAAAAAAATAGTGTATTTGTACAAAAATAATGGTAATTATGCTTACTATACAAACAGCCTATACCTCCACACCATGTGTACAATAACAATTTTGCATACAATTTTGTCAGATTGATTTTGGTGTAAGTTTGATTTGGTTATAAAACTAAATTGTGGATGTAGGCTCCATCCTTATTATTTATTACTCATGTAACACAGTAGTTGTCTCTTAAAAGAAAGTTCTTAAATGCTATCCTTTCTTTTTTCAAGGTCTGATCATTTATTATTCTTGAAGACTCGCATTTTTGACTGGACTCAGACTTAAAAGTAGAAGCTCTCAGCGAGGACAGCCTACATCTCTTGGCAATCTGTTCCTAGCGGTTTCCTTTGGCTTCCTTCATTCTCCTGGTGAAAAGTTTAGCATATTCTGCAGCCTCCTCCTTGTTTTTCTTAGTTGCTTCCTCATAGCAGTAGGTCGGCGTTGGTGTTGCAGGACACGTGGAATGATAAGCCGTTGAATCTTGGGTGTTTTGGTCCTGGGCTTCTCACCTTCTTCGTTTAAAGGCTTTCTGACAACATATTGGTGGACATCATCTTCTTTAGAGAGACTGAAAAGCTTTCAGATGCTTCAAGCTCTTTGGGGCCGAGCTGCTGAGGCACAGCAGTATCTGTCAGCCCAGGAATATCCTTCTCTCCCTTTTTTCCCCACAATAACCAAGTTGAGAACACTCAGTTCAACATCCACAATGCATCTGCAAACAGACTTGTGCTTCCTCTCTCCAATTCTCCTTGGTCTATCACAAGAACACCTTTTACTCAACAGCAGACACACTCTGCCATGAGTCAAGACACCTTGCTTCATGATCAAACCTTGTTTGTCATTTCCACCACTGTTTTGGACCACATACCCCTTCCACTTTTCACCCGGAGCATCAGCAGTTCCTTCTGTGGCCATGTGGTTCTCATAAAACGTGTGACCTTTGCGTTCGTTCATCATCCACTTCAATGAGTTCTTCGCAGCCAGTGGCTCTGAAGGAGATATCCAGCTTCATCTTGACACAGCCAATGCCCTAGGAGGCTCACTGGGGGAAAAAAAGTTTATTTTTATTTTTATTATTATTATTATCATTGGCAATGGTGCCACAGAGAAGTGTGGATGTGAGAGGACACCTCCGTGAAGTTGGTTTTCTTGTTCCAAGGATCAAGCTTGGTTCATCATGCTTAGTAGTAAAGGCCTTCACCCTCTGACCTGCTCCTCCAGCCCTTAGTTGTTTCTCTTACTGTTTGTTTATTTTTCTTTTCTTTTTTTTGAATTATTTAAACTTGAAATCCTCCTGCATTCATGTCCCTAGTGCTGGGAATCCGAGCATAGACCACCATGCCTGTCTATTCTTGTCTTTAAGAAGAAAAACCAGAATGCCTTTCTCTTTAATGAGTCAGTCTCCATGGCTTCATCTATTGAAATCATCACTTCATTAAAAATTGTGTGTTCCTAAGGAGGTGGGCAGGAGACAGTAAGTCAGTGGAAAGTTCTCCTGGCCTTCGCTAACTTCATCTTTAAATGGGAATTAAAGTACCTTTTGGAGGTGTTTTTATGAGGGTTAGAGTCAATACAAACAAGCTGTATTAGCTCTTAATAAGTGGGTGCTGTTTGTGGTGAATACTTAGTGTCACACAGTGAGTAGCTAAGGTGCTCAGGACTTCTGTGCCCTGTAATCAAACTGCCATGGGATCCCTCAGTCCCGGCAATAGTTGCTTATTATTATTCAGAGAAGTAATGTTGATATTGACAAACTGCCAGGATTAAATTTATACCATCTTTCCTTTGGTAGTCCAACGAACCATGACTTCTGAATGTCACTTAGGTGGTTTTTCAGGGGTTGGTGAGGGATCTAAACTGACTAATAATCCAGAACCAATATACCTAGGGGAAAAACCAGTTCTTAAAAACACCCTTTGCTTCCTTACTGCGGGCTTCCTTGTTTTTTCTTTCTCTAGCTCAGTGCATATCAACACAACAACTAATATATCTGCCCTATAGTTTTGGGTTTTCTTCCAAGAATATGTTTTCATGTCTTCATGACATAACATTCCCTGGTTCCTTGAGAAAACTGAGTGTGTTCTTTCAGTCACATCCACCAACTGTTTAGGCCACAATTTTATTTCTTTAAAAAAATAAAACAACATATTTTATGTGTATGGGTTTTTGCCTGAATGTATGTCTGGTCACCACATGTGTGCTGGAAGAAGGGAAGGTGTCTGACCCCCTGGAACTGGATTTACAGACAAGTGTGAGTGGCTATGTGGGTGCTGGGAACCAAACCCAGGTCCTCTGGAAGAGCGGCCACTAACCACTAAGCCATTTCTGCAGGCCCCTGGGCCAAAGTTTTCAAATGTTCAGTGGAAGGCAGTGTTTGGTTAGAAAGTAAGGACTCGGGTCACCTGGTTCTGGCCCCCACCACCGTTTTTACACCTCAAGGAAGTGGCTGGTGGCGGCTTCCTCGTCCGTGCCGTGCATCAACTGTCACCGTGGGTGTGGGTGAGCTTTATCCACACAGGACAAGCCAGCCTGTACACCTTTATCACCCTGTAGTGCTCAGAATCCCCCTGCCAGGCTAGGGACCGGTTCCCGCGGGAACGGAGAGCGGCGTGCGCAGCGCCACCAGCGCCAGGAAAGCCCGCGTCTCCGTTGCCAGGGAAACGGGGCACCGCGCTTTCCGGCGCAGTCGCGGCCCCGAAGCAGCTGCCATGGCGGAAGCGGTCTGGAGCACGGACACCGGCGAGGCCGTATATCGCTCCCGGGACCCCGTGCGCAACCTGCGCCTCCGGTAGTCACACCACCCCGGCTCCGGGGCCCCCTAACTCTATGCTCTCAGATAATTCCACCCTAAGCTTTCGGGAGTTCGGGGGGCCCCCCACTTCCGCTTGCAATCCCAACTACTTCCTCTGCCATCTCTGCACATCTCGCTACCGAGACCTTTTCCCCCTGAAAGCTTTCAAGCACACCTTCCAGACCTCACTCCTGCCCAAGACCCTTCAAGTTCTCGTTACTTTCAAACCCCTCAGGCCCCGTGTGTCCCCGACACTCCCTCGCACTGACTTCCCCGGCAGACGCCCCTCCCCACCTCCTCCCGCGCTCTCTGCTTAGCATCTCCGCCTCTGTGGTTTTGTTTTTCCTGTCCTTGCTGTGTTCATCTCCTGGTCCTGCGTCTTTGACACGTGTATTCTGGGCTTCTCTTTTCTTGACAGAGTTCATCTGCAAAGAGTCACACCAAGCAACTTCCTTCATTACCAGCCTGCTGCTCAGATGGGGAAGGACCTCATAGACTTGGCCACTTTTAGGCCTCCTCAAGTTGCTAGTGGGTGTTTTTGGTGATGATGATGCATCCCCCTTGAGAACTGAGGAAAGGGTCCGTGGCAGTAGAGGTACAGAGGAGGAACAGAAGGCTCAGAGAGGTTGAGTTTGTTGGCCCCGTGCCACATAGCTGGGGCACGTGGGAGCTTTTGAATCCTCATGATCTTTTTTACATTTTCATTTACTTCTCTGTGTGTGCATGTCCATGCCACAGTGTAAGAGTGAAGCTCAGAGGACAACCTTGGGGAGTCAGTTCAGTTATCTCCTTTCACCCCATGAGTCCTGGGGCTTGAAATCAGGTTAGCCATGGGCCCCTTTCTCACCCACCCCATGTGTGACTTTTGTGTGTATGGGGTAGGGTGGGGGACTTCTAAGAGAAATGTGTTCCAAACTCCAAGTGTATGTGTAAATACACTTAAAATAATTTTTAAAAAGGAGTTTTCAGGAAAATGTGATTTACCTTGCCTTGGAAGCCAAAAGATGGGACAGGGTCCTTGCGTTGCCCAATAATCTTTCATGCTTCTGCTCTTTCTCTTTCTACTCAGAAATATTCTTAGGCAAGAAGGGTAGACTGTGGATCACAAAGTAGGCATCTTTCAAAAGACACGCAGAGCCAGGACCGTATTAAATATGGTTCTTTAAAAAAATCATTTGTTTGCTTCCTGTCCTCTCCTGGTGCTTCCTCTCCCGAGCTAGTGTTCGTGGATGATTCTGTCGGTGGTTTCGGGATTTGAAAGAAAAACACTGGGCTCCTTATCTAGCAAATGCAGACGGGCTTGAGAAGGCTGGCCTCCAGCTCTAACTAAATTTCAGTTCCTAATACTGGATTAGATAAAGTATTTCCTGAAAGGCAGGACTGCCTTTTATTTCAAATTAGAGTAGTGATTAAGCTGCCTCGGGTCCTAATCGTGGCTTTTAGTATTAACCCAAGTATGTCTACCACCTCCATTCTTTGTCTAGACTGGGTGCTTAATGAATCACCGAACTCCAGTGGGGTTTGTGGTCAGTGTGAATAGGGACTTTGAAGCCAAGCCCGGTGGTGTGCACACGTCACGTCAGCGTTTCTCTGGCTGAGGCAGGAGGATCTGGAATGTGAGGCTAGACTGAGTTGCAGAGTGAGACAGCATCTGAAACAACAATAATGGATTTTTAAAACCAAAATGAAGTCAGAATAGGAACGCTGGTTATAATCAAGCACAGCGGGAGACGTGTTGCCGGTCTGACTCGTTCTGTTGTTTGGAGGTGGACACCGCCCTGATGAGGAAGAGGAGGAAGAGGCTGTGATTGGGTGGCAGGAGAAGCTCTTCAGCCAGGTGAGCCAGTATTACCTGTCCTCGGTCTCCCCCCACCGGCCGGACTCCCACCTGGCCGGTGACTCATGCCGGTGAACTGATTTCCAGAGGAGGTTGTGGAGGTTTACACTTTCCCTTGTTGTGTTTATTTGGATACTGTGATATAACGGCCGTCACTGCTCAGTCTAGCGTCTGGATAAGGCGTTCCCCGTCTCTGGGCTCTGCGGCATCTCTAGCAGCAGAGTTGAATGAGAACATCAGTTTGGTTCCTTTTAACTCCAACATTCTTAGATTCCCCTGCCCTTCATTATTTAAACGAGGGATGGTTGGTTATCAAACCGTGTCAACCAGCTCCGTAGCAGTGATTTGGTCTGGTAGCTATAGGAACCAAAGTCTGAGGTCGTCCCAGCTGATCTGTTTCTTTGTGGTGACATCAGTTTGAAGTAGATCTGTACCAAAATGAATCTGCGTGTCAGAGTCCATTGGATCATCAGTACCGCCAAGAGATCCTGAAGCTGGAGAATTCGGGCGGCAGGAAAAACCGGAGGATCTTCACCTACACTGACTCTGATAGATACACCGACTTGGAAGAGGTATTATTCCTTCTTCTCTGTCTCCCCGAGTTTTCTAGCCTCACTGGTACTGTGTGCTAAGTGGAAAGCCCAGGAAAGGGAGAGAGGTGTTCTAGAAACTGCTGTGAGCTGCTGGCAGCCAGGCTGGAGTGGGCGGAGTCTGCGGGTGGTGTGGCTGTTACACTCTACAGGACTCCTGGGACAGGGGTCAAGGGGTCAGCGGGAGTGTGGGGGAGTAAGTCAGAATCTAGAACAATCTGTTTAAAATTCAGTCAAAGCCCAGTGGCGGTGGTGGCGCACGCCTTTAATCCCAGCACTTGCGAGGCAGAGACAGGAGGATCTCTGTGAGTTCAAGGCCAGTCTAGTCTACAGAGCAAGTTCTAGGACAGCCAGAGCTACACAGAGAAACCCTGTCTGAAAAATCAAATAATTAAATAAATAAAATTCAGCCAAACTCAGGAGTTTACAGGTGGGAAGAGGAATTTGCTTAGGCCGTGGGCAATGCCTGTGGTTTTGCGTGCACTGGTGTGCCCTTGTGGGCTTGTTTCACATTCTCTTCCATCATGATATATGTCTTCTTAGGAACATCGTAAATTCCTTGAAGGTAGAACTGTATTTTCTGATTCTTGTGTTTATGATCCTTTAGAGCTCTGCCGGGAGCAGGCATTAGTGTGAGTCTTTTGAAAGATTTGGACTGCTTTCTTCAGGAGAGCCGTGAGCCGGCAGCATATAAATTCTAGACCGTTTTGGAAAAGCAAATAAAAAATACAGTTGGTTCTAGCTTGCCCAAATGAGAACTCTCTCAAAAACTGTAGTATCCTGTTTGGCATTTTTGACTGCCTAGTTAGCATCGACATTTACCAGGCACACTCACCCAACTTTCTTGTTGGCATATGTTCAGAGAACGCAGGTTGATGTCATGATTAGCATAAACAACTCATTTCTGGAATCCTATGAAAACCACATACAGTAGGAGTCTTCCTTGGATCGTGCCATCCCCGTCCCCCTCCCTGGCACAGGGAACTGTGAGGTTCCATCTGTTGGGTTTGCACCCTGGAGCAAGGGTCAGAAGGAAGGCTTCCTCTCAGGTGTTTTTAACCCATGTAGCCCTGACCACTTGACATTCACAAGACCACTCTCTTCCCCCAGTACTGTCAGAAAATAACCTCTGCGGCCAGCGAGACGCCATCGTTTCTGGTTGAGCGGATGGCCAATGTCAGGCGGCGCCGCCAGGACAGGCGAGGGATGTGAGTGCAAGCGGGGATCAGGGGGTCTCTGTGGTGTCTCACACTAATGTTCCTGTAATTTCTCCTGACTAATCCTTCCCATCCAGTGACAGACCCAGTCGGGGAGGGGATCCCTTATCATCTCCTTCAGGCCCTTTGTGGGGTGCCAGGGAAGTGACCCTTTCCTGTGATCCCTCCCAGGGAGGGTAGCAAACTCAAGTCTCGCATCATCACCTGGGAGCCCTCAGAAGACTTCATCAGGAACAACCATGCCATTAACACACCTCTTCAGACCATGTACATTATGGCAGACCTGGGACCCTATGGAAAGTGAGTGACAATTCACCCTGCCAGCTCTGGCCCGTCCCCTTTTCTCCTGTTACTCACCAGCAACGTCCTGTTACAACCACCTGGGACCTTTGGGGCGGCGGGTCTCTTTCCCTTTTGTTGTTCTCAGAAGAAAGTGTGTCACCATGAAGGTTTTTACTGTGTCCTCTATCCTGTCCCTGAAGTGGCTGATGACCTTTCTCCCCTTCCCTGGTGACCCTGAACCTTGATGACGGTTTCCTGACCCCCAGGCTTGGTTATAAGACGTATGAGCATGTCCTCTGCATTCTGAAGGTGGACAGCAATGGCGTGATCACGGTGAAGCCCGACTTCACTGGCATCAAAGGACCCTACAGGTAGGAAGGAGGAAACAGTGTGCCGCGACTTCCCTGCCCGCCCTCCGACCCCTAGTTGAGCGGATTCCAGAATCTTCTCCTAAACTTTTAGTTCCCAGGCACTGGTTCGTGCTCTGTTCTGGGTTATAGGCCTTTAGGAAACTTCCAGGAAATGTGCAGCAAAAGGAATCCCTTTAGCTGCGCAGTTAAGTGAGAAGGACTCGTGCCTTGCAGAGTCTAGGGACTGGCTAGAACAGGGGAGGTGAGCTCAGCCAGGCCAGGTCCAGTTTCCTCGTCTGTCCGAGAGGACAGCACTATAGAGACCAAACTCCCCCAGCCTGTCCCTTTTCAAGGGAGGACGGAGTGCTGTGTGGGTTTCCTTGTCTGTGAGGTAGAGTGGGTCCAGAATCTATGGATCTAGTCTGTCGCCTTTTCTGCTTCACCGCTGTCTCCCTCTAGATCATCCGTGGTCTTCGTCATATTCCTCAAGTGAGCTGTATCCCGGCAGTGTTGACTCCCGGGACTGGGTCTGGATGGCCAAGCTTCTCGCCAACAGAAATGATCCTTCTTGTGGCTTTGACCTTACAGAATCGAGACTGAAGGAGAGAAGCAGGAACATACTTCTGCTTGGAAATACACAATCGACAACGTGTCCTCCCTCGCCCAGCCAGAGGAGGAGGAGCGGGAACAGCGTGTGTTCAAGGACGTAAGTGCTCGTTTACATGGAACCATGGCTGGGTGGCTGCTGAGGAAGAGGGCAACCCACCACCATCCAGAAAACACAGCTGACAGAACAGAAGGCTTTGACCATGCCAGTACCATACCAGGAGCGTAATACAGTGCCACGCACTGAGTGTTGACTGTGTTCTGTGCCAGGCATATCACAAGCCTTTCACTTAGCTCTCACAACCCTGGGAGGTGAGCATTATGACCACTTTATAAACAAGGACCCTAAAGGTAAGGACCCGAGTAATAGAGCTTGTAACCTTGAGAGCCAGCTTCATTCCCAGACTGACCAACTTCAGAGCCTTTATTTTAGTTATTTCTTAGCAGGGATGTGTGTGTGTTGAGTCTGTCTCACTCTAGCTCAGACTAACCAGGAAGTCCCTATGTAGCCCAGGCTGGCCTTGCGTTGGCAGCAACCCTCTTGCCTCAGCCTCAACAATGTCAGGGTGGCAGGCACAAGCCACCACACTGGCCTGTGCGTCACTTTAAATGTCAGTGTCTGGGAGGCTTGTCCTGCCCGATTTTCTCCCGTCCAGAACCAAACCCTGGTCTGGTGTGGGCTGCATTTTGAGGACTGGTTCACTTTGTTTCCTCAGCTTTATGGCCGCCACAAGGAGTACCTCAGCAGCCTCGTGGGCACAGACTTTGAGATGGTGGGTAGCTCAGCTTCCTGCAGCGCTGTGAGCTTTTACACAGTGTTTGACTGTGGAGGCACTACAGTACCTCTCTTAAAAGGCTTCAAGATGCACTCTGCAGTGTGGAAAGGAAGTCAAAGAAGCATTTCGTGACCCTGCATTTTGATGTGAACCCTTGCATACGTAGAACAGGATCTGAAGGGAACACACACGCTGTGTGGGCCTCTCTCCTGGAACAGGCTGGGTGGGGGGTGGTGAGTGGGTATTAGGCAGTGGGGAGAATATATCAAGCATTTGACTTGTTCTCCATGTTTAGGTGGCTTTTGATTTTTATCAGTGGTAATGCATTCATGTATTAATTTACAATTCGTTTTTTAAAAAAACAATATAAAGATAAAAAAGTGTCTTCCTCATCCTTTGTGTGGACATTGTTCCAGAACAACTCAGATAGGGGAAGAGATGCCATTTCTGCTGATCAAGTGTTTTGGATCTTAGAAAATGAAACAAAGGATAGTATGTGGAGTGAGTAGAAAATTTCTTAATAAAGGAAAATGAAAATAAAAAAAAGAAAAGAAAAGAAAATGAAACGAAAACAGTTTAAGTCAGTCACTCCGGAGTCTGGGTTTCCCCCTCTCACCAGGGATTCCATTTCTAGACCTGCAATCAAGGCTAGAACTACTCACTGGCTTCACTCTCTCTGTCTCTAGAAAGTAACTCATATTTTTTTTATATTACATAGGCAACAAATGTGAAAAAAGTTAAGACAGATAACACAAACAATTAAAAAAGAAAACTTGGGGGCTGTAGAGATGGCTCAGAGGTTAAGAGCACTGGCTGCTCTTCCAGAGGTCCTGAGTTCAATTCCCCAGCAACCACATGGTGGCTCACAGCCATCTGTGATGAGATCTGGTGCCCTGTTCTGGTGCGCAGGGATACGTGGAGGCAGAACACTGTATACATAATAAATAAATATAGGAAAGGACGGAAGGAAGGAAGGAAGGAAGGAAGGAAGGAAGGAAGGAAGGAAGGAAGGAAGGGAGGGAGGAAGGAAGGAAGGAAAACCTGGTGGTCTGAAAAGTCCTCCTGTCACCTTCCCTGCCATCTAAGTGATGTGCTGTTACTCCGTGAGTCTTGGAACTAGGAACGGGCTCTGGGGAGAAGTGTCAGGGCAGAAGCACGCGCGTAGTGTGGCCAAGGTTGGGTAGCCAGTGTGAGGTCTTCTGCAGATGTGGGGACAGGCCTGGAGGGGCAGTTTGAACCCCTCTGGTCCCGACACCTTCCCATTCCTCTCTGCCGTAGACCGCCCCGGGTGCCCTCCGGCTCTTCGTAAATGGAGAGGTAGGTAAGTGTCTTGTCTCAGAGCCAGGCAAGAGTCTGATGGAACTGTGAGTACCTACTCACCTCTGCTTAGTCTGGGCTGAACATGCGAAACTGAGTGATGAGTCTTTTCTAGAAACTGAGAATTCTGGAAGACTTATTTGCAGAACATGTGGGCCCTTCACGACTAGACAGAGTGAGAAGGATAGCGAGAGAACAAGCTAAACTTATCATCTGTTTTCTCTCTTCAGTTTCAGCCCAAGGCTATGAGTATGACAACCTCTACATCCACTTCTTCGTGGAGCTGCCAGAGTCTAGTAAGTGGCTGTTCTAGCATTTCTTCTTTTATATCTGTTCTCACAGTTAGTTCTAGGGGCATTCCGTCCACTCCCGCTGAAACTGCTCAAGGTCATAGGTCACCTCCACACTGCCAGTTCTAAAGTGGCTCTGCTCTTTCACCACACTGGCCTCTCTGACACGGCTCACTTTTCATCATGAAGCGTCTGCCTTGGCTTCTGGAGTGTAGCCCCTCCTTCTCACCAAGAGCTCGTCAGGCTCTCTGGTGGATTCCTCCTCCTCATCTCCGTCAACTGTGAGTGCGTCCCAGGCTACTCTCCACCTCCGGTCTTCCTGGGCAGTTCCATCCATCCATAGCTCAAATGCCATCTATGTCTGTTGCCCTGCCCATTGGCACACTAGAGTGTTCGCTCCAGGAGAGACAACCCTGGTCACTCACATATCCTCAAACGTATCAGCATAGAGCGGACTCAGTCAGTGGTAAACGAACAGCACACCGTGTGAACGAGTGAGTGAGTGAGTGAGTGAGTGAGTGAATGAATGAATGAATGAATGAATGTAAAAAAGAACTTTGTCCTCTCTCAATGACTTCCTGGCCTCTCTAGTGAGCTTACTGTGTCTGGTCTTTGGCTTTCAGACTGGTCAAGCCCATCCTTCCCGCAGTTCTCAGGAGTAACCCAGACCTGTGCCACCAAATCCGTGGGAATGGTATGGAGGATGAGAGGGCGTGTCTGGAAGGGGATGGCAGCCGCAGGTGGCATTGAAGCTTCATCAGGCCAACCCCCTGTGTAGTCTGTGGAGGAGCATAGTTGGGGATGTTTCTGTGTGGGCTCTGCGGGGCTGCCTAGGCCAGGGCCACTCTTGATCTCCTAAGAGGATGACAGCGGCTTGTATTTAGCTGTCCCTTTGCCTGTTGGCTTCCTACCAGGCTGACAGTTTTTCTTTCCCCTGTGTGAAGGTGACCTTGTCATTGGACACACAGAGAACCAGTGCCAAGTGAGACCTTGTCCACTCTGTGACGCCAGCCGAGCTGAAAACGACACTCTTCTTTTTCAGGACAAGGTGGCCTATTTCTCCTACCCGTTCACATTCGAAGCCTTCTTTCTCCACGAGGATGAATCGGCTGGTGGGTGTCTGTGGTCCTCAGCCTCACTTCTCTCCCAGGGCCTCTCTTAACAAAGGTCCCCGTGACCTGAGTGCCACCTTGCCCCCTTTCCAGATGCCCTCCCGGAGTGGCCCGTGCTCTACTGTAAGGTCCTGTCACTGGACTTCTGGCAGAGGTACCGTGTGGAAGGCTATGGGGCTGTGGTGCTGCCTGCCACCCCAGGTAACCTCTTGTCCCTGCCCTTCCCAATGCCCTCGGCCCTAGCAACAAGACAAGCACTTCCAGAAGACTCCTATGTTCCTATGATTAGGACTCAGGGGCTCTGACTTGAAAGATTGCTTGTAGCTTTGCAGATTTTCTCCCCCCGCCCCCCCAAAGACACTGTGAAGCTGGGACTGACCTCCTGAAGTCTAGCAGCCTGACAGGTTGTCCTGTGTCCCGATCCTCCAGTTAGACCACAGCCATAATAGAGAAGCTGCACGCGGTGGGCTCTCCGCCTGTGTTCCTTTGGAAGAAGTACAGGCCTGTTGTGTTCCAGGCAGCGTACTAATCTCATCTAAGTCTCCCATCCCCACTGTGAGGTGTATGTTGTCCTTGCTTCTACATTTTACTAGTTCAAAAGAGAAGGAGGCTCTGGGAGGTTGACAAGCTTGTCTTAAGAACACAGTGATCCCTGGAATAGCTGAGATTAGTTCTGTCTTCCAGACAGGCACAGTCACCCACCATGATAATCTTCACATAGGTCAGGTCCTCACCAACCCAGGTCATTGCTGGGAAGTCAGCCATGGAACCTGGCCAGTTTCCGCTCTTGCTTGCACAGGCTCACACACCCTGACCGTCTCCACGTGGAGGCCCATGGAGCTGGGCCTTGTGGCAGAGCTAAGGAGGTTCTTCATTGGCGGCTCCCTGGAGCTGGAGGACCCCTCCTACGTGAGGATACCGGGAACCTTCAAGGTGACTTATCTCTGGAGAGACCTCAGGCTGAGTATTTCTGTCCCTGTGGTGTCTGGACGGAGGCCCCTCCCCTGATTGTGCATTGCGCTCATGTTATCTAGCCCCCTCCTTCCCTCCTGTGGCTTACGCTGCAGGTCCTGCCCATATTTACAGGTTCAAATATCTCCACTAGGAGGGCCTTGGGGAGTAGTGTACGAAGAGATTCCCTGACCCCCATTAGATAACTGGCCTCTTCTGCCACTGAAGGCCTTGGTAATCAGATGCAAGGTGGCCTTGCAGGAAGCCTCTAAACCTGCTCGGTCTCAAACGAGGGTAGAATGTTCCCAGAGTTACAAGAGGGGTCTGTGAGACCCTTGTGGTGCTGGGGTCTGACAGAATGAAGTGTCCTCCATAATGCTACACGTCCCAAGACTAGGAATACAAATGGTGGCATAGCCTCTGGTCTGGAGTGTGCACAGACTGATCCTGTCTCGCTGTGTGCCCAGGGGGAGCGTCTGAGCCGCTTTGGATTCCGCACTGAGACCACGGGTTCTGTCACCTTCCGCTTGCACTGCCTGCAGCAGTCCAGGTGAGGGACCCTGTCCGTCGTCCCCCCCCCCCCCCCGCCCCCCTCAGCTCCCTGTCCTGGAGGATTGGAGTGCAGCCTTGACTACATGTTGGCCCTCCCTGCAGGGCTTTCATGGAATCGAGCTCCCTCCGGAAACAGATGCGGAGCGTGTTGGACCGCCTGGAAGGGTTCAGCCAGCAGAGTTCCACGCACAGTGTGCTAGGTGGGCCCCTCATTCCCCCAAGTGGACGCCCAAGGCCACTGTCTTCTCCACACCATAGCAGCTGACTAGGTGGCAATGTTTCCTCCTTACAGAAGCCTTCCGTCGAGCCCGGCGCCGCATGCAGGAGGCCCGGGAGAGCCTCCCCCAGGACCTTGTGAGCCCCTCAGGAACACTGGCCTAGCTCTGTGCCGCCCTGGCCTGTGGAGCAGGAGACAAGGTGAAGGATGTCTATCCAGTGCTCTCTCACTTCGTCTTGCTTTTTAGAGACCACATTGGTCTACCAAACTGGATGTTCTAGAAATTTCCAGCTGGCTCCTCTGCGTAGCCTTCACAGGACTTTCTTTCTTCCCTGTGGAAGTAAAGCCAGACACTCTGGGGCCCCATGTGACCCCCTCTTCATGTTTTGGCTACCAAACATGAGCATCATAACAAGGCAGACTGTGTAGTCGAGACTTGCGTGGGGGTGAGCCCAGCAGTAGCCAGTCCTCAGCAGCGTCTTTTCTGGTTTATCACGTAGTCTCCGTGGCAGAAGGCTGTCGCTGTAGGAAACTCCTGTTTCACAGCCCTGAAAAATGGAGTTTGGCGGCCAGAAGTGGTGGTGCACGCCTTTGATCCCAGTCCTTGGGAGGCAGAGGCAGGTGGATCTCTGTGAGTTCAAGGCCAGCCTGGTCTATATAGTGAGCTCCAGGACAGTCAGAGTGGCATAGTGAGACCCTGTCTCAAAAAAACAAACAACAGCAAGATGGAGTTTGGCATCATCCAAGGAGGAAGATGCGTGAGAGAGCTCAGTCTCTCCCTTCTTCCAAGGAAAGTGGAGGTCAAGAGGCCTCGGCTTCCTGACTGCGGCTCCGTTTCCCTCTCTCCGGCAGCTCCATCCTACAGCGTAGGGCTGGCCGCACGGCCTAGGGTAGTTCTCTGCCCTTCCTGCTAGCTGGGTAGGGGCTTTTATTGTGTCTGTTCGTTTTTCATATAAAAAGTATTTATATTGACTGATCTGTGGACTGTCACTCTTTCTACTCTGAGGCCCAAACTCCTCTGCCTTTCTCTCCTCCACAGAACAGAGCATGTGGTGAGCCCCAGGCTGCATCTCAGTCGGCCCCCATCTTCGGTGGTGTGTGGGACAAAGCTTTAACCAAGGCCACACTCTCCCCAGCCCAACACAGAGACAGCAGGCCCTGCCCTCAGCATTCTTTTATTGCAGGCCCAGAGGCAGGTTGTGGCATGGCTAAGAGCCGGGACCATGGGGTCTTGGGACCATGGGGTCTTCCAGTCGTGCTGTGGGACGGCAGCAGGAGAGATGCTGGAAACGCTCCCACAGTCTCTTGCTGGATCCTCAAAGCCTCGTGGCTTGACTCATAGGCTCTTATACCTGGTGCCGATTAATAACCTACTATCTAAGAGGTTGCCACTCTCAACTAGTGAAGCCAGCTCTGAGCTATAGCCCGCAAAAGCTCCAGCAGGAAATGGTTTTGGAGGAGAAAGCAGCATCATGATCTCCCCCTAACTCTCTCTCCAAGATGTCAGGGCTTGGCATAATCCTGTGGGAATAACAGAAATAAGTGACTGGAGGTTTGTTGGATATCCAGACAAAGAGCTATTTTAGGACATTAGTAGCAAAACTGAGGACAGTTAAATACTTCTAATTGTCCCTGTCCCCCCTACAAAGTCCTAGACCCCAGAACTGACTATCAGCCCAGAAGCTAGCATTCTTGGAAACTATTAGGAAAGAGTACGATGTTCCTAGTGACAAGTTTTATTGTCTCTGCTTAGCGGATAGGATGTCTTATATCAGGGAGAGATGCGAGGGCCTGACCCATTCCAGATCCCCCCTTACCCTCTGAAGCCTCATTTGCCGCGCCAGGCTGACAGGTTCAACTTGGGAATACATCTACAGCTCACAAAACCCTTTGGGTAGATGTTAGCCCTGAAGATGTTCTTCGAAACAGTGGTGATCCCAGTGTTGTCACATATAATCCGAGATAAAGAGATCTGACTCAGGGCTTTGCGCTGTCTTTTGGTGAAAACTCCCAACTTCTGCCACCAGAACCTGTAGGTCAAGAGATGCGTGAGAAAGCTGGGGAGTCGCTGTGCAGTGATTCACACAGTTCTGCCAGTTTCCGCCCGGTGAACTGCCCAGAAGTAAGGCGATAGCAATCTAGGTAGCCAGGGAAGGATTCGAACCCAAGCATACGCCACATCCAAATAAGGAGTTGGGTCCAGATTTAGTTCTTTGCCCATGCCTTCCTGGATCTGCTAACCCAGAACAGTGAACTGGCTAGTCTCGGTTCTGGCCTTAGGAGGCTCCAGCTCAGGCTGGGTCAGCCTCGCCTCCTTCTTTTCCTCAGACCTACTTTCCATGGGGAAGCCCCCTGGTCTCAGGTCCTATGACCTTGGGAGAAATGAAGCTTTTTTTAATCTTTAATTTTTCAATGATTTACTTTTATTTTATGTGCATTGGTGTTCTGCCTGCATGTCTGTGTAAGGGTGTCGGATCCTCTGAAACTGGAACTACAGACAGTTGTGAGCTACCCTGTGGGTGCTGGGAATTGAGCCAGGGTCCTCTGGAAGAGCAGCCAGTGCTCTTAACCACTGAGCCATCTCTCCAGCCCCGAGAAATGAAGCTTTCACAGGTGCTTTCTCCCATGTTCAGTCACACAGTGCTGTGTCTTTCTCCTCTCCCTCGGGTGCTCGGGGGTCACTTACCTGTCTCCATCTCTGGCTTTTCTGAACTGGTTCTCAAAAAGACAAGCCAGGAGAGGCCCTACTCGGGCCCCGGGCAGAAGAGGCTCTGCAATGGCCCCCATCCAGATATCAATGTTGTTGGGTGTCCCGTACAGACTCAGGAACTTCCTTGCCAAAGCCTGATTCTTCAGCACCCGGCTGAGCTGGGCCAAGTTTTGGGGCTGGGAAAGCCCGCAGAAGCGCCGCCAGGCGTTGTACCCTGCAGGAAAGCCGGGAAGCAGCTCTGTTAGTTTCCTGTTAGCTTCTGCTGCTCCCCACAAATCCTCCAGAGTGTATTCTGGGGTCACGACCGAATCACTGCCCTCTCTAGCTGCGGGCGCCCCCTGCTGGAAGACTGGTGCAGCTACCCACTCAAACTGCCACACTGTGACTTTCTATTCCCCACCAACAGCTGTTCCCTACAGGCCACTTCGGACATTTTACCCTGACACTGGCTTTTGCAGTCTCCTCTAGTCCCTTCCCCAGTCACAACACATCTGGAACTGTACTGCCTGCTTTGAACTCCGCTGGAGGTCATTGGAACTAGGAAATGACATAAACGGAAGAGTCTGCTCTCTTCGCTCCTGTGCTGGTTCCTGGGCCCTCACCAGACAGCCGCAGGAGGTCTTAATCTTATTCTGTCTGCCCCCACCTCTCAGGCTCCTTGGCTTTCACTCCTCAGATCAAAGGGCCCTGCAATTTCTTTGGCCCTAGAATTTTATAACCTTCTTCTCCGAGTGACCAGTGCGGTGGGGAAGGGACAGGTCACCCACGTCCTTTATGTCTGTTGCTTTTCTCTGCTCGGAAAGTTCTTCCTTCCTCCCTTCACCTCCTAGTCCACTGACCTAATCCTGAACTGAACCTAAAGCTGGAGCCCTTAGAGCAGATGGGGATGACCCAGGGAGTTAGCAAGCAAGGGGTTGTGGGGGGCATCAACATGGGCCTTGCCTGCTCCGCACTACTGCTCATCTCGTTCCTGTCAGAAGGGAGGAACCCCCAAACAGCCCTGTGTGAGGTGCCCCATCACCTGGAAGCCCATGGTCCCGGCTGCGCTGCATGTTCAGAGCTGCCAGGTCCAGCCCGATCCTTCTCACTTGCCGAAACAGCTTGTCCCGGAGTTCATCTACCACCATGGAATCTTGCCGGTTTAGCTTAGCTGGGGTGGCCATGAGACCTCGGAGGATAGGGTCGATGCCACCTGGTCGCGGGGAATGAGGGAGGTGCTGATTTGACCAACCTCTCAGAAGCTCCCGCGGTCATCCCATGATGCCAAGCTTGCAAGGGGAGGCCTTACAGGTCCATGATATACCACTCTGATGTCAATCTGCACCCCCCCCTTAGAAATGCCCGCCTTATCAGGCCTGGTGATATGGATGATATAGATATGATGGTAATCTTAGCTATTCAGGAGGGTAAGGCAGGAGAGTCACAAGTTCAAGGCCAGCCTCGGCTACTTTTAATAAAGCCCTTATATTAAAAAAGTAAAAGGGGATATAGTTTAATGGTAGAGCACTTTCCTACCATGCACAAGGCCCTGGGTTTAATTCTCAGTGAGTGAGAGAGGAGGGTGGAGGGAGTCCTCCCTTAGGATATGAGAGACCCATTGATGACTGCCTGCTTTCTGCTGTCCTGGGGAGGCATTGCAGAGGCCCATTCAGCATTCAGCAGCCCACCTGAGGAAGGGGTGTTTGGACCCTCACCCCCTTTGCCTTTGGGAAACCCAATCACCTTCGTATATGATACGCCAGCTGGCAAAGAACGCCGAGCTAAGTGGAACATGGGAGTTGCCTTTTGGGGCCCGATATTGGCTGTCCAGACGGAACATGAAGGGCTGCAGCATAGTGTGGCCAAAGCGGAAGGCCAGGGTGAAAACGTTGGCTACACGGGGGTCCACGTCGGAGCAATACCCTCTGTAGGGACCCAGGGTTCTCCTGATGCGGGCCTTGCCCAGAACCAGAGGAAGAAAGTCTCGGTAGGTGATGATCTGGAAGACAAGATGTGGAAAGAGTGTTGTCTGAGCAACCCACAGCCCCGCCTTTCCTCTGCACTGACACCTGCTTTTCAAAGGGCTTCTCAGGTACAGCAGTGACGATTGCCATTGTGTGGAGTATGGCAACGCTAATTGGAACCCAAAGAGAATACTGCAGACGGGGTTACTGTTAATGGCAGAACCAGGGACAGAGATGCGCCCCAAGCAACCAGACCCAGCAGCCTTGAGGTACAGCCTCCAAGCCATGTTCAGGAAGGTTGGGAGCCACCCCCTGAGATTCGTGCTGGCCTCTGGGCTCCCTACCTGGACCATGGCACCCACGATCTTCCGGGCCTCGTTGTACAGTTTATCTCCGCTCCAGTGGGGGTTCAGGCGCCTCAGCTCAGTGGCCAGTCGGTTGTGTTCTCTCACAAAGAGGGTGTGCAAGGATGCCAGTTTGGGGGTTTCACTTGACCGGGTGTCACCTTGAAAACGCCAAGTTCAGGGTCATCAGAGAGGCTTTCGGCAAGGGCAAACAGACCTGGGACCCAGAGAGGAGGCGAGCGAACTCCGTGCAGCTGAGTTTCCTTTTCAGCGGTACACCATGCGGCTCCTTACTGACCACCATCCTCCCCAAGACAGAGCACAGTGGACTCCTGCGTCCCTAAGTGGCTGGACCAGGTTAGGACTAAGGGAGATACACAGAGCAGGTGCTGGTCTCCTTGCCTGGTGATTCTCTTCTGCAAAAAGACCAGATGCACAGCCCTGACCACACATGGTGGGGGACGACCCTGGGAACCTTGACCTTGGGACTACATGCCACCTGTCTGCATCTCTTTCTCCTCTCAGGGCTCTACCTGTTTCCACATTTGAATTTTATGTCCTGCTGCCCTTCCCAGGAAACAGGCGGGGGGCAGGCACATTGGGCAGGGCTCATTTTTGTACCCAGACCTTCCCCATAGGCAGGGCAGGACAACAAGTTCAGCCACCCGCTGGCTTCTCACACAGCCCTCCCGCAGAAGATCTGAGCTCCTGGAGACCTCTGATGAAGGTACACGCTGCTCCCCTAGAATACACAGTTGTACAATCCTTACAGAATGAGTTTTAGTTAAACAGTGGGGCAGAGCGTACAGAGGTCTGGGAGCTACACTTTGTCCCAATACAGGCTCTGCCCTCAGAACACTGCTCTCTTGGACACAGGCATCTTTCCTGGGTCTCAGCCTCCCATCTTTAAGTTGAGGACAATACTTCCTGCCTTTTGGGGCTGCTGTGAGGTTCAGGGATGGCCCAACTGGACATCTTAAATACCCAGAAGTGATTACTGGCATTACCATAAATCACTCAGGAAGGCAGGGGTAAGGACTATGAACAGAATGCAAACTATACATCTGGAGGAAGGTACCACATAAATGAATGACTTTGTAGCAAGAAGGGAAGCACGGGATAAGAAAACCACCTAAAGAATTAAAAACTGAGGTACAGGTAACAGTTACTTTCAGGTAACTGAAGAGATGGTCCCTTTCTGTCGCAGGGGGAAGGAGTCAGCCTCTTCCTTCTCTTAGGTCCCAGTAGCATGACTAAAAGCAATGGGCAGACACTGAATCAAAACAAAAGGGACACTTCCTATAGTTGACTGGAGTGCCTGCCATTCAGGTAGTGAGCTGCTCATCACCAGAGACACCAAAGACCACACTCGGGATAGGCAAAGGGACCCATTCCCACTCAGCTGCTTTCCCAATGACTGCACAGATCTGCACCTATGATGTGCCCCCATACTGAGGATCCCCTGAACTCCCAAACAGTGTTTCCTCACCGCACCCCATCATGCCCCTCCATCCTTAGGAAGACTCTAACTCCCCCACAGACTGACCTGCCAGGAAGCAGGGGATGCGCACAGAGCGGTTGGTGAGGAGACAAGGGTCTTCATGTAGGTTGTCGAAGGGCATTAGGGCTCGGCCATTGTCCTGGAAACGCTGGTTGGTGGCCAGCAGTCCCCAGTAGTTGGTCCGATTGCGGAGCCTCAGGGCAAGGGAGACCTCGCTGCCGTACACCATGCTGGCATCCACGAAGGATGTAAGTGCATTGATCTGATTGCGGACTTTGTTCTTGTTTTGGGGGCATGCAGGTGCAGAACGGAAGAAAGGGATGCAGTCACGCTGGTTCTTGATGCGGGGGTCATTGGGTGGGATCTAGAGTGAAGAGCACTCCATGACTCTGGGACTTCTCTATATCAGGCTCACTAATCTGGGGTATCCCCCATTCATTTTTGACATTGCTCAAAACTTCCCTAGTTCAGGAAGTCCTCCAGAACTCATCCAGACTCAAACCTGGGGCTTTGTGCCTGCAAGGCAAATGCTCTGCTCCTGAGATGAACCCCCCACCCTGGATGAAGCTTTTGAAATGATGAAGAGCTTCATCTACCTGGAGGAGAGAGTGAGCCTCTGAGAGACAAGTGTTACACGTGCAGTTAAGCAATGCTCAAGGGAGGAAGCATTTGCTGTGCTTGCTATGCAAGTCAAATGCTAACGTGCTATGAAGATCTAGAAGGCTCCACTGAGGGTGTGTCCCTGTACCAAGGCTGGAGGAAAGGGGTTTGCTGACACATAGACCCCTCTGAGTGCCTCCCTACCTGCTGCAAGCAAGCAAACTTGTAGGGGTGTGTGTGTGAGAGAGAGAGACAGAGACAGAGACAGAGAGACAGAGACAGACAGAGAGACAGAGGCCGAGAGAGGGGGAGGGAGAGTGTGTTTGTGTGTGTGTATATGTCAGAGACAGACAGACAGACAGACAGAGACAGAGACAGAGAGAGGGGAGAGAGAGAGAGAGAGAGAGAGAGAGTGTGTGTGTGTGTGTGTGTGAGAGAGAGAGAGAGAGAGAGAGAGAGAGAGAGAGAGAGAGAGAGAGAGGGAGGGAGGGAGGGAGGGAGGGAGGGAGAGAATCCCCCTTCCTAGAAGAGATTCTGCTCCCTGAATTCTCTGTTTTCTTACCTAGTGCCCTACACTATCCTTGCCTCCCAGCCTGGAGGAGGACCCTGCTCATAGCCCAACCCCAGGATTTGCAAGAACTGTAGGCCCATAGGCCTCCTCTGCTGGAGTCGGACTCACGGGTCAAGGCCTGTGTCTGATACGTCTCCCCCATGAAACTCCAACAGAGCCCAGCCCTCCCCAAGCCCTCCAATACACACAGCCAGGGGCATCTGTGTTTCTTGGTGTCTGGATGGGGCTTATTTCTCCCAGATTCCCCCATATCCATCTTTCTGGGACCTAGAAGGTTGACTGAGGGTACCTTGATGGGGAAGCAGGGAGGCAGCCGGGCACAGGTCTTCTCACAGTCCACACCCACAGTGAAGGCCACTCTGGCTGGGGACTCTGGGGAGAAGTCCAAATCATGGTCGATGAACTGGCCCCACTGCATGAACATGAGGGACCGGCCCTGATCTGAGGTCAGCTTCCTGCTGGGGAAGCGCACGATCTGATTGGAGACAGCTCGGACCTGGTGGAGAAGTAAGTAGGGTCAGCCTGAGTCTGGGCTCATCATCTGGGCCAGGTGCTGGGACCAATCCAGGACTCTGGGAGTGCCAGTCTCCTGCCAGAGCTGACAGTTTTCCATCCACCCCTTCCTCTCTTGGTCTTAGAGATGCAACCCCCTCTGGTGGTGGTTGTCATTCCCAGAAGGACAGTCTAGCACTTGGCCTGAGGCTTCTGGTGATGCATGCCTATAATCCCAGGATTTGTGAGGCTGAGGCAGGAGGATTGTTAGTTCAGTGAGTTACACGCCAATCTGAGCTACACAGAAAGATCCTATCTCAACAGATGAGAGGGAGCTGGTCCAGACCACAGGCCAGCCTCACCTTGCCCTCCCAGAAAGATGAGGTCGGTGTGTAGACAGATAGAGAACTGATGGGGTCTTCAGATACAAGGCTAAGGTGACAGATAATAAATAGAGAGCTCGATAGACAGATGAATCACCTGAAGAAAATTTAATATATTACTATTAAGACAGGTAGGAAATTGTCATATTAATGTAACAATAGAAAGTTGACAAATGTAAAATTGCAGGTCATAGATTCACAGATGCATAGAACTTTATATTTAGGAAGATACTTTGACCTGAACATGGAGTCTCCCACCTATAACCCCAGCCCTAGGAAACGGAGGTACGGGGATTGCCGTGAGTTTGAGACCGCCCTGGGTTACATCCTAAATTCAGGCCAGAACAGACTATAGCGTAAGACCTTGTCTCAAAAAGTAAAACAAAGGCACTGGGAGATGACTTAATGGGTAAGAATGCTTGCTATGACCTGACTTCAAATTCCAGAACCTACATAGAAGCCAAGCATGGCTCATGGGCCTGTAGCCCATACATTGAGGGCCAAGGCAGGTCAATCCCAGTAGCTCACTGGCCAATCATCTTACATGTAACAGAAAGCTTCAGGCTGGGTAGGAGACCTTGCCACCCCCATATATACATATACATATATATATATATATATATATATATATATATATATATATATATATAGAGAGAGAGAGAGAGAGAGAGAGAGAGAGAGAGAAAATGGTGAATGGTGAGATCAATAAAGGAAGGCACCCAATGTCTTTCTCTGGCCTCCCCATGCCTGTGCACAGCTGTACACACAGAGACATACGCATCACACACACACACACACACACACACACACAGAGAGAGAGAGAGAGAGAGAGAGAGAGAGAGAGAGAGAGAGATGCTTTGACACCTGTTCAATCATGTGAACAACAAAACAACTCCACTCCATAGTAGGCAGCACAGGTACCATAGATCGTGGTCTATACAGCTGTTTATGCCAAGGAATTCATTTCCATCCACATAAGCTTAGATTTTTCTATTTTTCAGGTGAAGAAACTGAGACTCAGGAAGTAAGTGGGGTTCGCTCCCCAAAGTCACTCAGCAGGTCAGTGGGACAGCCCAGACCCGAGCTCCACATGCCTGATGAGTCAGGGCTGCATTTCCCCCTCTGCATTGGCAAGAGAAGCATTTTCCAGACTCCCCCACTCCAACTCACAAGAGGGAGGAAGAAGCCATTGCGCCTCTTGCTGGGGGTCCAGCCGAAGGGGAGTGACCTGTGATCTTCATACTCAGCTGGCAGCCAGCGGGCCAGGGCTTGGTTGGAGGCTCCCAGCCAGGGCCTCTTCCTGTGGTAGTGAAGGGGTAGGTGTCAGCGGGGTGCAGGGCCTGAGAGGGAGTGGGGAGCAAAGGCAGCCCCCCCCCCCCGACACCCACTTGTTGTTACATCTCCCTGTGATGGTGCGGTACTTGTCGCTGCACTTCTCGACCTGGTCCTGGAGAGCACAGCCACTGGCCTGGGACAGCAGGCGCAACTGCAGTTCTGTGAGCACCTCTGGGGAGGAGGGGGACAGGGGTCAGAGTCCAGAGTCCTAGTTCTTTCCTGGGCTGGTCAGGTCCATCCCTTTGTCATCTCTCACATCGCCTAGACTTTCCAGGCCACCTCCCACACCCGGCTTTCTTCTTCTGCTCCCAAGCTAGGGCAGACCTTGGGGGCTCCATGGGAAACACAGTACCGGTGACATTGAAGGGACTGGATCCCTGTGCCTGAAGCTTCTCTTCTAGAAGCCCTAAGGTCACGTGCATATAGTCAGCAGCCTGAACAACTCTTTTGGTGGTTGCTACTGGCTGCTTGAAGTAGGCCAGGAGGTCCAGGGGGCTGGCCGAGCCGCTGCGAAGGCGCTGCTTGATGCTGTCTCGGGGAGGAGGAGGAAGAGGAGGCTGGAGGAAGGTGCCCGCTACCAGCAGAGCCTCAGCCCAGCAGGGGTTCAGGTCGGGGAAGATGACTTTGCCAAGAGCCTGTCCTCCCTCACTGAGCCTCCCAGGCTGGGGTAGCCCCAGTCCCAAGCCCACCTCTTCTGTGTCCAATTATAGGCGGCATCCACCATCAACTTGGCCTCTGCTATGCAGCCTCGAAGGACTGAATCCTCCACTTGCCTGGGGGAAGCTGGTCAAAGGCGTGGATGGGGGATTCAGTGTTCAAGGGAGCCACAGACTCCCCAGATCTAAGTGCTTTCCCTTCCACACCAATCAAGGCGCTCTTACCTGGGGCAGTGCCCTCAGAGGGTTGGGTAAGGATGAATGTGGCTAGGCCCCCTACCAGGGCGAGGAGCAGCTGCATCACGCAAGCAGAATCCCTGCTTCAGCTGAGCAGGCAAATGCTACCACAGAGACTCTCCAGTGAGTCTCCCGCTACTTTCTCCCCCAGAGGACCAGAGATTTTTTTTTTTTCCTGCTCACTCTTCTCTGGAAGGAGCGAGGAGACTTTATATACCATCCTGGGGTAGAGGGGGCAGGCCTTCAGAAGCCCAGCCCCTGAGGCGGAGCTCCGGAACCTCACTCTGGTTGTCAGGGGAGCTGTGTGATTGACACTCTCCACCTGCTTTATTCCTCACCAGCATGGGGACACCGTCCGTCCCTCTTAGTTCCCCTCACCACCTACCCCCTTGTTCCACACCCACCTCTACTCTTGGGTCCATGGATGCATTTCTCCCACAATCCAAGCAGCGCTGGGGTTGTCGATGGCGCCCAGTGAGTAATGGATGGCCAAGGTCCCGACAAGAACACAGGGCTCGGCCCCATCACTAACTGCGGCCTGGGGAAGTCACTCCTCATTTCCACATCCCTAAAACAGGAGTTGGGAGGATGTTTGGAAAGGCTCCTTTCTTCCCTCATCAGGGCAGAAATGGGATCTGGACTTCCTGTCATATCCCCCATACTCAGCACGAGGCTTCATCCAGTAGGTGTTCGTTAAATATTTGTAGAGTGAATGAATGGTCAATGATTCAGTTCTCTCCCTCTGCTTACCTCTCTAGTGCTATCAGCTCTCTCCAAGCTGCCAGAGAAGGATCTTTGCCAGAGGTGTCCCAGGAAAAACTCATAGCGAGTGAGCCTCTGGTAGCATCCTGCACAGAGCTCAAGCAAGGCCCACTGAGGCTCTGGGAGATCCCTGATCTTTTCTCCATGCACAGCAAGGGTGGGTTTAGTGTGTGCTGCTGTGGGCTTCACTAATACGGCTTGCTGCACTAGGCCAGACGGAGCTGGGTCTCAATCCGGCTCCCCCACTGGCAGGGAGATCTTGGGTGGGCTCCCATTCCCTCGTCTTGGGTGCAAAACTCAACTCGGCCCTTCGGCCCCAGCCCCTTCACACCTCCAAGCCTTTCCTCCTGACAGGCCCTTCTCTGGAGGAGTCTGGTGACCCCATCCCCATGTGCCTGGACAGCTAATGGTCATCTCTGGATGAGGCTCCAAAGCCACTGCCACTGTGCCCACAACCAGCCTATCCTGGTCTCTTCAGGAGGCCATGTCCACCCCCTCATCAGTGCAGACCCTGGACCTTCTAGACCTCTCGAGACTCTTCCCAGGCTCTTCCACCCCTGCCCCCCACCAGCCTGCACAGTGCCTCAACAGTTGCTCCTGAAACAGCCACTTCGCTTTGGCAATCCCTTTCTCAAGCTCCAGTTAACAGGGCCTCCCCGATCTTATCTCTCGCCTTCAACAGAGGCCTCGAGACCTGTGTGCCCAGGGATAAAATGTTACAGGGAAGGATGAAGGTCTACTTGGTGCCCTGTTGACATGAACCTCAGTTTTCAAACTTGCGAGCCAGAGCAGTGATCCCAAGAGACTTTGAACTATAAAGTGCACAGATTCCCTTCCCTTCCCCTCAGGATGCCCCAGGCTGGAACTGAGTGTGCCAGGTTGCCACACTGGTCTGCTTTACCCCACAGGAGCACTAGGTCTTCAGCAGCAGGCAGTTGGGTGAGAGTGGCCATAGCCATGGGTGGCAGTGGTGGGCTTGGGGCATGAGCTAGGGACAGAGCCCTGAGCTCCAGACCCAGCCCTAGCTGCTACATTGGTGATATTTGGATATCTTAAGGATTTGAGCTTATTGACTGCTTAGTTTAATGATGAGGTAATAGATAAGCAGGGACCCCCTCCCCGAAAGGGACCATACAAGTTTGACCAAGTCCTGGAGGCATTGCTAAAGCTGGTCCTTGGGTCTGGATTGGCAGGTAAAAGTTCACGCAGGAGACTGAAGGGGAAGCATGGCCTGTCATGTGGCTGCCCTAAGCCCTGGAGCTAAGTGCTCCCTTCAGCTTACATTCAGCCACCCTCCCCCTCCCATGGGAGTCTGTCCCTAGGCCCCAGCCTCGACAACCTTCTATTTATAATCCCACCCTTTGACCACTTTCAACCCCACCCCACCCATCTTTTTTTACCCAGCTCCCTCCAGGAGGCCATATTTGATTCCTTCCAAGTCAGGCTGGGGCCTAAATCCCTCATTCAGCACCAAGAAGCCCACTGAGAGCAGCTCAAAGAAGCACCCGAAAACTACTGGTATAACCCCATTGTCCTGTAGGCAAGGTGCCGCCCAAAGGTGACCTTCTCCTGAAGTGGGGGTTTTCCGTAGCTGCCTGGGGGAGCTGTCAGGGAACACGCATGACATGTTACCACAGTGTCTAGCACAGCAGTGCATTGAAGAAGCCTTTGAAAGGACCAAGCAGATGCCATAACAGGCTGTTCAGTCTTCTCTCAGAGATCAGGCCTCAATTTCAGTTTCCTGAGACTTAAGCAAGCAGATTCTGGGAGGGCCATGAACAAAAGACATAGTCCTTGCAGTAGCTCCCTTTCTGCACATACTCTGACTGCTCAAGGTTCAGCCAATTGTTTACTGTCTGGGACCCCTCACCAACTTAGAGCTACATGCACGGGTCCATGTGAACATGTGAGGCCAGCCAGCCTCCATGGCAGCTCATGGACAGAGCCTGGGCCACTGAGTCAGCCCCCACAGTCAGTATGTGCTAGGCCAGCCAGGCCCCATGCAGCTCAAGGACAAAGCCTGGGACTTGTCCAGGCCTGCCCCAAAATGATAACTGTAGCCCCCAACCAGTAAATTCAAAGGTTACATACCCTCACCCAATCATATGATGCTAAGGCTTGTACCACCCTTTAAAAACTCCTCACCCTGAGAGCTCAGGGCCATCCTCCTCCACCTGCTGTGTTGAGTGTTGAACACAGACCAAGCCTGGGTTTGCTTGTTATCAACAAACCCCTTTGTGTTTTGCATCGGACATCAGCTCTGTGGTGGTCTTGTTCGTGGGGTCTCTCGACGCGGCCACAACACCTTGTTGCCTTTATTAAATTCTCACCCACTGCCCCTCAGGCAGCCATTGACTTCAGCCTGGTGGGAGGTTGAAGAACGCAAAAGCTCAGATCCTTCAGGGCTGGATCTCTAAAAGGGAGGCCTCCAAAGTGAGGGTGTCGGCCCCTCATTCTCTGGACTAGGGGCACTCAAACCTACCAGATGGGACAGTGATGAAGGGAGCCCTCAATGAGAGTCTCCAGCCTAGGTACCCACTGTGGCCTTCACTAAGACACGGGTCTGACGGACAGACAGGGTCCTCACGTGTTCATGGTGGTCTGCTCTGACCTTGACTTTTGTCTGCAGTCAAAATAATCAGAAGGGACCAAAAGAGGGTAGGACCAGAGGGGAGTGTAGGCAATGGCCGTGAGTCCCCATGCCTTCCCCCATGGGCCTTTTCTCATGGGACCTCGCTGTTTTTTTTTTTATTTTCCTTGTGGCCAAGTTTTGTCCAATGGCAACTGCTGTGGGATGGTCTGTATGTCAAGTGTGTTGCTGATTGGTCAATAAATAAATCACTGATTAGCTAATGGCCAGGCAGGAAGTATAGGCGGGACAAGGAGGAGAATAAAGCTGGGAAGTGGAAGGCTGAGTGAGAGACACTGCCAGCCACCACGATGACAAACAGCATGTGAAGATGCCGGTAAACCACGAGCCACGTGGCAAGGTATAGATTAATAGAAATGGATTAATTTAAGCTGTAAGAAAAGTTAGCAAGAAGCCTGCCACGGCCATACAGTTTGTAAGCAATATAAGTCTCTGTGTTTACTTGGTCGGGTCTGAGCGGCTGTGGGACTGGCGGGTGAGAGAGATTTGTCCTGACTGTGGGCCAGGCAGGAAAACTCTAGCTACAGGCAACTAAGTATATCAGACACTAAGACCTCCTTCAGTATCCTCCTCTATCCATTAAAATAATTCAAGTGATGCTCATTAAATAAAACGAATTATAATGGCCAGATGTAGCTAGAGTTTTCCTGCCTGGCCCACAATCAGGACAAATCTCTCTCACCTGCCAGTCCCACAGCCGCTCAAACCCGACCAAGTAAACACAGAGACTTACATTGGTTACAAACTGTATGGCAGTGGCAGGCTTCTTGTTAACTGTTCTTACAGCTTAAATTAATCCATTTCTATAAATTTATACCTTGCCACATGGCTCGTGGCTTACTGGCATCTTCACATGCTATTTGTCATTGTGGCGGCTGGCAGTGTCTCTCTGACTCAGCCTTCCACTTCCCAGCTTTATTCTCCTTCTTGTCCCGCCTACACTTCCTGCCTAGCCAATGGCCAATCAGTGTTTTATTTATTGACTAATTAGCAACACATTTGCCATACAGAACATCCCACAGCAGCCAGATATGTGTGGAAGTTTTCTTTCATTGATCTTTGTGTATACAATCATGCCAGTAAAACATATATGTGTATACACATACACATATACATATATACACCTATATATACGCACACATACACACCTATATATACACATACACACGCCTATATAAATATACACACATATACACATATACATACACACACACACCCATACGTACACACACCAGCTGGATGTGTGGTGGCACATGCCTGTAATCTCAGCACTTAGAAGATGGAGGCAGGAGCATCTGTTCGTTTTTTTTTTTTTTTTTTTTTTCGAGACAGGATTTCTCTGTGTAGCTTTGCACCTTTCCTGGAACTTGCTGTGGAGACCAGGCTGGCCTCGAACTCACAGAGATCCACCTGGCTCTGCCTCCCAAGTGCTGGGATTAAAGGTGTGCACCACCACTGCCCGGCTTGTTTGTTTGTTTGGTTTTTGGCAGGAGCATCTGGAGCTCAAGGTCGGCCTCAGCTTCACAGGGAGTTTGAGGTCAGTCTGAAATGCATGGACTCTGTCTGGAAATAAACAAATACATACATGCATACATACATACTAATTATATGATAGGAAAAATATCATGGATTAATGTATTTTTTAATTAAAGTTGTGTGTCTTAAATTAAGAGGAAATACCTACATATAGTTGGACTTTGTCATTATTGGTTATGGTGTTTGGGACAAACTCTAATGTAGCCTAGGCTAGCTTGTAACTCCTGCCTCAACCTCCCAAATCCTGACATTACAGGGGTGTGCCACCACTCCTGGCTTACCATAGCAGGTTTAGTATTCAATACATCATTACATTTTCTCAATTTGCTCTTTAGATTTAAAGTCAGCAATTGTTATACCAGGTGTGGTGGCACACACCTGTCATCCCAGCACACACCTATCACCCCAGCACATACCTGTAACCCCAGCACACACCTGTCACCCCAGCACATGCCTGTAACCCCAGCATACACCTGTCACCCTGGCACACACCTGTCAGTCACCCCAGCACACACCTGTCACCCTGGCACACACCTGTCAGTCACCCCAGCACACACCTGTCAGTCACCCTAGCACACACCTGTCACCTCGCACACACCTGTCACCCCAGCACATACCTGTCACCCCAGCACATACCTGTAATCCCAGCACATACCTGTCAGTCACCCCAGCACACACCTGTCAGTCACCCCAGCACACACCTGTCACCCTGGCACACACCTGTCAGTCACCCCAGCACACACCTGTCAGTCACCCTAGCACACACCTGTCACCCCGCACACACCTGTCACCCCAGCACATACCTGTAATCCCAGCACATACCTGTCAGTCATCCCAGCACACACCTGTCACCACAGCACACACCTGTCACCCCAGCACACACCTGTCACCCCAGCACACACCTGTCACCCCGGCACACACCTGTCAGTCACCCCAGCACACACCTGTCAGTCACCCCGACACACACCTGTCACCCCAGCACATACCTGTAACCCCAGCACACACCTGTCACCCCGGCACACAGGAGACTGAGAAAATCCAAGATCAACCTGAGCTGCACAGGACTATCTCAGAAACAAGTAAGAGTTTAAAGAGAAGAAGCAGCTCAAGCTTGGAGATATAAATAAACTAGTGAAATATTCGGGTGTGAAGTAAATTGTATTTAATGATACAGTTTGCAGGGCTGGAGAGATGGCTCAGGGGTTATGAGTATGTACTGCTCTCCCAGGGGACCTGAGTTCAGTTCCCAGCACTCACATTCCACAGCTCAGAACTGCCTGTAACTCCAGCTCCAGATCCAATGCCCTCTTCTGGATTCCAAGGGCACCTGCACTCATATACACATACCCACACGCAGACATGTGTATATACAAGAAATTAAAAATTAATAAAATAAATATTTTAAAAATACAGTTTTCAGCCAGGTGGCAGTGGTGCACGCCTTTAATCCCAGCACTGGGGAGGCAGAGGCAGGCGAATCTCTGTGAGTTTGAGGCCAGCCTGGTCTACAGAGTGAGTTCCAGGACAGCAAAGACTGTCATAGCAAAACCCTGTCTCTAAACCTCCCCCCAAAAGATACAGTTTTCACATACTATTTTAAACTTAAATATTAATTAAAATGCTAGTCTTCATATAGAACAACAGAATTAAAAGGAAATTGAATTCCATCTCCTCCACTTTATGAGTACTGCTTTATCATCATTTATAATAACTATTGTTTGTCTAGTTTGAAACAGGGTTTCATGTAGCCCAGGCTAGCCTTGAACTTGCTAGGTAACCAAAGATGACCTTGAACTTCAGCTCCTCCTAACTACTCCTACCCAGAGCTGAGATTACAGGCATATACCACCACACCCAGTTCATGTGGTGCCAGGGATTGAACCCAGGGCCTTGTGCATGCTGGACAAGCACCCTCTCAACTGAGCTACATCCCCAGCCAAATGAAATGTTTAAACCCAAGCGTGCACAGTTTAGTCCTTACTCTTGAAGTAAATGCAAACAGCAGAAGCAGCCGTTGTATCACTGGGGATTTTCTAACTGAACAGCAGTACTTATGAGCAATAAAAAACTCACTAACTTGAAGCTCACAGGGTTTACTAACGTTAAGCAGTATTTGCAGTAATTACTTAGAGCAACACAAGCTGTATTTAGGGAGGAGAATCTTTCTGATTGTTGAAAGCATTTAAGAGTGGCAATTGCAGGGTGATCACAAGTCGTCTGACCCGTTACCCGTGCAATGACTAAGTTCCTAGACCCTCTTATTTTCTGTCCAAGGGTCAACAGCTTGCTCTGCTCTGTCATTAGTGACAAGACGGGAGACTTTCTTGTCCCTCCACAATGCACCTCTACACATATTTTGGGTCCCTGGAGAAAGAGAGAAAGGGATCACTGGGCTTTGAGCACCTGGGAGGGGAAGGGGCCATTCACAGGTTGTCCTAGAGGTACATAGTCCTAGAGAAGGGTCACTCTGAGGAGTCTGCACATTTTGTCTCTAGAGCAGCTGGAACCCCTGGATGTTTCCACACCTCCTCAGGCTTGCAGCATCTCTCTACTCCCCACTATCGTACTTCCCCACCACCCACCACACCCCAGCCTTAACGGATGTGCCCTACACACACACACACACACACACACACACCTCTAGGTCCTATGCACTCCCTTTTGCCAGAATAATTCTACTATTTTCCTCCAGGAAAACTTCCAATGGCCATTCCTGCTCACCCCCAAATACACCCCAGAGGCCTCTCATTGATCTACGGGGCACCACACAATGATGTTTCTCATGTCACATATTGAGCTTTGCTGAAGGAATAATGTCACCACATCCATCTTCTAGATGGGTGGGAGAGGAGATCCCACACACGTTCTTTATGGTGTGTTTGCAGCACCCAACACAGGGCTGGGCCGGGTCTCAGAAGTGAACAACATTCTCACCTAACCCCCTAACTACACCTAAACACATTCCCTCTCTGAGCTAGCTGGAATTTCTCAAATTCTCTTCGTTCTCCAGGGCCCAGTTAGGTCACAGATCCGGGTGGAGGGCAGGAGTGTGAGCCACCAGAGGAAAAGAGAAGGTAAACAGACCACTAAGCATTGAGGCTACATGCTGAGACTATCAGGAGAGAGATCCTGCAGGTTGGGTGTTCGGGAAGCCTGGTTCTCTTTGAGACTGGTGGTGAGCTCTTCCCTCAGCAAGCGGGGAGCCCCAAACCTGCTTCTGGGTGTGAATAAGTTTCCTTCCAGGCCTGCCTGAGTCACAGGCTGGGGAGTCTCACGGGCTAGCTCTTCTTTCTCTGAAAGGGGAATGGCCGAAACAAAAAGTTGAGGCCAACCCACTCAGGACCTATCAGGAGGATCACACTTGGGGCAGGGATGAGACTCAAGGCTGCATTCCTTGCCCAGCACTGAGGGGAAAGAGGGGGGAAGAGGAGAAAGGAGGGGGAGGAGGAGGCAGAGGAAAAGGGGACTACTCTTGGAGATGACAAGGCTTCTTGGAGTGCTCGGGAAGTGGAGCTCCGACCAGCCAGCCCCTCAGCTGCTTGCCTGTGTTCCCTCCTTGTCTCCCCCGCACCCTCCCTCTCAGGCTGTGGGAATAACAGACCATGAGGGAGTTGGTCCACTAGCTGAAGTCAGCATCCAGTCTCTCCAGGTGTCACCTTCTGACCCCCAGCAGCGCCTAAACAAAGAGGCGCACAGGGAGGAGGGTCGTACAATCTGGCTCCGGCCTCACCTGCAGGGTTAACCTCTGCTTTCTAAACACTGGCTTTCAGCGTCTAGCAAATTCTACCCTCTTCCAGTCTGGAATCACGAGCTGTGAGGGTTCTTCTTCTCAGCCTGGCTGACTCCCGCTGAGCGTCCAGTGGGACGCTGATCCATCCACAGGGAAACCTTGGTCATGTCCCGTCCCTCTCACCCCACATCATTTTTCCCCACCCCACCCTGCTACCGGCCATGACTCAGCAGGCTTAGGCCGTCTCCTCCTTAATCTCACAGCGCCTTTCCAAACTTCATTATGCGCTAACGAATTGATTATGCTCCTCCCGTTCCCTGTAGGTCTGTGAGAGGCCACACAGAAGAGGTTGCCAGCTCACAGCAGCCTCCTTTGTAAGCATGCCTGGCAGGCCTGAATAGCATTTACGGAACTGAGGTGTTTGCTGTGACCTTGCCTGCCATGGCTGTTGGGTTGGGAGATGATGGATTTGTGCCTGTACACGTCAGAACCCAGTACCTTTGGTAAGGGCCATTATTCGTCCTGGACCAGACTAGCTGTGGGTCAGTGGATGCTGTGGCAGAGCAGGCACTTGCCCGATCAACATCCAGGCCTAGACCGTGAGGACAGCTTCCTTCTCAGGTACCTTAAGCTCCAGCACTGGAGAACCTTCCCTCCCAGCCTCCCTGGGCAGTCTGAAACCTCAAACTTCCGCAACCAATTTCACAAGAACCGTCTACCCGCCATGGTGGAACTGCTGGCCACAGGCCTGATTGGATCTCTTTATCTCCTCTGCTCCAACTGTCCTGTTTAAGACAGAGGACACATCAGGGCCGGGGCTTGGCAGATCCACCCTTGCCCCCAGGGGTTCTTTGGAAAGGGGATTGTTTATTCCAGTAGATGTGCTTGGAAAAGGGGGTTCACACTGTGCTGGAGGCCAGGAGTTTGTGTGTGTTGTGTGTGGTGTGTGTGTGCGTGTGTGTGAGTGTGTGTGTGGCTGTGTGTGTGCATACCATGTGCTCCTAAGAGAGGCAGCTCTGAGTTTTCTGCCTTTACTTAGCAACTCCTGAAAAATGCAACTTGGAGCTCTGGAGAACTGGTTTGAAAGTCCAACACCGCTACCCCACTCCACCATACCCCTACCCCATCTGTGTGGCTTTGAGCAAGAACTTGACCTCTCGGAACTGCTAGTCAAGTCAGTAAGAGGTGGAAGGCTCAGTAGCAACTCTGCAGCTGGCCTGGAGACTTTCCCTGCACCGCCTCCTGGATGTAAGGATCCTGTGGGCTGGCTGCTCAGCTTGTGGGGATAGAAGGCCCTGGAATAGGGGTTGGCAGGAACCTGGGAGGGAAGGCCGCATCCTTCCTCTAACTCCCCTGGGCTCACACATTTCTCTTAATAAAGAACTAGCATAGAGCTCAGTTGATAAAATGCTTGCTGCTCAAACAGGAGGACCCAAGTTTGATCCCTAGAACCCACAGAAGAAACCAGAGGGCTGGACAGGCAGGTCCTCAGTTAAGAACATTTGCAGCTCTTACAGAAAGCCAAAATCAGGTACCTGCACCCGCAATGGGCGGCTCACAACCACTGGTAATTCCAGTTCCAGGAACTCTGGTGCCCTCTTCTGACCACTGTGGGTCCCAACACACCATGGTGCAGGAGCTTAATTTTTTTTTTTTTTTTTAACAGTATCTCTCTCTCTACATAGCCCTGGCTGTCCCAGAACTCACTATGTAGATCAAGCTGGCCTTGAACTCACAGAGATCCACCTACCTTTGCCTCACAAGAGCTGGGATTAAAGGCGTGCCTCACCATGCCTGACTACATATACATTTTTTTTAAAGCCAATAGAGGCAGCACATCTGTGTGGTAGAGGCAGAGCCTGGAGTAGCCCTAGGGTATGATGGCCAGTGAGCCTAGCCTAATCAGGAAGCCCCAGGCCCAGTGGGAAAGCTTGTCTCAAAACACAAGGTGGAGAAGCCTCTAGCACCCACACCAGGCAGTTCACAACCACCTGTTACTGCAACTCCAGGAAATCTTAAGCCCCCTACTGGCCTCTATAGGTACTGCACTCACGTGCACAAATGCATAAGAGATTCATAATTAAAAAAAAAAATTAAAGCAAGATTGACAGTGTCTGAGGGAAAATATCCAGGGTTGACCTCTAGCCTCCACACACATTGCAGCCACACACACATATGCACACACATATGTGCAGGTACATACACACGGCTTACACAGTTCCTCCATAAGAAAAGGCCCACAGTGATGCATTTTTGCATCTTAGCATCTCAAAACACCTAAAATCATGACTGTCTGGTGACTTTAGTGATTCAGATGCTGGATGAAATAATCTCTTGCCTGGGGCCCCTGGAAGAGTCAGAGTGGAAAAGCAGTTTAATCAGGAGAGGATGTGGGGATTGCAATCCAGCCTGTATTTTCTCTCAGACAGTATACTCTGGTCTTGAGTTAGATCAGGCCCAGGGATACCTTTGTCTCATTCTCATAAAGGCTTTTTGTTTGTTTGTTTGTTTGTTTTGTTTTTTTTTTTGAGACAGGGTTTCTCTGTGTAACAGCCCTAACTGTCCTGGAACTCACTTTATAGACCAGGCTGGCCTCGAACTCACAGAGGAATTAAAGGCATATGCCGCCATACCTCGCATCCCATGAAGGCTTCAAACATGTCCCACCACCACCACCACATTGAGTGATAGAATCAAATTTTAAAAGATATTCAGCCTCTACTTCCGGTGATAAAAGCCACAAGAGTACACACAGCCGATAGGTGAGACAAACCCACACCATCTGTGGCATTTTATGAGCCTGTTAGCAAGAGGAGACCACACACGGTGTTTAGGTGGAAGCCCCACCTCTCTCTCTCTCTCTCTCTCTCTCTCTCTCTCTCTCTCTCTCTCTCTCTCCCCCCAGACCCTGCCCCTAAGAATGCCCACCAAGAGTCAGGCCCTCTCCAGGGTTGCTCAAGACCACGCCTACAGGCTACTTAAGACCTGGTCGCTGCTGTACCTGCTGTGTGCAATCACGCTCTCTCCCCTGCCTTCCAGAGAGCTAGCTACCTGGAGTTGCTTTGCTCTGCTCAGATTAGACCTGGATTTATTAATTTGGCCTGAACTGACTTGTTTCATCAGCCGCATTACTCACTACTGGGGGATTGAAACTTTTCACATGGCACATTGGTTATTTTTCTCATCGCTGGGGGAAGCTGTTTATCAGAAATAAGACAGGAGAAGGAAGGCTTTTTCTTATGGTTCATGGTTTAAGGAAGTCGTAGCCCATCATGGTTAACTAAGAAGGCATGGTGGTGAGGGTTGAGACAGCTGGCCATACTCATCTGCAGTCAGGAAGCAGAGAGAGAAGGAGGGAGAGGGAGGAATGAAGGAGAGAGGGAGGGAGGGAGAGAGAGAGAGAGAGAGAGAGAGAGAGAGAGAGAGAGAGAGAGAGAGAGGAATACTGGTCTACTCTGCCCTTTCTATTCAGTTTGGGAAACCAGTACATGGGATGGTGCCACTTACATTAGATCAACATTAGTATCCATCTTCTCTCCTCAGTTAAACATCTCCAGAAACACTCACAGACATGCCCAGAAGTGTGTCTCCTTTGTGATCCCAAATCCAGTCAAGCCAACAAAGAACATGAAGCATCACACAAGGCAGCCGGGCCCACGGAATTCTGATGAGATGTTAGGTCCTGTGAAAGACAAGGAACGCTTCTGCCCTTTTGACTGAGTGTTGGCAGTTCTGACTCTCAGCTGGGCATCCCAGAGCCTGCAATGCCTAGTGAGGAAGGTGATCTCTGCAGCCACCTCCCAGAATGACCCCCATCCCACACCTGACCTCCCTCCAGCTCTCCTGTAATGGGACCTCAGGATAGAGAGCTGTCCTGGGAGAGTAATATAGGAATACCTTCAGACATCAAGGCTGAGGATGAGCTAACAGGATGCTGAGAGGGTGGAATGGTGTCTAACCTAGCACATAAAGTCACCCCACAACCTTCCAGAGATAAACTGAAGGCTGAAAGTCCCAGCTACATGTCAAACCATACCATCTCAGGGGAATCTTGAGTGAGGCATGATCCAGAGAAGCGATCACGTTGCCCTGTGGGATTCATATCCCCTTTAATGTGTTCAATTAAATATAGAAATAAATCCAAATAGGTCCAGGGGTTTGAACCCAGGGCTTTGCACTTGATAGACAAGCATTCTACCACTGAATTTTATTTTATTTTTTTATTTTGAAGTAGGTACTTGATAAGCCTAGGCTAGCCTTGAACTCACTCTGTAGTCCAGGAAGGCTTTGGATGTGCACTCCTCCTGCCTCAGATTTTGGGATAAGGCATATGCCATCAGGCCCAGTAATTCTTGATGGGTTAGAGGATTCTTTGTTCATTTTAAATGTCCAAGTACCGTCACATGATATGTTACATGACATCAGTGTCCAGATTTGTGGTTGGGTTTACACTACAGCTGGTCTCAAATAATCCTAACTTTCAAAACAATGTTACATATACTAGTATTTTTGGTGCCTTTTGAAGGAAGCATTGTTTGAATAGAGGCCCCAGTGGGGAGGAGTCATAGGGAAACTGAGTCTGAACCCTGGTTACATGGCAGAATGGTCCGGGCTGCATTCATTCAGTAGAGACCCATCACTGGCTGCGAGGGACTGGGGTTTTTCTATTTGCATTCTATGTGCATATTTATTTACTTTTGTGATTGTAGGAAAAAGAAGAATAAGAAAATCGCACTATTCTTGTGCTATGGTTTGAAGAGACACCATGCGACCTGCTTAGCAAGTAACCACCTCCCATGGAGAATAAACCTGAAAAAGGCTGTGTTTTCCCAGATTGCTCCTATCTACGACTCATCAGCGCCCTCCTCTTGCTGGGAGGCCCCCTCAGCAACATCTCAGTCCAATTCTATCGCTTCCCATCGCTTTTGTGTATGGCAATCGATGGCTTTAATTGGGTGTATACTGCGTTGTGTATTTAAAATGCTCTTTCGCCGGGCGGTGGTGGCGCACGCCTTTAATCCCAGCACTTGGGAGGCAGAGCCAGGCGGATCTCTGTGAGTTCGAGGCCAGCCTGGTCTACAGAGTGAGATCCAGGAAAGGCGCAAAGCTACACAAAGAAACCCTGTCTCGAAAAACCAAAAAAAAAAAAAAAAATAATAATAATAATAATAATAATAATAATAATAATAATAAAATAAAATGCTCTTTCACAGTTACCCTAAGTCCTTGTACCCTGCCTCAGGGAAGTCTGGGGTCCAGGTGTCTCAGGGTAGAGTGTGGGGAGGGGTACCCTGCCTCAGGGAAGTCTGGGGTCCAGGTGTCTCGGGGTAGAGTGTGGGGAGGAGTCTGCTCTCTGACTCTGCTGCCTCTGTCTTTGCAACATCTGCTTGCTTTTGTTGTTATAGAACGGGCAGAAAAAGGAAAACATTCCTTCCGGCTGAATTGCCCTCACAAAGCAGCCACCTCTGGTCTTCAGAGCTTCTTTGTAGGTGGAAGCTGTAGGGCAGGTCCAAGGATCCATGGCTCCATCTCCTGGTTCTCAGAAGGACTGGCCTAGAGGGTCCCTCTTAAGTCCTGTGCCTTGGGAGACGGAGATCCGGATCAACTCGCTTCTCCCTCTCAGCCCTCACCTCAGCAGTCAGACATCCCCAGCCTTGCACCAAATCGGCCAGAGGGCTCCAAGCCCCTCTTCCACTGCTCATCCTCCCTTCCCACAATGCTCCTGGTTTTCACCATCCAATTCTGATTCTCTTCTGACTTTCTCAGTTCTCTTAGTGTCATGCATTACACATACACTGTAGTAGACCACACACACACACACACAAACACACTCACTCATACACATACTCATACACACACACACACACACACACACACACACACACACACACACACAGTGACCAAATAGTTGAAAAACACTATTTCACGAAGGAGGCACTGAGAAAGGCCTTGGAGATTTCAGTGTATAGTCCTTGGCTCTGCTCATTCTGGCCCATGATGAGGCAGCTCATCGTGGCAGTGAGACTGTGTGGTGGGAGAGGGTCTTTTTGCCTCCTGGCTGCCAGGAGACAGGAAGTGAGGACAGGGCTGCACATCAGAAGAACTGTCAAAGGCACACACATCCCCAGGGACCTTCTTCCTACACCCAGGCCCACCCTCTTAAAGTTGTCAGAATCTCCCAAATAGTGCCACCAAGCCTTGAACACTTGAGAGGTGCGTGTTCATAATCAGCCTTGCACCATGCCCAGCTGGTGAAACCCATAATAAACAGGGTCATGTTTGGTAAGAGTCTGGCTACTTCCCGCTGTTCCCCCAATCATACCTATTTCTAGAGGCAACGATTTCTAGCCAATTGTGATCAGAAGAGCCATTAATTTGAACAATAATTAATCTTTTCTGTCATTCTCTTTTACAGATTTGCACTTGGGGCTTGATGCAGTATTTTGATCCATAGGATACACTGTGTAATATTTTGTTGACTCTTGCTTCATTGATCTTTCTGGCTCTTCTTCCTCTTCCTTCCCATTTCCTTCATTGATTGCTCTAAGTTCCATCTTTACAGACATCTAGGGCTATTCCTTTTTCAGTTCACTGGTGCAAGGCCACCTTCACTGTGTCCATCCTTTTTGTGTCTGCTTTATATCACAGAGGAATTCCTGGCCACTTCAGTGCATGATTCAACTGACAGAAGAAAAATGCCAAGGGTGATAATAACAGTATTTCTTCCCAGGTCCTGTACCCTTCACAGTATCCTCTGTACACACTTTAGATCTTGACAGATCTGTGACAATATGGAGAGAGTTGGTTTAAGCCTGTTTGGTGAAGAAGCCATGACATGAAGAGAACTGAGCTAGGACATCCACGGTCACCAGTTTGGTATGAAAGATCAGAGTCCCTAATAAAGGACTAAGAGTGCAAATCATGTATGCCCCATCCCCCCACGCTCTGGTCTCAGAGCAAAAGAAATGCTTAGAAGAGGGTTGATACACAGAAACATTCTTCGAGGGGACATGCCATCATCACAAAAGAGAAGTATCCATCAATCAGAGCAGGGACAAAGAGCTATGGCTGCTCAGGGACAAGCAAAACATTTCTTGTCACTGTGGGAGTGTTAGAATTCTTGATCACAAACTTTAACCACAAAGAGAACGCTTCCCTTTTTCCTAAAACACTAAGTTGGGTCCCTGGGACTGAAGCAACTTAAGGGAGAAGAGGATTTTTTATTGGCTCACAGGTTCAGGAAATAGAGTCCATCCTTGTGGAGAAGCCGTGGTGGGTGAAGAAGCTTGGTCCGTGCTGGCAGGAGGGTGAGGTGGCGGGAACCGGAGGTAGCTGGTCACAGTGTATTGGTGCATCAAGAGTCAGCGAGCTTGGAAGTGGGGCTAGACTATAGTCCTCAAGGCCTACGCCAATAACCCATGCCTGATAGCGAGGTCCTGGATCCCAAAGGCTTTACAACCTCCCAAAACAGTTACCAACCGGGGTCCAAATATCCAAATAGATGAACTGATCTAAAACAGTTCAGACTCAAACCATAACCGTTATTAAACTTCAGAGCAGAACACAGAGATACTGTGCGAACATGCCTAAGCTATAAATAGAGAGGATGTACGCTTTCAAAAAGGACAGGCCACGAGAAAGGACCTTGATAGTCACTCTTTCTTACAAACCAGCACGTGCATCCCTAATCTCTTCAATGCTGCCTGCATCTCCTGGTTCCTGAGGGTGTAGATCATGGGGTTGAGCATGGGAGTCATGACTGTGTGGGCTGATGGACACAGCCTTGTCCATGGGGAAGGGGGTGAAGGGCCGGGCATACAGGTAAATGCTTGGAATGAAGATCATAGACACCACAATGATGTGGGTGGTGCAGGTAGAAGCCACTTTCCTCCTGGCCTCTCCTGAGTGCGACCTCAGCATCACCAGGATGACCAAGTAGGAGATGAGAAGGAGAAAGAACCAGATGACACCCAGCATCCCACTGTTGGAGATCATGAGGAACTCCAGGAGAGAGATGTCCATGCAGGCGAGTCTCAGCATTTGGGGGACATCACAGTAGAAGTTATCCAGGACATTGGGGCCACAGAAGGGCAGTGGCAGCATCAGTGACAGCTGAACAATGGAATGGACGAAGCCCCCTACCCATGCTGTCACCACCAGCCCCTCGCACAGCCTGGACACCCGCTGTCAACCTCACGTCACCCACTCCTGCTGTCCCCGCCAAGTCTCTCACACTTAGACTGATTCTCATCAAGTCTACGTCACTTATTCACTCTCACATATTGGCAGACATTTGCAAAGTCCTTCCAGCAGTTGACATGTGTGCTGGAGAGCAAACCCTTTCCCTCACCTTTTCTTCGGCCCAGCATGACACTTCATGGCTTCCATCTTCTTGGAGGTCCTTTGCTGAGGCTTCAGTTTTCCAGTCCTTGGCCATCCCTCAAGTGTGCTATCTGTGTGGGACCCTAGAGGCACCGGGAATATCCCAGGGGAAACCTGTTGGACAGGGCTCAGGAGGCAGAGCTGGGCTCATTACTACTGAGGCCTGAGCAGCAATATGGGACTCGTTAAAAAAAAAAGTTTCTGTATGTCTAAAAGCACATTCTCTCTGAGAGATCTTCCCTGGGGACCCAAAACACCAAAAACATGGATAATTTTAGAGATTTGTGTGAGGTAATATTTGCTGACCAAGTTCTGAAAGAAAGAGTCTTCAGCAGAAACACACTCTGGGAATTGAGAAGAATATGTCTCTTAGATAGTAATTCTTAACCTTGAGAGAATTGCCTCCATGCTCTGAATTTTCTTATTTGTAAAACTGTTTAATTTTTTAAATTGAATTATATATTTTTATCATTTATGTTAATGTGTGAGTGCATGCACACATGTTTGTGTACACACACACACTATTGTATGCATACACACAGAGATCGAGGACAACTTCCAGGACTCAGCCTTCTTATATTACGTGGGTTGTCAGGGATTTCGGCAATTGTCTTTACCTGATAAACCATCTTACAGGCCCTAAATGATTTACTATAATAATAATAATAATAATAATAATAATAATAATAATAATAATATACCCACTGTCAGTTTTATAACAAGGAATGCTTGTTAAAGTGTGAGGGGGTCACCCAGAAATATTGGGACAATCTGGCTTATTGGAGGTAAGAAGGACTCTCCTTCCCTTTTCATTTGTGATAACACAAGTTCAGAGATTTCTGATGTAAAGTCATCCTGTTCAAATCTCACTCCCTGTTGCAACTTGCTAAGCGTTTTGCTAGTCTTTTCATGGATGTCTGCATCTCCTGGTTCCTGAGGGTGTAGATCATAGGGTTGAGCATGGGGGTCATGACTGTGTGGCTGATGGACACAGCCTTGTCCATGGGGAAGGGGGTGAAGGGCCGGGCATACAGGTAAATGCTTGGAATGAAGATCATAGACACCACGATGATGTGGGTGGTGCAGGTAGAAGCCACTTTCCTCCTGGCCTCTCCCGAGTGCGACCTCAGCATCACCAGGATGACCAAGTAGGAGATGAGAAGGAGAAAGAACCAGATGACATCCAGCATCCCACTGTTGGAGATCATGAGGAACTCCAGGAGGGAGGTGTCCGTGCAGGCGAGTCTCAGCACTTGGGGGACATCACAGTAGAAGTTATCCAGGACATTGGGGCCACAGAAAGGCAGTGGGAGCATCAGCGACAGCTGGACAATGGAATGGACAAAGCCCCCTACCCATGCTGTCACCACCAATCCCATACAGAGCTGAGTATTCATGATGGTGACATAGTGGAGGGGCCGGGAGATGGCCACAAGGCGATCATAAGCCATCACTGAGAGGAAGAAGACCATGGCCCCTCCCAGAAAGTGGAAGAAGAAGACCTGGGCCATGCAGCCTCGGTAGGAGATGGTTTTCCTCTCAGAGAGGAAGTCCATCAGCATCTTGGGGGCAGTGACTGAGGAGAAGCAGAGGTCTATGACAGCGAGATTGCGGAGCAGGAAGTACATAGGTGTGTGGAGCCTGGAATCTGAGGTCACTGTGACTATGATGAGGAGGTTTCCCACCACAGTCGTGCTGTAGACAAACAAGAACACCAGAAACAAGAAGAGCTGAAGTTCATGAGTCTGTGAGAGTCCCAGGAAGATGAACTCTGACACCCAAGTGAGGTTCCCTGGTTCCATAGTGTCCTGTGCACACACTTACAGGAAATGGCTGACGGATACAAATGCATGAAGTGACTCCTTGCACTTTGAGTATGCAGGGGTTCAGAGTGAGTTGTTCAAGCCTGTAAGATGCACATCCTCATGTGACAACCCTGATACCACCTGCTGACTTGTCTCTGAAGAGTCTGTAAGTGGGTTTTGGTACACACATTCAGGAGATGGTGTTTTCATTTTGCATTTGCTTGCTTGGTTTCTTGAGACAGGGTGTCACTATGTGTCTCAGACTGTCATCAAACTCAAGATCCTCCAGTCTCAACCTCTCCAACACTCAGCTGACTGTTGTGAGGTACCACGCCAAGCTCACGAACTGCCTTAAAGTCAGACAGTCGAGTCAGCAGCCCCTGTCCAAATCTGCACAGCAGTGGGGAGACAGTGAGACTCTCTCGAGTCAGTTTCAGGTTTTATTTTCCTTGAGATTGCACCGAAAGTGGGTGACTTGTCTTATTTGGATCCCGATCGGCATATCAGTAAAGTGGGAACAACAGCAATGAAAGAGTTTCTTTTCCTCATTTTCTGTGGAATAAACAGAGATTCACACGTGAAGTCCCTGTAACCATGCCTGGAGCAGCATGCAGTACTCACTGTGGAGTGGCCCAGTCCCTCCAGACTCCCCTACACCGGTGTCTTGATGCATTTATCACACCCAGTGTGGACAGACCCTTCATGGTGCTAGGGCTTCGTCCTCAACTCAGTCACATGGCCCTGGGAACAAAGGTTTTGCTCACAAATAAATGTTCCCAGCACTGCCCAGGACCTGACAATAGAAAGTGTTTAACACGGAGCTGTTTCTGGGGGGCAGGGTGAACTAATAGTCATAGGATATGCAGTTTCTTGTTGTCTTAGGGTAACTGCTGTGATGGAACACAGTGACCAAAAGCAACTTGGGGAGGAAAGGGTTTATTTCACTCACAGCTCCATAGAACAGTTCATCATCAAAAGCAGCCAGGGCAGGAACTCAAGCAGGGCAGGAACCGAGGCAGGAGCTGATGCAGAGACCACGGAGAGGGGCTACTTACTGTGTGCTCCCCATGGCTTGCTCAGTCTGTTTTCTTAGAGAATCCAGGACCACCAGCCCAGGGATGGCACCACACGCAATGATCTGGACCCTTCTCCATCACTCACTAATTAAGAAAATGTCCTGCAGCCAGCTCTTACGGAGGCATTCTCTCAAGTGAGGTTCCCTCCTGTCAGATGACACTAGCTTGTGTCAAGTTGACATAAAACTAGCCAGCACACTTGTCAAGTAATTACTGGACATAGTTGGAACCTGAGGCTATCTGGCTACTTCGTCTCAGAGGCCTCTTAATTGGCAAGGTTCCACAGGACATATATGCAGGCAAGAGTGAGCTGGGGTTGAGGGGTTCATGAAAGAGAGGCACAGATGGTGGCCCCTGCTGGAATCGGGCTCCGAGAGCTCTTCTGGAAGCACATTGAACTTAGCAGACAGGAAATCTTAGGCTAAAGGAAAGAGGAAGTTACCGAATAAAAGAAATGGTAATAGATGAAGTGAAGGGAGACGGTAAGAAAGAAGTGAGGTACTAGAGTAGGTGAAGGAAGAAAATAGAATTGTTAGGGTTGAAGAGAGACCAGGAGGGGAAAGTCGAGAGGGACAGACATAGTGACCAAGTGAGGGTAAGGGGTCTCCCCAACTTCCTGCCCTATCTCACGCTCCCCCATTCTTTCTCCTCTGGCTTGTTGGGACCTATGAGCTGCTGGATTCCATTATCCCTCTCCTCATTCTTCACGTTCCTGTCTTCTTCCGCTACTGTCTCCATTCACACAGCAGCCTGGGAGACCTTTCTGAGTGGGGGTGTGGTCAGGCTCCTTCCTTGTCATAATACTGAAACATCTAGTGCTCACAGCTTCAAACTCCAACTCTTAGAAGCTGCATACATTTCTGCACATAGAAACTGCAAAGAATAAAAGTCTGCTCGTGCGAGTGCAACTCCCCCTCAGCATTCCATGTGAGGCTATAGAGGTCACCACCATATACCACACCTTTGTAATTAGTGTCCCTGTCACCCAAGAACCAACAGCCATCTAAGGAATTCGTAGCTTCTACATATACCATCTATTCAACTAAATGTGTATCTTCGGTAAGAACTCCTGTTTCCTTAAATAACTTTTGTTAGGAATCCAACCTAGAAACCCAGGTGCACCTTCTCTCTGGCTCCTTGCCCTGCATCCCCCACAAGAACTAATTCTTCATCTACCCAGCCTCCAATCATACTTTATAAGCATCCCTGGGACAACACTGATCATTTTTCCTGTTACCTCGTGAACTGGATTGAAAATCCAGTAACAGCACCCATGACAGCAACTCTGATTTAGAAGATGCTCAGACATCTTCCAGCTTCACGTAATTGTTTTAAGTGACCTGCTCTGTAGACTATGTGGAGATTGTGCGATGGTTTTGCCCATGTTTCTGTCTTTTGCTTTCAGCATCCTCCCTCCCAAGAGCAGGGTCAAGTCTAAGCTGAGCTGTTCCAAGTGTAACCTGGAACATCTGTTTTTAACATCACACCGGTGCGCCATGCCTGCTCTCTCCCCTCACACTTCAGGCTCACTCTAGGCAAGCCTGTGCTACTCATTTATTCTTACCTACTGGTGAGTGTTTGCAAGGCTCTTCTAACAGCTGACCTGTGTGCAGGAAAGCAAACTCCTTTCTCTCACCTTATTTCAGTCCAGCATGGGACTTCATGGCTTACATCTTTTTGGAGGTCCTTTGCTGAGGCTTCAGCTTTCCAGTCCTTGGCCATCCCTCATGTGGGCTACATGTGTGGGACCCTAGAGGCACAGGGAATATCCCAGGGGGAACCTACTGGACAGGGCTCAGGAGGCAGAGCCGGGCTCATTACTACTGGGGCCTGTGCAGCAATGGGACTTGTTAAAAAGTTTCTGTATGTCTCAAAACATGTGTTCTTTAAGAGGTCATCCTTGGCGGCTCTACATACCAAGAATATTGAGAATTTTAGAGAGTCTCTTGATGTAGGGTTTGCAGTCTGAGATTCAAAAAGACAAGGTCTTCAATGGAGGCTGGAGAGACGGCTCAGTGGTTAAGACTGTGTACTGCTCTTTTTTTTCCTTTTTTTTTTTTTTTTTTTTTGTTGTTGTTGTTGTTTTTTCGAGACAGGGTTTCTTTGTGTAGCTTTGCGCCTTTCCTGCTCTGTAGACCAGGCTGGCCTTGAACTCACAAAGATCCGCCTGCCTCTGCCTCCCGAGTGCTGGGACTAAAGGCGTGCGCCACCACCGCCTGGCTTGTGTACTGCTCTTAAAGGGGACCCGGGTTCAGTTCCTAACGCCCATATCAGGTAGCTCACAACCACCTGTAACTCCAGCTCCAGAGAATTTGCTACCTCTTGTTCCTGTGGGCACCTTACTCACGCACACTTGCACAGGCACACACACACACACACACACACACACACTTTAAATTTTTTAAACTATGTGATGTCTATGACAGAGTTCCCTCCAGACTCGGGCCAAAGAAAGCAGAATTCTACCTTTTAGTGAGAAGAAGATGAGTCGATATTTGAGGAGGCTCATTGAGTCAAAGAAGCTGACCTGGTCAGCTGAGAAAAATACCACATGCCACAAGCCCTCATGCTGACTTGTAAGACACTTTTCTTGCTCTTCTTCCTGCTTTCTTCTGCTGCTACCTTCCTAAAACATCATTCCAATCTTGTTTCACAAGTTGATATTACAGTTTTTAAGTTCCCATCCTATGCCTCTGTCAGAGTGGCATTAATATTCTACTGTATTACACCGTGGTTCGGCAAGATCCTCGTCTTGGTGCATTCAATCTGCTACAATGGGGTAGCATGGACTGAGTGACTTGTAAGCAACAGCCGTAAATGGAAGAAAACAACCAGACAGCTATACAGCTCCCTCCAAGGCTCAGAGAACAGCAAGAGGGGGAAGAAAGAATGTAAGAGCTGGAAGAAGAGGTGGCCTGTCAGGTAGCTACTTCCGATTGAATCAGTTCCGGCAGAAGACTGAAAAAACTGAGGAATTCACAAGGCTCCTCCCAGGGTTATACATACTAAGGACACTGTTCCTGGGGAAGAGAAGACTCTGCTGGAAGCTGGATAGGAACCTACTTGGATTCAGTTTTCACGAGACGTCCCCCATCCCTGGGTGAGTCTACCAGTTCTGCGGTCACCCATGTCTCTGTGAGAAATCCTAATGAAGCCATTGTTCACCAAGTTAGACTCTGATGCAACTGTTCCTTTGCTCTATCTTGGTGCTCTGTCTGAACTGAATAGAGATTTGTACACATCTTGTCACATCACATCCCTTATCTCCCAAGCCACCAGGTTTTGATTAGATTTCAACATGTGAATTTGGAGAGAAAACAAAAATTTAATCAGTAACAGTTCCTATGAGGAGAAATTGGGAAAATTTATAGTGGAAAATCTTTAATATTTTTTTACAGCTTCAAGTCCAATTTTCAAAGTAAAAAGTTCAATTAAAAACATTTTTTAAGGTTGGGTGTGATGGTGCATGCCTTTAATCCCAGCACTTGGAAGATAGAAGTAGGAAGGTCTCTGTGAGTTCAAGGCCAGCCTAGTCTACATAGCAAGTTCCAGGATAGCAAGGGCTACATAGAAAGACCCAATCTTAAAACACACACACACACACACACACACACACACACACACACACACACACACACTCAGGAGGGGGGTGAGGCTGGAAGAGTTTAAATTGTATTCTCCTCCTTGAATTGCCACTAGTTTCCTGAAGTTTCTGCTCCCGTTTCTCGTTTTTGTTTGTTTTGTGGTGCTTTAGTGTCTGTCTTTTATGGTGGGAGACTCCTTCATCCCCTGATGATCTGTGCTTAAATATCCCTATTTGAACTCAAACCACTCACAAGCTCACCAGATGCTGGGTGTGATCAGGGCTTGGAGAGGTGTCCCTGGTCCTCTCAGCCTCCCATGCTGTGTGTTGGCTTCACCGGGCATTTGAGTTGGTGATCCATGTTCATGGTAGTGTTTTCTTCTCATGGTCAGGACTTCTTAGTCAAGACAATTGTGTCTCTTCCTGTTGTCTTAGTCACCACATGCAGACACTGTTGTTTGACCTGGAAGGAAGGTTAGCCGTTCCCCTTTCCTTTTCTGTACAGACTGAGGTGACCACAGTGTTGGCCAACTGGGTCCTATGAGAATTCTACTGAGGTAGTTCTAGGGAATTGTCTCCCCAACATACACACACACACACACACACACACACACACACACACACACACACACGCACACATGCACACAAACACACACAGGCACAAAGAAAAAATCATTTTCATGCTTTTCCCTTTAATTTTGTCTTGCTAAATGGCTCAGCTGTGAAGATGTGACATCCGGAGCTCTGGCAGCCACATTCAGCATGAGAGGGGAGGTAAGGCATCACCAAGAAGACAACATGGAACCATAACATTTTTGATCTGCTGAATTAACCAACTCGAAAGTGCTTGTCCTCGGGTCTTCTATCTGAGACAGCAGATCCTCCTTACCTGAGATGCTGTCATTAGCTTAGTCAGCTGCTGGCCAACAAAGGCATCTCATTGATACAGAGTTCAGAGGAGACGGCCAGTGTTTTCTGGACAATTCACGACCCCCCACACCCCAGCGCACAAGTGTCACACTGTAAGCACCACACCTTGAGAGGGGGGATTGTCATGCTAGAGTGAAGACAGAAAGAAGATCTGTCCAAGGAGGTGGAGTCAGGAGGTTGTGGTCCTCCAGACCACAGACTCTGCTCCTGGAGAAGAGGCAATCCAGAGGATGTGAACAGTATCACAAGACATTAAAAGACTTCAATGTGAGCGAGGTGGTGGTGGTGCATACCCTTAATCCCAGCACTCTGGAGACAGAGGCAGGTGGATCTCTGTGAGTTTGAGGCCAGCCTGGTCTACAGAGTGAGTTCCAAGACAGCCAGGGCTACACAGAGAAACCCTGTCTCGAAAAAAAAACAAATAAACAAACAAACAAAACAACAACAACAAAAACACCTTAATGTGAAGGGGGAATCTGGTTGAGATGTCACAGATCACACCAATCCATGGCCCTCCTCTCTAGTCTAAATTTTGACTGTGAATACGGATAAGTGTGTGAGGAAGAAACAGGGAGGAAGAGATAGAGACAGGACCCACTCAGGGCTTCCATCATGGTGCAGAGACACCAGGAGCAGCCTATGACTTCCCTGTCTTGGTTGGGATGGTGCTGGAGGAAAGCGGGGGAAGCTCCTGCATTGGGCTTTTAATGCTGCATCAATTTACAAAATGATGTACCTCGTTGGGGAGACACAGAGACTAAACCCAGAGAAAGCCAGAGAGGGGAGGGCTAGGGTGCAGGGGAATGGAGAAGCAACGACAGTGCACATGGAGGTCTGCAGAGAAATGTTCTGCACCCTTGGCCCCCCAGGAGCGCTCACTCCAAGGTGGGGATCCATATGCTGTGGCACTGAAGCTAGACTCAGTGGAACCACATCCTGCCACCACTTTCTTTGACTTTGAGCAAGTCACTGTGTTCTGGTTGTTCTTGTTCGTAAAATTATTATAAAGAATGGTAACATGTCATGTTTCTGAGGACAAATGAGATACAGGTGTGAGAGTCCCTAACACAGTTCCTAATACAGGAGTGAGCTGTCGAGGGCTATTAGTGTGATCCAACTTGAGCTTTGTGAGGGCTTTCCTTAGCGTCTACCAGGGATCATGTAAGTTCAAGGAGATTCGCCATTTAAAGTCATCCTGTTTAACATTCACTCCCGGTGGTAAATTGTTAGGTTCTTCGCTAATTTCTTCATGGCTGTCTGCATCTCCTGGTTCCTGAGGGTGTAGATCATGGGGTTGAGCATGGGGGTCAAGACTGTGTAGCTGATGGACACAGCCTTGTCCAAGGGAAAAGGAGTGAATGGCCGAGAATAGATATAGATGCAGGGAATGAAGATCATAGACACCACGATGATGTGGGTGGTGCAGGTGGAAGCCGCCTTCCTCCTGGCCTGGCCTGAGTGTGACCTCAGCATCACCAGGATGACAGTGTAAGAGATGAGGAGGAGGAGGAACCAGATGAGGACCAGCATCCCACTGTTGGAGATCATGAGGAACTCCAGGAGGGAGGTGTCCGTGCAGGCGAGTCTCAGCACTTGGGGGACATCACAGAAGAAATTATCCAGGACATTGGGGCCACAGAAGGGCAGTGGGAGCATCAGCAACAGCTGGACAATGGAATGGACAAAGCCTCCTACCCAGGCAGCCACCACCAGCCCCACACACAGCCTGGTGTTCATGATGGAGACATAGTGGAGGGGCCGGGAGATGGCTATGTAGCGGTCATAGGCCATCACAGAGAGGAAGAAGACAGTCCCACCTCCCAAAAAGTGGAAGAAGAAGATCTGGGCCATGCAGCCTCGGTAGGAGATGGTCTTGGTCTCATAAAAAAAGTCAACCAGCATCTTTGGGCAGGTGACTGAGGAGAAGCAGAGGTCTATGACAGCAAGATTGCGGAGCAGGAAGTACATAGGTGTGTGGAGCCTGGAATCTGAGGTCACTGTGACTATGATGAGGAGGTTTCCCACCACAGTCGTGCTGTAGACAAACAAGAATACCAGAAACAAGAAGAGCTGAAGCTCTCGACTCTGTGAGAACCCTGCCAGGATGAATTCTGACACCCATGTGAGGTTGTTCTGGTCCATAGTGTCTTCTCCATGCATATAGAGGAAACAGATGAAAGACATGGATACCTGAATATTTCCCTGCCCCTTTCAGCAACCCAGTGGCTCAGGTCCCTAGGAAGGGCATCCTCACGTGAAGACCATGACATCACTTGCCACCTTGGCTCTGTTGAGTTGAGTGGCTGCTGCAATACACATTCATAGATACTGCTTTTGTTTTATCTGTCTGTTTGAGACAGGGTGTCACTATGTAGCCTAGGCAGGCCTCAAACTCAAGATCCTCTGCCTCAGAATCCTGAGTCCTCATAAGATCTCTTAAAGCCACCCGGAAGAACCTGTGACCTTCCTTCCCATGACTGACAGAGTGACAAGACGACATTCAGAATGAGACACCCTGGAGCAAACTTTAGGTCTTTATTTCCCTTAAGATCCGACCAAGAATAATGGACTTACTTGGCTAAGATCTCAGCTTCTCTGTGTATAGAGTATGAAGAAAAAGGTTTTCTCAGCTAGGTGTGTCGTGCAAGTCTACAGTCCTAGCATTCAAGAGGCAGACGTGGGAGGATCAGGAGTTCTTGGTCATTCTTATCTACATAGGGTATAAGAGACCGGCCTGAGCTACATGTCACCCAGTCTTTAAGTGTGTGGGGGCCTTTCTTTACTGGCTTTTCTGTGGGACTGGAGAGGATGCCACCTTTGAAGTTCTTGTGTTTGCACTAACGAGCAGGGCTTGCCGGCTCTGGGTATCCCAATCTGCTCTCCTCCTACCTCATTCTAGGCTTTACATTTTGTGCAGGTTTTCAGCATGTAACACAACAGAATGGCAACAGTTCTTTCACAGTCTATTGTTTTTCCCCCAAAACTCAATCACAAGGGTCTGGGGACACAGGTCTAAATTTCACGGTTAATTTGCTCCCAGCCGTGCACAGGCTGGGTGTAGGCAGTACTTAATGAGGCTCTGCTGGTGGTGGCAGGGCGTGTGAATAGTTATAAAGATGTGCAGTCTCGTGCCCAGGACCACTAGACACAATCGGAGACCTGGAGTATCCAGTTTCTTCCCACTCTCCTTACCAGGTAAGGCTCCGGGGCAGGCAAAAGGGAGCTGGGGGTGAGAGATCCTTGAGACTAAGAGGACAAGGAGGATGCTCAGAGCTCTTCCAGGAGAAGATCGATTTTATTACATGCTACCAATCTAAGGAGAGAGAAAGAGTTGAATGAAAAAGAATTGGAATCAATGAGGCCAAAGAAAATTCCAAGGAAGAGAAATGGGAAGTAAAGCAGGTTAATGGGGGGCAAAGGAAACGTCAGGTTGGGGAAACATTTGTCTTAGAAACAGAAAGTCAGAAGGCAAGAAGACGGACAGGGTGCAGGCAAGGGGTCTTCTCACCTTCCTGTCCAGTCTAAAGCTCCCCCATTCTTTCTCCTCTGGCTTGTTGGGATCTATGAGCTGCTGGGAGACCTTTCTGAGTGGGGGTGTGGTCAGGCTCCTTCCTTGTCATAATACTGAAACATCTAGTGCTCACAGCTTCAAACTCCAACTCTTAGAAGCTGCATACATTTCTGCACATAGAAACTGCAAAGAATAAAAGTCTGCTCGTGCGAGTGCAACTCCCCCTCAGCATTCCATGTGAGGCTATAGAGGTCACTGCCATATACCACACCTTTGTAATTAGTGTCCCTGTCACCCAAGAACCAACAGCCATCTAAGCAATTTGTAGCTTCTACATATACCATCTATTCAACTAAATGTGTATCTTTGGTAAGAACTCCTGTTTCCTTAAATAACTTTTGTTAGGAATCCAACCTAGAAACCCAGGTGCACCTTCTCTCTGGCTCCTTGCCCTGCATCCCCACAAGAACTAATTCTTCATCTACCCGGCCCCCAACCATACTTTATAAGCATCCCTGGAATAGCACTGATTATTTTTTGTTACCTCATGAACTGGATTGAAAATCCAGTAACAGCATCCATGACAGCAACTCTGATTTAGAAGTTGCTCAGACATCTTCCAGCTTCACGTAATTGTTTCAAGTGACCTGCTCTGTAGACTATGTGGAGACTTGTGTGATGGTTTTACCCATCTTTCTATCTTTTACTCTCAGCATCCTCCCTCCCAACAGCAGGGTCGAGTCTAAGCTGAGCTGTTCCACGTGTAACCTGGAACATCTGTTTTTAACATCACACCCGCCATGCCTGCTCTCACCCCTCACACTTCAGGCTCACTCTAGGCAAGCCTGTGCTACTCATTTATTCTTACCTACTGGTGAGTGTTTGCAAGGCTCTTCTAACAGCTGACCTGTGTGCAGGAAAGCAAACTCCTTCTCTCACCTTACTTCAGTCCAGCATGGGACTTCACAGCCTACATCTTCCTGGAGGTCTTTTGCTGAGGCTTCAGCTTTCCAGTCCTTGGCCATCCCTCATGTGGGCTACATGTGTGGAGCCCTAAAGGCACCGGGAATATCCCAGGGGAAACCTATTGGACAGGGCTCAGGAGGCAGAGCTGGGCTCATTACTACTGGGGCCTGTGCAGCAATGGGACTTGTTAAAAAGTTTCTGTATGTCTCAAAACATATTTTTTTTTCAGATTCTCCCTTGAGGAACCAAAGCACCAAGAAGAAGAATTTTAGAGGTTTGTTTTGTTTTGTTTTGTTTTTGTGCTTCAGGGTTTTCTGTCCACTATCTTAAAAGATAAGGTCCTCAACAGGGGCTGGAGAGGTGGCTCAGTGGTTAAGAGCATTTAATAAGCTTCAAGAGGATCCAGGTTCAAGTCCCAGCACCCACAATCTGGCTCACTATCATCTGTAACCCCAGCTTCAGGGATTCTGAAGCTGGGGTTACAGATTCCACCTCACTTTTCTGCCCTCTGTGGATGCCACGCATGCATGTGGTACACATGCAGGCAAAAATTTATGCACATACATTTAAAAGTAAAATACTCTCTAATGTCAACAGAAACATACTGAGGGGTCTCCGAGAACCTGTTTCTAGTCTGTTCTGCTCTGATCCTCTTTTTTAGACTAGTAGTTTTACCCTTGAAAGGATCACTCAGAGGGCTTGTTAGTGAACAGATTGGTACGCCCAAATGAGCCTTTCTTATCTGGTGGATCAATGGCAAAACCAAGAATCTGTGTTTGTAGAAGGTTCTCAGCTGATACCGGCTGACCTGTTCCAGGGACTAGACACTGGCTTGGTCATCAGTACAATGCACAGATCTATCACCACCATCAAGGTAACTGGTAGACCTTCCTTCCTTCCTTCTGTCTTTCCTTTCTTCCTTCCTTCCTTCCTTCCTTCCTTCCTTCCTTCTTTCCTTCCTTCCTTCCTTCCTTCCTTCTTTTTAATTGAATTAGGTTGAATTGAAATAGGTTTAGGTAAAACCATAGGTGAGAAATTGCTTGTATACTATAACAGGACCTTAAAACCTAATAAATCTTGTCCTTCACCTTGCCAACCAGATTGACACCATAGACTCACCACCCATTGCCAGTTCTACTCACACTATCTCTAAAGTGCTGGGATTCTTCGCATTTGAATTATCAGTCTCTTTACATATGAGAATTATACAGGAAATCCATACGTGTTCTCATCATGAAGAGTTGATAAAATGGAGCTGACAGGCATTGTATACTTGGTGTAATGAAAACACTGTGTGGTATCTAAGAGTTCTCCCCAAACTCCAGGGGAAGACAATTGTGCCTTCCTATAGTGTCCCAGAATTCCTGCATGTCTCCTTCCTGGTTCTTTTAGAGTGAACGTTTCCATTGCCTGAGTGATCCAGTTCCTCTCCTTTCTCTTTAGGACCTGACATTTTCTCTCGCACTCTGTCCCAACCTATTGCTGAGGCTCCCCATTGAACCTCACTCTGATTCAGTATTTGACTTACTGAATTTTTCATTTCAAGCTATACTTCAGTTTGGCTTTTCTTCAGAGATTCTATCTCTTTATTAAATTACTGTGGTGATATATTTGTAATCTAAGAAATAAATCTTGCCTGATGATCAGAGGACAGAGCCAGCCACAGAGTTAGCCACCGAGTTAGCCACAGAATTAACCACAGAGTTACCCACGGAGGACAGGGGTGGTGGTGGCACAAGCCTTTAATTCCAGCACTAGGAAGGTTGAGGCAGCGATATGGCTGTGCAGAGAAAGGACTATAAGGCAGGACAAGACAGAAACTAGGCTCTTTCGGCTGAGGACTCAGAGGCATTCAGTCTGAGGATTCGTGGAGACAGGATCTTCTCTTTTCGGCTGAGGAGTTGGCGAGGTGAGAAGTGGCTGTGGCTTGTTTCCTCTGTCTTTCAGCATTTACCCCAATATCTGGTTCTGGGTTTTTACTGTAAGACTAGGATTCGTGCAACATCTGGTGTCCAACAACTTTTGGGGCACGAATTCACGAAAAAGCCTCTTGCCTGTGGCTTTGCAGCCACGAGCTCAGGCTGGAGCTGCATGCTGCCAGAGTCTGCACCCTGCCTGGGCCAGAGTCCCTACCCTGCTGCGAAGTTTTTGTTGCAGCCTCTCTGCAGCAAACTCCATGGGTTTGGGGGCTCTAAAAACCACAGGAGTTAGCCGCTTTCACACACTCCTCTGTGCAGACGGCTGACTCCAGAGTCAGGCTCAGGCCCAGGCTCAGGCTCCAAACATGCCAGAATTAGCTGCTCTCATACATTCCCTGTGCAGACTGCTGGCTCTTTGTCTTCTCCCCTGTCCTGATGGGTCATGGCTTTCTCTGGGCCCCCTCCTCGGGCTGCTGCCACACCGTCATCTGAATCGTCATTATCAGCAGATTTGGGAGAAATTAGTTACAAGAGAGTTTTTTCCCTACATTAAAAAAAAAAAATGGGAAACACTATTACAATGGAAGGAGTTTGGTCTCTGATAATGTACTAGATGGTCTGAAAATGGAACAATTAAATGAAAGGATAATTAACTTAGATGGGATTGAGGTAATGTCAATTATGAACATTATTGTTTGATCATTCTGATTTTATCCCTAAAAAAGCTGGTTCATATAAGTGCCAAGTTGGGAGATATGAATGCCAAGATATAAGTCTTAGAAAAACTTATTAAAACAGATCATGGAGATATTCAGACTCAGACAAAGGAATTTAAAGGAGAACTAATTTTAACATTGCATTATAAGGTTACAGAGAAACAGCCTAAGGCTTTCAAACAGCCAACTTTATTTTATCCAATAACCTTATAGGAACTGCCAAATGATACACATCCCCCAGACTGTGTAAGAGCTGAATGGACTCCTGTGTAAATGTCAGATTTGAGGAAATTCAAAGAAGCAATAGTCTCATATGGCATGTACTCACCATTTGCGAAGCAGATATTAAACTCCTGGTCAACTTGTAGTATAATTATCCCTCAAGACTGGAAAGATTTGGTTACAGCAGTCTTAGAGGCTGGTCCACAATTATAATGGAGAACCTGGTGGAACGATGAGGCTAATACCATTGAACAACAGAGTAGGGCTAGAGGTACTGAAATTTGCCAAGAACAATTTATAGGGAGGGCAATTATGCTGATATACAAAGACAATCTTTATACAATGACCACACCCTGGCTTTATGCTGCATGGCAGTCTTGAATGCTCGGGACAGAATTGAAAAAGTAGGAAAGAGAATTGAGTTATTTACTAAAGTTATACAGGGCCCCAAAGAAACCTTCACTTATTTCTTACAAAGACTGACTTCAGCACTAAAGAGAATGATACCAAATTCAGAAGCAAGACAAATAATAATAATTGAATCTCTGGCTTTTGAAAATGCCAATGCACAATGCCATTAAAGGCAAGATCAGCACCCTTGGAGGAATGAATCTGAGATGCAATCAATATTGAATCTCATGACCATGATGATGCTTGGATAGGAGAGGTGATTTCCAGAGGTTTGAAGAAAAATAGTAATGTCAAATGTTTCAATTGTGGGAAACAAGGTCACCTAAAAAGGGACTATAAACAGGGCATTCCTAGAAACTGTTTTTTCAAGGAATAATTCCAAGAGAATGCCCTTCCCTTCTGGATTATGCAGCAGGTGTGGCAAAGGCAGACATTGGGCTAATGAATGCAGATCAACAAGGGACAGACAAGGTAATCTGTAGCACGAATCTTAAAAGTTCTTATTAATAAAAATCAAACCTGAGCAAGGTATTGGGGTGAACACTGGAAGATCAGAGAAGCAGAAGAAGCCACAGCTTCCTCACCTCACCAGTTCCTCAGCTGATCCTGTTTCCTCAGACTGGAAGCTTCTGAGTTCTCATCCAGAATGAATCTCAGCTGAACTGTGCTGCTCAAAAGCCTGAAAGCTTAATCAGCCAAATGCTTCTAGTTCCTGGTCTTCACGCCTTATATACCTTTCTGCTATCTGCCATCACTCCCTGGAATTAAAGGCTAACTTCTTCGGATTAAAGGCATGTGTCACCATGCCTGGCTGTTTCCAATGTGGCCTTGAACTCACAGAGATCCAGAGGGATTTCTGCCTCTGGAATGCTAGGATTAAAGGTGTGAGTGCCACCATTTTCTAGCCTCTGTATCTAGTGGCTGTCCTGTTCTCTGACCCCAGATAAGTTTATTAGGGTGCACAATATTTTGGGGAACACAATACCACCACAGTAATCCCTTGCCTTTGCTGTCAGGAAACTCCCTGAGGGGACTCTCACAGGCCCCCATGTCAAATTTGGTTCAGTCATTTCCTGTCATCGTGGAGGAAACTCCTTCCCAGAGCAATTAAAGAAACTAATGCCTATCGTAAGAAACCATACTGCTCTGGATGATAGAACAGCTTTATAAGAGAGAACAAAAAATCAGGAGAAGCCATAAATCAAAATTGATAGAGATTAGATTTGGAAACTCCCCAAAGTCAGGGTTAGGGAAGGATTTTTTTGTTTTTGTCTTTCAGGAGAATGAAGGCTAAGGAATCTGAAGACCGCTGGACAAATGAAACATCTGATGAAAAAGGACAAATCATCCAGAAAAAAATGTCCCACGAAAAGGAGTAAATTGTCCTATTGGTATATCATCTCTCCAACAGGATAAAATTTCATAAAATTTTCATAAATGTTTGTTTCTGCTGTTCTCTACAGACACATAATGCAAATGGTCTTTATATAGTCCCAGTTTAATTAAAAATTAAAGCTGGCTTTGGAGTTGGAGTGTGGCTTTCTCCTTCTCTAAACCCAAGCATGCTTATTAAAGTAAAATCCAAAATCTCTGTCTCATGTCAGAAGAGCCACCTGATATGGGACAGAAGAAAAACTAAAACTAAGGGACTATTCTATTGCCACTAGTCTCATAATCCTTTGGTTTTATTTTGGATCTTTAAAACTTTTTTAAGGTATAAATTTTATATCAAAATTTATAAGATTTATATATATTAAACTTTTGTCATGATATTAATAGTCATATAGAGTACTAACTAATTCTAGAAAAAAAAAAGCTTCATCTAGCTTCCTGTACATGATTTCAAGTTTGAGTATATCAGTTTTCTGCAGTGAACCATGACCACACCTAACAGTCAAAGTCTCCAAAAGGATGATGGGGTCCCACAATGACAAGTCTGTCAGGACTATGATAATGCCATTATGCTAACAAACACCACCCAAAAATCAGCTTTGTACTACAAACTGCTCAGGACAATTTCGAGATGGCTAGCTGAGACAATCCAGCCCCACAGACTACTCTACCCAGGACTTGAGACAAACCCTGTACTTTCTCATTATGTAGAGACTAAACAACAAGTGATACAGCTACCTCTCCCAGCACTAAACAATTAACCCAAAATTTTTCTTTTCAGGATCCCCTAAAGATGCTGTCACCCACCCCCCAGACAGCAGAAAGTAAATTTAAGAACATGATGCCCACATTTCTAAGAAGTGGGATGGGTGGTTTTTGGTCATTCAATGGGTTATAGATAATTGTCATTGTTTTGGTGATTGATTACAAGTTGTTATTGGTAATGGTCAGGAAAAAAACTGAACAAAGGAGATTAGGATTCTTGTTTGAAAAAAAAGAAAAGAAAAAAGAGGATATAGATATAATAAAAAAGTAGATTATTGAATCTACTCTGAAAAAACACAGGAATATAGATATAAGATAAAAAAGGTAGATTATTGAATCTACTTCTTAAAATCAACTATCAGTTTTAAAATAGTTTACATTGATATGAATCTTTGTATATTGATACAAAGTTGAGATTATTTTTTGGAATATACTGTACATATATTTCTACTCTTGTTCAAAGTATCATACCTAAACAGCTCATTTAACAATGTAATGCAATTTTCTAGTCCTTGAAAGTTATTATTACCAGCTATTTAGGACAATAAAGAAATGTAGGTTAGTAGTTAGTCACCTATTACAATGGAACTTGTAGTGATGTTAGGTTTGTTTTCAAGGTCAAACAGGGATATACTTTAGATAGTCTTCAAACACTTCAGAAATATGCAGACTATGGAATTTAAGATTTTTTTAATAACATAGGTTCTTTTTTTATATATATAACAATGAGACATGTCTGCTCCTCGCAGCACCAATCTACTTCAAAGATGGTGATGGACATTGATGAAAATTCCACATTGAGTTTACTTTCTTTGTGGCAAGTTAGCCACTGGCCAAGAAAATGCCCTTGCCTTGACTACTGACAGTATGCTGTCCAAATGGGACAAGCAGGACACAAAAGAAAGGACTGCTGAACTTTTCCAAGACAAGGTGGGACAGTCCTTCAGAAAATCCTGCTTCACAGAAAAGTCTATCAGATGTACTAGGCCTGTAGGTTGAAGATGAATGCCCCAATGTTGCAGAGGAACCTTGGGTGACAGTACAGGCAGTCAGCTGTTTCTGTCATTTCTCACATATTTTGGAAATCACTTGTTTGCACTTCCTGCTTACTCAGTTAATATTATTTCCTTCTCAGGTCTCTGATGGAATTGAAGACTAGATAGTTATAGTTTTCCTTGTTAACAAGGAAACTCACTAAAGATGTGTAAAGTGTGTAAGTTTGAAAGACATCAAAAGACAGTTTTCGGTTGGTCATATAAGTTAGAATAGAAAGTGAATTAGGTACAACACTTTGAACTCACCAAAATATGATAAATAATGGTGTATTTTCTCTGAATTTGTCAAATGTTAATGGACTGGACATTGTTAATGTAATTCTTGACTGTATATATTGTATATAGTTATTGTACTTATTGTATACAATTTTTCTTATATTAGATATAACCTTCTTTTATTATTTTAGACAAAAAGGGGGAAATGTGGTGATACATTTGTAATCTAAAAAATAAAGATTGTCTGAAGATTAGAGGACAGAGCCAGCCACAGAGTTAGCCATAGAGTTTGCTACAGAAGATGGGGGTGGTGGTGGCACACACCTTTAATTCCAGCCCTTGGGATCACAACACCTTTAGTTCTGGCACTTGGGATCTCATGCCTTTGCTCCCAGTACTTAGGAGGCACACATGCCTTTAATTCCAGCACTAGGAAGGTTGAGACAGGAAGTGATATAGCTGGGCAGAGAAAGGAATATAAGGCAAAAGGAGACAGGAATTAGCCCCTTTTGGCTGAGGACTCAGAGGCATTTGGTCTGAGGATTCATGGAGACATGGTCTTCTCTTTTTAGCTGAGGAGTTGGTGAGGTGAGAAGTGGCTGAGGCTTGCTTCCTCTGATCTTTCAGCTTTCACCCCAATATCTGACTCCAGGTTTTTATTATAAGATGGTTTAGGATTTGTGCAACAAATTGCATTTCCATATCTCAAATTGTTTTCATTATTTCATTCAAATGTTTATGTTTTTTTCATTCTGGTGCTCATTTATATCCTCTTCATGTTCCTTGGGCACATGTATTATTGTTGGTTTAAGGTCATTGTCTTGTATGATATCTAAGTTGCTTTTTTTTCAAGGCACATTACTATGGGAGCACTTATTTTTCAAAGAGACCTTTTATCTTGATTGCTCATGTTGCTTGTATCTTTGCAATGAAACCAAGTCATCAGAAGATGTTTCTTGGAATGGCTATCTGGTCTCACCTTGGTTGAGTAGGGGTTTGGATCTGTTTGTTGCCAGGTTGTGGGACAACAGGAGAGGTGCTTGGAGCTCATTTTTTGGGCAACGCATTGTTGATATACGAATGGGGTATCAGAAGGTCCTGACTCAGCTAGGTGAAGCTTCTGAATTCCAGGTCAGACCTTCTGTCGAGTTAGAAGATTCTCACTGCTGATCCTTGGAGTCTGTGGACAGCTCACCAGGTCCTGCAGTAAGTCCTTTGGTGACAGGGTTTAGAGAGTGTCTTGTCAGGTGTAGGTGTTGCTACCTGGGGAGGTGCACAGGACTCATAATCTTCAGGGATAGGTGTTGTAGATGGAGGGGTGCCAAAAGTTGGGGGTCCTTACCTGGGGGAAAGAGGAGAGTGTGGGATAAGCAATGCTCAGGCAGGCAGTGGACTGGGACAGGATCACACCTTCCAATGTGAAAAATATGAGTGAGTTTATGAGAAAAGCTTGTGGAATGAGAGATGCTACTCTGATCATCTAAGATAAATACAGTATTTTACAAACCATATTTCTAACTTCTGTGAATTTTTTCTCCTTTTCCAATTGAACCTTTCTAAAGTGGCATCCTGATCCCCTTTTATGAATTTGTGAATATTAATTATAGTAAATATGGTACAGTAGCCATCCCAGGCTCTGACTGCATCAGTGTTACTGACCTACCAATGTTACATGAGAAGTTCTCAAGATGACTCCTAGTGTGATTGGTCTGCTGCAGCAGTGCCCCATAGGCTGGATCATAGTATAGAATATAAATGTGTTTTTCACAGCTCTTGTAGTGGGAAAACTCTGAGGTCAAGATGCTGCAGGATTAGAGGACTTAGAAGGCTGGATCTGTGGCTTATAGGCAGCTGACTTTTCCCTGTGTTCTCACATGGGAGGAAGGGAGTGGCTCTCTGGGAACTCCTTTATAAGGACACTAGTCACATTCATATTAATTCATATTAATCACCTAACAAAGACCCCACAACACACAAAACATCAGATTTTGGTTTCAGTACATGACTTTGTGGGGTCAGCAAACATTCAGTCTATAGCAGTTTCCATGGGAAAAAAATTGGGCAAAATTTATAATAGAGCTCTTCATCACTCCCTATAGAGGCAAATACAATTACTTCAAAATAAAGGGTTCAGTTAGGAACATTTTTAAAAGCTGTATTATTTTGTTTTCTGTGGTGATATTTTTTTGTTTGTTTGTTTTTTGAGACAGGGTTTCTCCATGTAGCTTTGCGCTTTTCCTGGAACTCACTTGGCTCGAACTCACAGAGATCCACCTGGCTCTGCCTCCTGAGTGCTGGGATTAAAGGCGTGCGCCACCACCGCCCGGCTGTGGTGATATTTTGTTTGTGCTCTCACAAATAAAGCTTGCCTGGAGATCAGAGTGTGGAGCTAACCACTAGAGGCCAGGCAGTGGTGGCACACACACCTTTAGTGGAGAGAGGAAGTAATAAGTCAGGGTGGAAACAGGAGCTCAGCCCTTTCAGTCTGAGGATTTGGCAGAGGCTTCTTACAAGCCTCTCTAGTAGCTGACTCCTTTACTTCTCTGATCTTTCAGCATTTATGCCAATATCTGACTCTGGGTTTTTATTATTAAGACCAATTAGGATTCATGCTAGATCTAGCGCCCAATGCGGGGCATGAAAAAGCCACCTGCCTGTGACTTTGCAGTCACCAGCACAGGCAAGAATTGCATACAGCCTGAGTCACTACCCCACTGGCTACATTTCTGTTGCATCCTATCTGCAGCAAACTCTATAGGCTTTTGGACTCCAAAAACCATGGGAGTTAGCAGCTTTCACACATTTCCCCATGCAGATAGATGGCTGGCTTTTTGGCTTCCTCTTTCCGCCCTGATTTTCTTGATGTTTCTTTTCTTTTTTATTTTTTATTGTTTATTGTTGTTGTTGTTTGGTTTTATTTTGACACAGAGTCTCTCTAAGTAGTCCTGGATGTCCTAGAACTCACTAAGTAGACCAGACTGACATCAAATTTACCAAGATCTAATTGGCTCCAGAGTGTTGAAATAAAGGGATGAGCCACCACACCCAACTTGTTTTTCCCCTACTTTCTTATTTTTGTCTTACTTTAGTATCTGTCTTTTATTAGGGTGAATTTTCTTCATCTGTCTTGTGGTCTGTGGTTAAACATTAGTATTTCAAACTGAAACACTCAGACATTTGCTGGAAGCTCTGTGTGTGAGCAGAGCTTGGCACATGGAGCTCTTCCCAGTTCATCAGACCAGGCATTTTCTCAGAAGCTTCCTTAATGATAATTTAGAATAAATGATAGAATCCTGGAAACTGACCCTCTGGGCTTTTAGTGTCTCTAAATAAAATTCTTCAGGGTTGGTAATGTAGCTTTTTTGGTAGATTGCTTGTCTAGCCGGCATGAAGCCTGGGTTTAATCCCTCATACCTTATTAACCAAGTATGGTGGTCTGTGTCTACAATCCAAGCACTCTGGAAGTAGAAGCAGGAGGATAGAAGCGTAAGGTTATCCTTAGGTACATAGAAAGTTTCATGCCCTTCTAGAACACATGAGATCCTGATGATGATGGTGATGATGATGGTGAAGACAGTGATGGTAATGATGATGATGGTGATGATAATGATTGTGATGATGACAATGGTGATGATGATGCTAGTGATGATAATGGTGATGATGGTGATGGTAATGATGATAATGATAGTGTTGATGATGGTGATGATATGGTGATGGTGATGGTGATAATGATGATAATGATGGTGATGATGATGGTAATGATGGATGATGATGATAGTGATGATGATGGTGGTGATGATGCTGATGATACCATAATATCTTTCTGATGTCCTGTTAGGGCTCTAATATAGAAATTCTGCAATTGCAGGGTGAAGAGTAGGTGGGAGATTCTCCCTCAGCCTGTATGAGCAGCTGACCTTAGGTTTCCCTGATCCTCTCAGCTTCCCATGTTATATGTTGGCTTCACCGGGCATTTGAGTTATGGTAGTGTTTTCTTCTCATGGTCAGGACTTCTTAGTCAAGACAATTGTGTCTCTTCCTGTTGTCTTAGTCACCACATGCAGACACTGTTGTTTGACCTGGAAGGAAGGCTAGACGTTCCCCTTTCCTTTTCTGTACAGACCGAGGTGACCACAGTGTTGGCCAACTGGGTCCTATGAGAATTCTACTGAGGTAGTTCTAGGGAATTGTCTCCCCAACACACACACACACACACACACACACACACACACACACACACACACACACAAAGAAAAATCATTTTCATGCTTTTCCCTTTAATTTTGTCTTGCTAAATGGCTCAGCTGTGAAGATGTGACATCTGGAGCTCTGGCAGCCACATTCAGCATGAGAGGGGAAGTAAGGCATCACCAAGAAGACAACATGGAACCATAACATTTTTGATCTGCTGAATTAACCAACTCAAAATTGCTTGTCCTCGGGTCTTCTACCTGAGACAGCAGTTTCCTCCTTACCTGAGATGCTGTCATTAGCTTAGTCAGCTGCTGGACAACAAAGGCATCCATTGATACAGAGTTCAGAAGAGATAGCCAATGTTTTCTGGACAATTCACGACCCCACACACCCCAGTGCAGAAGTGTCACACAGTAAGTACCACATTTTGAGAGGGGGGTATTGTCATACAAGAGTGAAGATAGAAAATTTGCCTGGGATGGTGGAGTCAGAGGACTGTGGTCAGGAGGACCAGGACTCCTGGAGAAGAGGCAATCCAGAGGATGTGAACAGTATCACAAGACATTTGAAGGACTTTAATGTGAAGGGAGAATCTGGTTGAGATATCACAGATCACACCAGTCCATGGCCCTCCTCTTCTCTAGTCTAAATTTTGACTGTGAATACAGATAAGTGTGTGAGGAAGAAACAGAGAGGAAGAAATAGAAACAGGACCCACTCGGGGCTGCCATCATGGTGCAGAGACACCAGGAGCAGCCTGTGACTTCCATATCTTGGTTGGGACGGTGCTGGAGGAAAGCGGGGGGAAAGCTCCTGCATTGTGGTCTAAACTTAGCATCACCTTATGGTAAGACTTTTGCAAAATGCTGTATACCCCACAGTGAAGAAATGTACAGAAATAACGTTACAACAAAACCAGTTACCAGAAGGTTAGAAGAAACCAGAAACACCTGTCCCAATCAGATGCAGCTGAAGGCACTGAGAGATTTCCCAAGGAATGTGGCATGTCCCCAGGCCCTCTCAAAGCTCGCATCCTGGTTGGGAGGTCACATCTGTGCCTCTCAACTTGGAGTCAATGGAACCAAGTTCTATCATTCAGTTGCTTCCACTTTGACCAAGTAGCCAGATCCTTAGCTTTCTTATCTGTAATATTTTCATATAAAGTATGGAATTATCTAATAGTGCCTGACACAGGAGTAGCTCCTTAAGACATATTACTGTAATCTGATTTGTTGGGGTGTGTGTGTGCATGTGTGTTCATGTGGAGGTCAGAGGGGAGTTCCTAAGATACTCTCTATAAGGGTTTTTGGTGTTTTTTTTTTTTTTTACACAGTGTCTCTCACTGGCCTTTAAATTACCAAGGCTGACTGGCCAATGGCCCCCAGGGTCCCCCTGTCTCCAGCTCTCCAGCTTTGGGGTTACAAGAAGGCACTGCTACACCTGGGATTTTGCATGGGAGTTCTGTGGTCTTTGTGTTCTTAAGGCAAACACTTCACCAGCTGGGCTTTCTCCCCAGCCCTGGTCATTCTGTATAAGGACTTTCCTCTGCTTTTCTCCCAGCATAGCACAAGTCCAGAGAAACCTGGCATTGAAAGCCAACTAATTCAAAGTTCATCCCCTTTACTAAGCACTAAGCGCTTTGCTAGTCTCTTCATGGCTATCTGCATCTCCTGGTTCCTGAGGGTGTAGATCATGGGGTTGAGCATGGGGGTCAAGACTGTGTAGCTGATGGACACAGCCTTGTCCAAGGGAAAAGGAGTGAATGGCCGAGAATAGATATAGATGCAGGGAATGAAGATCATAGACACCACGATGATGTGGGTGGTGCAGGTGGAAGCCGCCTTCCGCCTGGCCTGGCCTGAATGCGACCTCAGCATGACCAGGATGACAGTGTAAGAGATGAGGAGGAGGAGGAACCAGATGAGGACCAGCATCCCACTGTTGGAGATCATGAGGAACTCCAGGAGGGAGGTGTCCGTGCAGGCGAGTCTCAGCACTTGGGGGACATCACAGTAGAAGTTATCCAGGACATTGGGGCCACAGAAGGGCAGTGGGAGCATCAGCAACAGCTGGACAATGGAATGGACAAAGCCTCCTACCCAGGCAGCCACCACCAGCCCCACACACAGCCTGGTGTTCATGATGGAGATGTAGTGGAGGGGCCGGGAGATGGCTATGTAGCGGTCATAGGCCATCACAGAGAGGAAGAAGACAGTCCCACCTCCCAGGAGGTGGAAGAAGAAGATCTGGGCCATGCAGCCCTGGTAGGAGATGGTCTTTGTTCTGTGAAAGAAGTCCACCAACATCTTGGGGGAGGTGACTGTGGAATAGCTGAGGTCTATGACGGCCAGATTTCGGAGCAGAAAATACATAGGCATGTCCAGCCGGGGATCAAAGGTCACAGTGACCATGATAAGGATGTTTCCCACCACAGTGGTGATGTAGACAAACAGGAACACCACAAATAGGAGTTTTTGGAGTTCTTGAGTCTGTGAGAACCCTAACAGAATAAATTCTGACACCCATGTGATGTTCTGGGGTTCCATGGGGCGCTTCCCACGTGCCTAGAGAGAGATGACACAAAGTAAAAACATGGTGAAAATTCAGTTAGGTTTTTGTTTGTTTGCTTGCTTGCTTTGGAGGATCAAGATTGATTGGTCAAAGTTATTTCAAGATATGGCTTGACAGAGCTTTCTGGGAGGATAAAGACATTGCCAAGTTCATGTGGGATTAGCTCCCTGACCACATCTGGCACTGCATCATAGGCATGGATAGGTAAGCTCCCTGCTCCCCTGGACCACAATGTCTTTGTGCGACAGTTTATTTCTAATTCTTTTTCATACCTCCAGCATCCAGCATACGGCCTTGTGAAATCTAGCTTTTACAAATCTGTTTGAATCACTTGGTGAGTGGATAAACATGCCATTGCATGCCTGGGACCACAGGCCCATCCACCTATGTGCACAAATCCTAAGAGGATACAGAAGCTGAGGACGTTAGGTAAACAGACACTGCGTGGCAGGAATTGGGGGCGGGGATATACAGGCTTCCTGGCTGAAGAAAGAAAGGTGTGCTATAAGAAAGTGTGGTGTACACAGACAGGTGGAGGGAGAGGCAAGCAGATGATCCTGGATGGTGAGCTGGGACGATTCATGCTGCTTACATTTTTCTACTTCTGTGCTTCTCTGATGCCATGTGTGTTTTTGTTGTTGAGTAACGCAAGCTCGGGACAAACAGTAATTTTCCCGAAACTGTCATACTGTGTATTTAAAATTTATGCAAATATTCTAGAGACTATCATGGTCGGCAATCTTTGTGATGTTTTACAAATTTAAGTATGGCGGCTGAAGAGATGACTCAGCAGTTAAAAGCACTTCCTGCTCATACAAAGGACCCAAGTTGAGTGGCTCCCAACTGCCTGTAGGACCAGGGGACTTGATGTCCTTTTCTGGCCTCTGTAGGTACTGCGCTCACATGTACAAATTTACACACGGATATAACTACAAGTAAAATTTAAGTATGGTGAGTAGGGACTGGTAGAAAATATAAAACAGAGTTCTCCAGAAGATTATCTACATCGCTAGGCAGTGGTGGCACACACCTTTAATCCCAGCACTCGGAAGGCAGAGTCAGAGAGATCTCTGAGTTCAAGGTCAGCCTGGTCTACAGAGTGAGTTCCAGAATAGTCGGGGCTACACAGAGAAACCCTGTTCCCCCCCCAAAAAAAATGAAATAATATTAATGAGGAGGAGGAGGAGAGCTGGTGGGATGGCTCAGTGGTCAACGGCTTGTGTTAAGTCTGATGAGTAAGATTGACCCCAGAAATATACGTGAAGTTAGAAGGAGAGAATGACTCCACAAAGTTGTCCTCTGACCATGTGTGCCATGACAGGCATGCACCCCACACAGATACACTACACACACACACACACACACACACACACACACACACACACACACCATACCATGGAGAGAGGTAAATAAGATAAAATGTAAAGAACTAAGAGGAAGGCCCTAGAGAAGCGACTCAGCAGGTAAGCTTCCGGTGTTTGCCAGCAAAAGGACCAGAATTTGGAGCCCCAGGACCCAGAGTGACTGGGAAAGACACCTGATATCAACCTCTGGCCTCCACACACATGTGCACACCGAACACACATTTGTACTAAGTATGAAAGACCTCAGAGATACTCTAATTTTGATATTTATGTCTTTGTAGTATTTGGAATTTTTACTTTAAGTGAACTATGCATAAATCATGATAGGAAAAAGAGATTTGAAAATGAAGAAGAAAGACACGAAGGATTCTATCTCCTAGATAAGGTAATAGGCAGCTATTATGCAGTACTCCTGGATATACTATAATAGGATTTACTTACAATGTACCAGAGCCACAAAACTCACAGATGAACGTTCATACCATCACCCCACTCCCAAGTACCAAGCAACACTCTCAGAAATTTACCTGCTGGTATAAATGAAACCCGAAACCCTGTCTGTTCCTGAGAACCAGTTATGATGAACAGTTATGTGACAGACACCAAGTCCTGATACCACCTGGATGCCACCAAAGGTCTAAAATATTAACAGATTCAATTTTTGTCTTTTAAAGATTCAACTTTTGTGTTTTAAAAAACATTCAGAGCTTCTTATTGCTTACGGAAAAATACTTAAGATTTACCTATAATTCACCAACCACCTGAGAAATTGTAATTAAAATATAAGAAGAGAAGTTCATTTATTGGATTACCACATTGGCAGGATGAGTTTTAAAACTTGGACTCCTCAACACTGTGAAAGAGAGTTTAGGGAAACAGAAATCATTGTGCCTAACCATTCTGAAGACAATTTGAAATATATACTACATCCTTTTTTATATTCACTCATAAGCATTTGTTAGAACAATAAAATCTTATTCTTAAAATGTATATTTAAGTATATTCCATGCAGAATTCTTATACTATCAATAAAGCCAGAAGCAATTTAACAAACAAGTCCAGCATATTACTTAAATAAAATGTGACGCCTCCCCGTGATGAAATTCTAGCTGTGATAAGTATGCATTCTAAAATGGCATTTGATTATAGCAGATTTTTATTTTATTATATATTGATGTTATTTTAAAGAGATAATTACAAAACATTTTTAGCATTTAGAGTTGTTTTTGAGATAGGATTTCACTATGAAGCTCTGGCCTGAATGTAAATCAGGCTAGTCTCAAACTTGGGGTGATCTTCCTGCCCCCTGAGTGCTGGATTTGCTAGCAGTAGCCACCACACCTGGCTGACATTTTGTTAAAATGTTAGAAAGGCAGATAAAAAGATGAAAATAAAAGATCAAATTGCTAACAGTGGAAGCTAGTGTTTACACCTGGTTGAAGGAACTGACGGCATAGGTATATATTTTTCTCCTTTACAATTTTGCTCATTTTTCATAGTTTAGACATGGTCATGAGATTTCCACTTAGCAAAAGAAATATTACAGTAAGAAAACAAAGCTAGCAAAGAGGAGAACTGAAGTCTTCTTGGTGTAGTTCAACACCATCCCTGTCTGCTGAGCCCTGTCCTGGGTAAAGATGGCCTGAGCGCAGGGACACCTCAGAACACCAACAGGAAAGGAAGAGAAAGAGGAGAGAAGGGGAGAGGGGAGAAGGAGAGGGGGAGAAGAGAAGGGTGTGTGTAAGAGAGCCATCCCCCTCCCCTAAGCTCTGTGAAAAGAACACAGAGAACAGCAAATCCCCATTGCACAACAACCTATCCCCACTCCTTGTGACAGGTCACCTTGATGACTGCAGCCAGCCAGCAACCACGTGTCCTTTCTCCTAGCAGCCCAGCTCCATGAGACCCTACCTGTCCTGTCGTCTGTGATCATTTTCACTCCTTTACTTCAAACCCACATTCATCTCTGGCTCTCTGGTCTCCTAGCCCCTCACCCAGCCAGGCTTCCTCCCCAGACTCTGCACATATTGTCATCAAAACAGAGGAACCCTTCCTTTGAAATCACTGGCCAGTTATTCCTTCTATCTGACTCATTGTTCTGGGCTCCCAGGAGGGTTCCTGCCTCCAAACAGTGCTCCGTATTAATCAACACTCTGATGCATAGTATGTCATCACGTCGTCAACTTCTCAAGAGATATCTTCCCCCCATCTAATTCAAAATGTTTTCAAAAGAATTCCAAGGCTTTCAAAATTTCAAAAGAATTCCAGTTATTGTCTACAGGGAAGAACAGACATTTAGGTAGAGTTCCAGGAGTGTCCTCATATCTACTCTAGAGAGGGGTCATCTTTCTAGAATAATCTGCCATTTAACTAGGAACCACAATCATTTATTGTCATGGCAATACTCACCAGTATTTATTTACTGGGTGTTTCCTGTGTGCTAAGTACTGCGCTAAAGACCAGACACATCCTCTTATGTAATGCTTATAATGTACAGGAAATACAAGGAATTATCTCTATGCAGGAGTACACTGAGACTTACAGCAGGTAAATATCCACCCAGATCACACTGAGAATGACCAGCAGAGCCAAGTCTGATTGGCCCCAGAATCTGCGCTCAGAACTACCATTCTCTTCTTCCTGGCTTTCCTCTAAAAAGCCTCAGTGTCAGCCAAACTGAGCCCCTCCAAGGTCCCTCAGGTGACAGTGCCCCATGTGGATGCCATTTGGCCTTGCTCAGTCATCAGAATCCCACCCTTCTCTGAAGGTGCAGGAGTCACTAGGTCTTCTAGAACATTGTCCTGTGTCAGTATTTTTCCATAAGGATGTGTCTACCACCTCACATGTTCTTATCTCAGCATGAGGTCAATATGCCAGCGACTACATGGTGCTCAGTGCACACACCCTCGCACATAAATGGCTCCCAAAAGAACACTTGTTCTGTGGTGACTGGAGCATTGAAGTGGACCGAACCCCTGGCAGCTGAAAAATGGGGGAATAGCTCCAGATGAAGACACCTGGAAAGGAATGCAAGGGTCTAATTCCTAACATGGAGGTCTTTGCCTTTGAAAGGTCATCGTTCCTCCCACAAACCCCTAAGAACCTTTGCAAACGTTTCTTCCACCTCTAGGAGCAAGAGAGTGGGCTTGGAGGGGCTGTCGACAGGACAGACGTAGATGCAGGTGGAGAAAGCAAAGGATTCCCAAGCACTTTCTGTTGTGACTCGGCTGTGTGTCTGGTTGGTCATTGCTCTTAGGAAATCAGTCTGCATGACTCTAAGAGAGAGGAGAAAAAGTGAGCTCCCCACACAGGAGTGAACCATTATAACCTCAGTGTGAGCAGCAACAGGCTCTGGTAGACACTGACTTAAGAGCGGGAATGATCATGCTGAAGAGTGGCCGTAGGGAAGAAATGAAAATCTGGGCTGAGTAGGAGAGCGGAGAGGCAGGAGGAGGAAGGGGGAAGCAGAGAAGGTTAAAACGGGAGTGGGAAGTGAGAGGGTGAGGCCTGGTTGTCTTTTCTCCGGGTGTAGGAAGAAGCTGCAGTATGGCTGTGGGCGTGGGGGGAGAAAACCGTGTCTATATTCTGCCTTCCCTCCTACCCTCTGCGCTAAATTCTCCCCAACACATAAACCAGTATAGACAAAAGTCTCAACTCCAGATAAAACTAGCTGTTCTCCAAACCTCACTCCTCCAGGCTGCTTGCCCAGGGACTTCTCCATACCTTCCTTCTACCCTATCCTGGTCTCACAACAGGTTTTATCTGGAGACTCTCAGCCGTGACTTGGCCATGGGAAGGACATTGAAGCCATCACCTACCTCCAGCCCAGATGGCCAAGGAGACTCAGAGCCCCCATCTTCTACCGATCCTTCTGCTGCAGCCCCATTCCCCTGTTCTGTCTGGGGCCAGAACATAGAGGATTGGCCTTAAGAAGGACAACGTCTCAAGGGACAGAAGTTAGTCTTAATTCTTGAAGGGAAGATGGGCTTGGTCTGCTGAGGGCGAAGGAGCGATGGGAGTTATTAAAAAAAAAAGTATTTCAGCTGTTGCATCAGATGTAGATAATCACTGAGATACTGCCTTGGGGACAGTGCTTTCAAAATGTCAGCTCACAGGACCAAGATAGCAAGAGTCCTGAGGGGAAGTGAATCCGGGGAGGTCTCCAAGAACGAACACCCTGGGAGTCAGCACCATGGACAGCATTGGGGTTAGAAAAGTGTCATTGTGGTTGGAAAAGGTGTCCTAAGACACTATCCAAGTCGCCGTCTCTACCAAGCAAACCCCAAAGCCTTTCTCACCTGCACTCCCTCACCTCAGCTTCCAGTCTCCCTTCCTCACAGCCAGAGTGAATTTACTCAGTAGACATTGGCTGCATTCGCTCTCAAAACATAATTCACATCTGAAACTCACCGTATTTCGGGGTTGTATCCAGGACCGCACACATGCCAGGCTAGTGCTCTCTCACAGCACTACAGCCCCATTGGTCCTCTTACTTTCAATTTTGCCCAAGCTTGCCTTGAACTCACTCTACAACCCAGGATTACCTTGAGCTTAATATCTTCTTGTCTCAGCCTTTCAAATAGCTAGGGTTCCAGACCCATGCCACTAGATTCGACATAAATTCATTATTTTATTTTATGTTTGGTTTTTCAAGATAAGGTTTCTCTGTGTAGCACTAGCTGTCCTGGAACTCGCTCTGTAGATCAGGCTGACCTCAGACTCAGAGATCCATCTGCCTCTGCCTCCCAAGTACTAGGATTAAAGGTGTGCGTCACCACTGCCCGACTATTTTTTTAACTAAGCTTTTTTTAATTTGTTCATTTATTTACTTTATGTATATGAGTGTTTTTGCTTGCATATATGTCTGCATACCATATGTATACCTAGTGCCAACAGAGGCATCAGAGTTCCTGGGACTGAAGTTAAGACAGTTGTCAGCTGCCATGTGGGCGCTGGGAATCAAACACAGGTTCTCTGGAAGAGTAGCCAGTGCTCTTAACGGCTGAGCCTTCTCTCCAGTCCCTAAACTCACCACTTTAAAGTGTACAATTCAGCCAGGTGGTGGTGGTGCACACTTTTAATCCCAGCACTCAGGAGGCAGAGGCAAGCAGGTCTCTGAGTTCAAGGCCAGCCTGGTCTACAGAGCAAGTTCTAGAACAGCCAGTGCTACACAGAGTAACCCTGTCTTGAAAAAAATCAAACAAAGGGTATAATTCAGTGGGATTTTTGTGTCCAACTTTGTGTATCTTCATCACTGCCTCCAGAACATTTCCATCACTCCCCAAAGACACTCGTATCCATTAGCAGCCACTATCCGTTCTGTTCTAAATTCTCAGCAACTGATAATCTGAGTTTGCATCTGTGGATTAGCCTGTTCTGGATATTTCATTATTGGTTTTGCATCTGATTTCCTTTGCTTGTTTTCAAGTTTCATCCATGTTGTGACATGCATCAGTACTTCATTCCTTTTCATGACTGAAGTATATTTCATTAAATGGATATACCACATTCATTTGTCCATTTATTCCAATTATTGGGCATTTGGGCTGTTTATACTTTGTAAGTATTATGGTTAAAGATGCTAGCAACATTCATAGAAAAAGATTTTATATGGAGGTACACTTTCATTCATCCAAGATATATACCTGGATATGGGATCTCTGGGTTTTATAGACCAGTCTATGATAACATTTTGAAGAACAGCCAGAATGTTTTTACCAAACACCATTTTAACACATACCAGGAGTGTATAAAGATTATAATTTCTCTACATCATTACCAGTACACTTTACTATCTACATTAGTTACTTTTCTATTGCTGTAATTAAAACACCATGATTAAGGCAACTTAAAAAAGAAAGAGTTTGTTTAGGCTTACAGTTCCGGAGGGTTAGAGTCCGTGATGGTGGAGTTAAGGCATGGCTGTAGGAAGTTCAGGGCTTACATCTTGAACTGCGAGCAAATTCTCAATGACATGAGTCTTTAAGCTCTGAAAGCCCACTTCCAGTGACACACTTACTCCAACCAGGTCACACTTCTTAAGCTTTGCTAAAATGGAGCCACCAACTGGGATCAAGTGTTCAAATGTCTGTGTCTGTAGGGGACATTATTTGTTCAAATCCCCACACCATCTGTCTTCTTAACATAGTCATCCTTGTGGAGATAAAATGGTATCTCCCAATTGTGATGTGCATATCCTCAGTGGTGCTTGATGTTTTATATGCTTATCAGTCATTTGTATAACTTCTTTGGAGAAATACCAATTCAAAAGCTTTGTGTTTATTAATTAATTTATTTTTTTGTGTGGTGCTAGGGACCCAACCCAATGCTTCATGAATATAAGACAAATACTCTACCAACTGAGCTATATTCCAAACCCTTATTTTTAAAATTGGGTTGCTTATTTTTGTTATTGAATTGTAAGAGTTCTTTGCACAGCTGGCTGATATTGAGCCATCATAAGATACAAAGATTAGAGGCTGGTGAGATGGCTCAGTAAAGACTCCTTCCACCAAGCCTGAAAATCTAAGTTTGATCTCCAGGATGCACGAGATAAGGGGAGAAATCTGACTCCTGACCTCTGCATATGCTCAGTAGTACATGGACACACACACGCACACACACACACACACCACATGCATGCACGCATGCACAATAAATAAACAAAAAAGCAAACAAATAAATAAATGCAAAATCTTTAAAGGGGAGATATATATATATATATATATATATATATATATATATATATTCTCCATTCTGTAGATTATCTTTTCACACTTTTTGAAACAGGGTCTCAATATGTAGCCCAGGCTGGCCTTAAATTCATGATCCTCCTGCATCTGCCTCCTGAGTGCTGGGATCACAAGCACCAAGCACACACCACATGGCTTACGTTCTTAAGAATATAATATGAAGCCGGGCGGTGGTGGCGCACGCCTTTAATCCCAGCACTCGGGAGGCAGAGCCAGGCGGATCTCTGTGAGTTCGAGGCCAGCCTGGGCTACCAAGTGAGTTCCAGGAAAGGTGCAAAGCTACACAGAGAAACCCTGTCTCGAAAAAAAAAAAAACCGAAAAAAAAAAAAAAGAATATAATATGAAGCTGGGCATGGCGGTACATGTCTTTAATCCCAGCACTCAGGAGGCAGAGGCAGGCTGATCTCTGTGAACCCAAGGCCAGCCTAGTCTACAAAGTGAGTTCCAGGACAGCTAGGGCTGTTACACAGAGAAACTTTATCTCAGAAAACAAAAATATGTTTATGATATAAAAACCACCTTAATATTTATAAAACCTGATGTGTTTATTTTGTTGTTTTTTGTTATGTTCTTGGTGTCAAATTTAGCATTCCGGTGCCACACCTGGGGACATGAAGATTTGATCTTATTTCACCAAGAGTTTTAGTTTTCCGTTCCACTCTGACGCCTCCACAAACCCACAAACTCCTCAGTGCCAGAAACCAAAAAGATCATGAAGCAGCTTAACCACCAGGAAAAGACTTTCATGGTCTGACTTTTAAAAAGTATCAATGACCACAGAAAGGACTCATAATCAGATGAATGAAGTAAGGACCCAGGCAAGAAACTTACCAAGTGCATGAAACAGTCAGTAACTAGGAGGAGAATTTAAACTTGGGAAGTGAATTCAGCAAGGAAATTAAGGCTCAGAAGAACAATTTCAGGAATTGCAGACAAGACTGAGACAATAATACATTTAGATATACATAAAAAAAAATGAATGAACGTGACCCAAACTTCCAAGAACTCTAGGCCGTATCCAAGAGACCAAACCTAAGAATCCACAGTCTAGAGATAGGAACTGAAATCAAACCTAAAGACATAGACTATCTATTCCATTAAATTATAGCAGAAATTTTCCCAAACCTAGAAAAGAAATGGACATGCAAACACAAGAGGCTTACAGAACCCCAAATAGACATGGTCAGAGGAGGAACTCTTCATAAAATATCACAGTCAAGATGTCGAAACTACGAAGCCTATAAATAATGCTTAAAAAAAAAACTGTTAAACAGAAAATGTCAACTCACAAAGGCAGAAGCTATTCCTCAAGGAGCTATAACAATTATAAATATTTATGTGCCATATCCTGGGCTCCTAATTTCCTAAAACAAACACTAAAAGGCATGAAAAGCTAGATGGGTCCTGCCACAGCAACAGTAGGAGATTTCACACCCAACTGTCACCTTTAAACGGGACTTCTAAGCTAAATATCAGCGAGGAAATTCAGACTTTAATTATACCATAGGTCAACTGGATTTAGCAGATAGCTATAGACTGCTTCATCCAACCATCTTTTCAGTGGTTCATGGAATCTTTTCTAAAGTCAGTCATATTATACGCCACAAAGAAAGCCTTAACAAATAAAAACACTGAAAGGAAGGAAGGATCTCCAATATCTTATCAATCCACAATGGAATAAAACTAGAAATCCACAGCAAGAGAAAGCACGCAACTCCTGAAGACTGAGTAAACACCTTAGAATGAACACTGAATCACTGGAGAAATCAGGGAGGAAATTAAAGTATTCCTAGAATAATTTAAAATGATAGCACAACCTACCAGATCCTCTGGGATACAGCTAAGGTCACTCTAAATGGGAAAATTTATCATTGTCAACGTTCAAAAGAAGAAACACAAATAGCCAATATGTATTTTTTTATATGCATTGGTGTTTTTGCCACAGGTGTTGGGTCCCCTGAAACTGGAGCTACAGACAGTTGTGAGCTCCCAGTGGGTGCTGGGAATTGAACCCTGGTCCTCTGGAAGAGCAGTCAGTGCTCTTAACCACTGAGCCATCTCTCCAGCCCCAACCAATATGTATTTTTAAGTGTTTGATATACTTAGCCATTAGAGAGATTAAGATTAATACTACTTGGAGACTCCATCTCACCCCCGTCAGAATGGTCAATGTCAAGAAAACAAATTACCAAAAATGTTGACAGGAATGTGAGGGAAGGAGACCTTTATTTATTGTTGATATGTGCCCCAGTGCAGTCACTAAAGAAATCAGTATGGAGCTTTAAAAAATTACTATATGCTCCAGAACAACACCTCGTGGGCATATTCACAAAAAACTCTAAGTCCCAGCAAGATATATTTTCACATCTCTGTTTATTGTTGTTCTGTTCATAATATTAGAAAGTGGAACCAGCCTAGATGTCCATCAACAGAAGAATGGATAAAGAAAATGTGGGGGCTGAAGAGATGGCTCAGTGGTTGAATACTTGGCTGTGCAATCATGAGGTTGGAAATTCAGACCCCAGAGCCCCTGTAATAAGCCTAGCATCTCACAAATGCCTGCACCTTCAGCTCAGAGGGATCTAAGTGCTTATGCACACACACCTGCACACATGTGCACATATACTCAAGCATATATGCGCACACACACATTTTAAAAAGAAAGAGGGGTTGGGGATTTAGCTCAGTTGTTGAGCGCTGCTTGCCTAGCAAGCGCAAGGCCCTGGGTTTGGTCCTCAGCTCCAGAAAAAAAAAAAGAAAGAAAGAAAGAAAGAAAGAAAGAAAGAAAGAAAGAAAGAAAGAAAGAAAGAAAGAAAGAAAGAAAGAAAGAAAATGTAGTACATTTAAACAATGGAATCTTACTCAGCCTTAAAAATGAAATCATGACATTAACAGGGAATTATTGTATTAAGCAAAGTGACTCAAATCCAAAAAGACAAATGCCACATCTTTTCTCTTATGTGTAGATCCTAGATTTTAATTTTTATATATGGATATGTGGGGTGGGCACAGGCTGTAAAACTACAAACAGCCCATGAGAAAGGAGACAGATGTCTTAAGGAAGGGAGGGTAATGGAGTCCAGGCAACCTGAAAGGAGCACAGGGAACACTGAAGGATGAGACAAGTGAGGTGCCAGGGGATGGGGCAGAAGTGAGAGAGGGTAATCAATGAAAACAAAGCACGCACGGAAATGGGATAATGAACCCCATTACCTCCTTCACTGATTTAAAAAACAATAATAAACACACGAATGAAGGAGTTGTATAGCTTTAGCCTTGTGCTTAGTTCTCAATGAACTAAGTCCAATTAATTTGTGTATAGAGCAAGGTAGCTCTCCAAGTTCACTGTGTTGCATGTGGCTGCTCAGTCGTCCCCACTGTTTGTTAAGAAACTGTTCTTTCTCCACCAACTGGCCTTTGTCATCCTTGTGGAAAACCAACCGCCAGTAGATGCCTGGGTCTATTTCTGGATCCTTGGTTCTACTCCATCAGTTTGCAGACCTGTTCTTACATTAGCACCATATCATTTTGATTACTGTAGCTTTGTAGTAAGCTTTTAAATCAAGACATAGAAAGAGCTCTTATTTCATTTTCATCAGTGTTGATTTGGCTCCTTGCGGCCCCTTCCATATAGGTAAGAATTTGAAGACTTTTTTTTTCCCAAAAAAATGAAGAATTTTAATAAAGACAGACATTCAAACTCAGGTCCCCATGGTTTTATGGCAAACACTTTACCATCCGACTCATCCCCAATCTCCTCCTGTCTCTGTTTGCTTTGGACTGTGAAACTCAGACGGCCTGAAACTCCCCAGGAGCACAAGCAGGCTTCGGAGTCATGCTGCCTCGGCCTCCGTGCAGATCTTGTCTGGCTAAGTGGTCTCTTTCTTGCTGACATCAAGACTGCCTTTATTTGTTTGTACGTGTACGCGTGAGTGAGTGTGTGTGTGTGTGTGTGTGTGTGTGTGTGTGTGTGTGTGTGTAGAGTTCAGAGGATGACTTTCGGGAACTGGCTCTCTCCTTCCACCATGTGGGATCCAGGAATCGTACTCAGGTTGTCTGGCTTGGCGGCAAGCACCTTTACCTGCTCAGTGACCTTTGATTCCAATGAACATCAGTGTGAGTCTCCTTAGTTTGTCCTGCTGACGTGTAGTTGATCTTCTTGGATTTATGTAGATTTATATCTTTAATAAAATTTGGGATTTTAAAAACCATTATTTTTAAGATATTTTTTCTGCTCCCTTTATTTTTTCTCTCTCTCTTTTTTTTTATGAAACTCACAAAATACATATGATGTTCACATTCTTGGCTTTCCAGGGGTCTCTTACATTCTGGTCATCTTTTCTTGTTCTGTTTTCTTCTGTTCCTCAGACTGCGTAAGTCCATGTGTTCAATCCTCAGGGTCACTGATATTCAACCTCCCTTCCTCCCTCTCTCTCTCTCTCTCTCTCTCTCTCTCTCTCTCTCTCTCTCTCTCTCTCAGGGTTTCTCTGTGTAGCTGGCTGCCCTGGAACTTGCTCTATAGACCAGGCTGGCCTCGAACTCACAGAGTTCACTTGCCTCTGCCTCCCAAGTGCTGGGATTAAAGGCGTGCACTACCATGCCAAACCTTAATTTTTTTATGCCTAATTAAGTCTCTTGTTAAACTCAGTATTTTTTTTTAATTTTAACTATTAACTTTTCAGCTCCCCAGCATCTCCATTTCCTTGTAATAATTTCTGTCTTTTATTGATATCTCCCACTTACTCATATATCACTCACCTGATTTCTTATAACCCTCTGTCCACGATTTATTTTTTCTTTTCTTTTCTTTTTGGTTTTTCGAGACAAGGTTTCTCCGTGTAGCTTTGTCACCTTTCCTGGAACTCTGTAGCCAAGGCTGGCCTCAAACTCACAGAGATCCACCTGCCTCTGCTTCCCAAGTGCTGGGATTAAAGGCATGTGCCACCACTGCCCAGCCAATTTACTTTTTCTTATTTGAGCATGTTTAAGAAAATTACTTTAATTGTCTTAAATTTAATTCACCTAATAAGTCTGGAGCCTAGGGTTCCTCAGGGACACTGTCTGTCCATTTCTCTTTTCCCTGTGAAGAATGGTATGTTCCTGTTTCTTTGTGTTCTTCAGTGCTCTTGTGGAGGAGTGGCCATTTGAATACGGGACATATTAACCATGGAACTCCTTTTCTGGGACTGTCACTGTCACTGGAGGAAAGTCACAGTCATCCATTTATGTAGTAAAAATTAAACAGCAAGAAAACCAACAACCCAGTTTAAAAAAAAATGAGGCGTAGAACTAAACAGTGTTCTCAAGGGATGAAATACAAATGGCTAAGAAACACTAAAAATATGTTCAACATCTTTAGCCATCAGATAAATGTGAACTAAAACTTCTTTGAGATTTCACTAATTTATGTATTTTTAGAGGCTGTAAGGAGTCTAACATTAGGCACCAGCATTTGGGAATGGTCATTTTTTAAATTTATTTTTGTTTTATTTATATGTATTTGTATGTGTGGGGTTATATCAGGTATTTGCATGTGTCCGCAGAGGCCAGAAGAGAGCATCCAATCCTCTGGAGCTGGAGTTCCAGGTGGTTGTGAGCTGCCTAATGTGGGTACTGAGAAGTAAACTCTGGTTTCCTAGAAGAACAGTGTTTTAGTTAGGATTACTATTGCTGTGATGAAACACCATAACCACAAAACAAGTTGGGGAGGAAAGGGTTTATTTAGCTTACACTTTCATATCTCTGTTTATGATCAAAAGAAGTCAGGACAGGAACTCAAGCAGGGCAGGAACCTGGAGGCAGGAGCTGATGCAGAGGCCGTGGAGGAATGCTGCTTACTGGCTTGCTCCTCATGACTTGCTCTGTCTGCTTTCCCACAGAACCAAGGACCACCAGCCCAGGGATGATCCCACCCACAATGGGCTGGGCCTTCCCTGCATTGATCACTAATTAAGAAAATGCCAAGCCAGGCAGTGGTGGCACACGCCTTTAATCCCAGCACTCGGGGGCAGAGCCAGGTGGATCTCTGTGAGTTCGAGGCCAGCCTGGGCTACCAAGTGAGTTCCAGGAAAGGCACAAAGCTACACAGAGAAACCCTGTCTCGAAAAACCAAAAAAAAAAAAAAAGAAAAGAAAAGAAAAAAAGAAAATGCCTTACAGCAGATCTTATGGAGGCATTTTCTCAGCTAAGATTCCTTCCTTTCAGATAATTCTAGTTTGTGTGTCAAGCTGACATAAGACTAGCCATCACAACCAGCAAAAGCTCTAGCTGCTGAGCCATCTCTCCAGGCCCTGGGAGGGTCTTCTTAATGTATCCTTATGTGGAAGAAGGCACAAAGACGAGAGAAACCAGCTCCCTTCAAGTCCCGTTATCTCATTCATAGGAGAGGAGCCCTCGTGGACTAATTACCTCTTACACTTTAAGACTTAAAGTCTTCACCGCTACTTCTGTCACACAAAAAACCTCTGAATTTTGGAGGAGAAGTATTCCAACCACAGCAACACCTCAATAGGCAGTTTCCGCACAGGGAACTGCCTTGTCCCACCATCCTGTAAGAACATAGAGAAGGCATCAGCTACAAAGCGAAGGTCCCTCTCCAAACATGACAATTTGCTGGAACCCTGATCTAAGATTTCCCAACCTCAAGGACTGAGAGAGATAAATTTAATGTTGTTATAAACTGCCCAGTCCAGGGCATTTTGTTACAGCAGCGCAAATGGACTAGCACACAACTATAATGAAATCACACCAAAAAGAAAAAAGAGAAAAGGCATGTCTACCAAGTGCATCAAAACTATATCCTTGCCGGGCGGTGGTGGCCCACGCCTTTAATCCCAGCACTCGGGAGGCAGAGGCAGGTGGCTCTCTGTGAGTTCGAGGCCAGCCTGGTCTACAGAGTGAGATCTAGGACAGGCACTAAAACTACACAGAGAAACCCTGTCTCGAAAAAATAAAAAAACTATATCCTACAGTTAGAATACCACCCAACTTCTTATTTTACATAAAATAAAATCTAGGGGCACTGGAGAGCATATAACAGCAGACAACTTGGGGGGAAATGTCAAACTTGAGTAATAACCAAAATGATGGTTAGCACCTTGATATTTGTTATTCCTTCCATAGCCACTGGCTTAAAATAAGCCAGTAGGGGCCAGAGAGATGACTCAGATGATCGCTGATTGCTCTTGCAGAGGACCCAGGTTTCCCCGTACGCGCACATGGCAGCTCACACCCATTCGTGCCTTCACGTCCAGAGGATCTGACTCCCTCTTCTGACTTTCACAGGCACCGGGTGTGCACACGGTTCACAGAGAGGCATGCAAGCGAAACAGACACGTAAAATAAACTAAAATTAAATCAATCTTTATTTAAAAAAGAGAATTAAGAAAGGGGTGAAAGGACATTTGCAGTATTCTTTTCTCTCTTTATTTTTAATCACCTGGCCCCAAGTCAGATCCAGGCAAGGGGAATTATGAGAGCACAGAGAAACTAAAGGTTCCATTTTATAGTCAGCGAATGAGGAAATGGGGAGCCGAGACACCAGATTGTGCAGAGAAAATCACCGCAGAGGCAGCTGGGAACAGACTCTTAAGCCTGTGCACGGGGAGAACTGGAAGCAATCTAGAAAAGTCTTTGGAAAGTGGGGCGTGGCATAAACCACTACGCCGTTCCCACACTGGCCCGGAGGTGCTCCACATGTGGTACAGACCCAAATGACCTTTGAAAGGTAATCAGATAGTGGCCTCAGATCTCACATAAGGCTGGTCAGAGAGGATGATCCAAGCTAACAAACCAAATCGGCCTCCTCCAGAACGTCGACCAGACCCTATACAGTATCTCCAGGACACAATCTAAAATTACTTAACACACACAAACGGAAAATCTTCAACAACATGCAAGAGGATAGACAACCAATGAACACCAGCCCTGAGGAAATGCTAACGTTAAATTTTCCAAGGCAAGGTCGTTGGTATAGAGGACATTTACTACCATGATTTCCGGTGCATTGCTAAAACCTCAGATCTGTGGTCTTCTGGCACATTCATGTGGCCCTGGGAATTGCAGCTTCCTATAAGTTTGGCTTGGCTGAACCAAGAAAGAAAGTATACATGGATTTCTACAGGAATTATGATTCCATGAGAGATTTTGAAAGATGAGGAAAGCTGATATCTTTCACAGTACAAAGTGATTTCAGAATATAAAGAATTCTTTGGATCGAGCTCCAGAGATGTTCATCACTGATGACCTGTGTTCCTGAACTATGAAACATGAATATGTGGGCTAAGGAGTAGTTTCTCTCAATAAACAATTAACAATTAAATTTTTTTCCAAAGGCTTAGCATTAGCTATTATAACTTGAATGCTTTATAACTCAAAAGTAAACACATTTGGAATACATGGAAAGATAACTTCTCATTTTTTAAAAAAAAAAGTTGAAAACTTTTTTCTTTTTTCTTTTTTCTTTTCTTTTTTTTTTTTTTTTGTTGTTTTTTGAGACAGGGTTTCTCCATGTAGTTTTGGTGCCTGTCCTGGATCTCTCTCTGTAGACCAGACTGGCCTCGAACTCACAGAGATCCACCTGGCTCTGCCTCCCAAGTGCTGGGATTAAAGGCGTGCACCACTAATTTTTTTTTTTTCAAGACAGGGTTTCTCTATGTTTCCCTGGCTGTCCTGGACTCTCTATGTAGACCAGGCTGACCTTGAATTCAGAGATCCACCTCCCGAGTGCTGGGATTAAAGGGATATGCCATCACCGTCAAATGCTATTTTTAAAAAAATGCCAATGGAAATTAAAATGTTAAGATAATCTTTTTGTACAGTGTGAAGATGTGTCTCTGTTTAACCTCACCTGCCTAAGGCACCTTCTGATTGGTTTAAAAAAGAGCTGAATGTCCAATAGCTAGGCAGGAAAAGGATAGGCAAGACTTTCATGGAGAGATAGGAATTCTGGGTAAGAATCAGAGGTGCAGGAGATTCATCAGCCAGACTCAGAGGAAGTCGGACATATAGTACTGAGGGGAGGTAATGAGCCACGTGGCAGAACACAGGTTAATAAAAGCAGGTTAATTTAAGTTTTAAGAACTAGTTGGGGGCTGGAGAGATGGCTCAGAGGTTAAGAGCACTAGCTACTCTTCCAGAGGTCCTGAGTTCAATTCCCAGCAACCACATGGTAGCTCACAACCATCTGCAATGAGATCTGGTGCCCTCCTCTGGCCTGCAGGGATAAGTGCAGACAGAACACTGTATACACAATAAACAAATAAAAATAAAAATAACTAGTTGGGGACAAGCCTAAGCTAAGGCCAAGCTTTCATAATTAATAAAAAATCTCCATGTCATTATTCAGGAGCTGATGGTCCAAAGAAAGACCTGTTATATTTGGTGCCCAATGTGGAGACATGTATATATAAGCATAGGGTCTGAGAAAGCTGAGAAAAGTTCCAGAAATGGAGCTGGACGTGGCTTTCTAGCAACCACAATCTCTCAGGCAGTCCTGGTGATCTTTTAAGAGGCCCTGCTGTAGAGCCAAGCACTTGAGTGGAGCCTGTGAACAGCCATGCACTACTCAGTGGGAGACTAGGAGAAATGCCTACTACAGCACAGGCCCAACAACTTCCCAAAGCTGGTGCAGATAGGTGCAGATCCTGGCCAGTGCCTATGGGTGTGAGGCTTGACTTTCACAGAAGAGTGAGCGGTGGCTGCAGCACAGAACCAGCAGATAACCTGCTGGATCCACCTGAAGGGGCAGAGCAGCTGCCAGTGCCAAGTGCTAAGCAGAACCACAGAAGGAGCCCACAGAGGCACAGAAGGGCAAAAGGAACATTTTCCAGGAGCCACCACAGAGCGCAGATGCCACAGTCTCTCTGGAAAGCTTGTGTGTGACTGCTCCTTCCTGTCGGGTCAATCACCTAGCCCTTTAAGCCTTGTTTCACACTGTCAGAGAACAGCTGAAGGTACACAGAAAGCCAGGTCCAGACCAAGGAAACCTCTGAACAGGTACAGTATGCTTGAAAATGTGCTTATGTGCTGAAGAAAGAAAAAGGAAATAGATATCGACAGTCATAGAAAAATATATAAATAGTTTGAAAATAATAAAGGGAAGTCTTTAAAGAGAGAGTAAAGTAATACAGAAAGAATAAGCCTTGTAGGGATGGGAAATACAACATAGGGCTTTTGGACCCTATACAGTGCTTTAGTAACTTTAAAATGTTTAAATGCTAATGAAAAAAAAAAACAATAGCTACAGAGAGACATTGGATTGTGGGGAAAACTGCTGAATTAAACCAGCCTATGTATTTTAAGTATGTCTTAACTTCAGAATGGAAGTCAGGAAATGTGTTACATTGGGGGGGAGGCTATGCCTTTGTCTCCACAGGAAATGAAAATCTATGGATTCCTTCAAAATTAATAAATATCAGATTTGACCAGGGAAGACCTCCTGAAAATTTTGGCTGCAGATATGAAGAAGAAACCAAGAAAAACTACAAGACAGGTGCTGATCCCTCTATGTGGAAACAGCTCTGAGACTGGATGAGATATGATAAATCTTGTTGGGTACAGAGTCCTCATGACTTACCATTACATGCTATCCTTTCACATGGTGTGCATGGATATTTATGTTACAGTTTCATTATACAGTCTAAACAGGCTGTCTAAAAGACAGATGCCTTTTACCTTCTCAAACATAGAGCAGAGAATCATCATTAGCTGATTTGTGCACACTGCATATTCCATACTTGTGTGTGTGTATGTATATATATGTTACCTTTAAGAGTTTGTGTGTTTTCAGAACAAAAGGACCACACACCAATGAAGACAAGACAAGTAACGCAGATAATCCAGCCTCTCAGAATGCCTCCATTGCTGTTTCCTCAAAATTTTGCATCCGGGACAACTTCAAAGTGGCTAGCTAAGATGGTCCAACCTCACAGACTACTCCAGCCAGGACTTCAGTTAAGTGCTGCACTTTCCCACCACACAGAATCTGAACAACAAATGATATAGTTATCTCTCCCTAGACTTGACCATTATCCTAATTTTCTCAGGGTCTCCTAAAGATGCTGTTGCTCCCAGACAACATGAAGCAATTTTAAGAACATGACACCCACATTCCCAAAAGGTGGAATGGGTGGTTTTTGGTCATTTGGTGGGTTATGGATATTTGTCATCATTTAGGGGCATTGGTTGCAAGTTATTATTGGTCATGGTCAGGGAGGAAACTAAGCAAAGGAGGGTAGATTCAGAGATCTCTTTCTTTTTCTTTCCTCTATACTTCTTTCTCTCTTATCTAGTATTGGGAAGAAGGGGAATGGGTAATGAAAAGAAAAGGGGAGATATAGATATGATAGGATAAAAGAGTAGATTATTGAATATACTTTTATACTAAAAGGCAACTACTAGTCTCAAATATTTTACATTGGTATGGATTTCTATATATTGATACAAATTTGAAGTTAGTTTTGTTACAACATACTATGTAATGTTTCTACTCTTGTTTAAGGTATTGTATTTATGCAACTTATTTTAAAATGTAATGTAAAGTTCTAGTCCTTGAAAACTACTATAACAAACTGTTAGGATAATTAAGAAATGCAGGTTGGTAGTTAGTCACCTGTAACAATCAAACTTGTAGTCATGTTAGGTATGTTTTCAAGGTTAAACAGAGATATATCTTAGATAGATAGATGGTCTTCAAACACTTCAGGGATCTACAGAATATGGCATTTAAGATGTTTTAATAACATAAGGCTTTTCATGACAGTGAGACATGTCTGCTCCTGGCAGCACCAATCTACTTCAGAGAAGATGATGGGCATTGAAGAACCTCCATATGGAGTTTGCTTTTATTGTGGCAAAGCTAGCCACTGGGCAAGAAACTGCCTTTGACTCAACTGCTGACAGTATGCTGCCCAAATTGGACAAGCAGAACACAAAGGAAGTGAACTGTCAAACTTTGCCAACACAAGGTAGGCAAGTCCTTCAAAATTCCTGCTTCATAAAAAGTCTGTCAGATATTCTAAGCCTGTAGGCTGAAAATAGATACCCCAACATTGCAGAGGAACCTGTCCAGGCAGCCAGATGTCTCTATCATTTCTATTGTTTGGGAAGTTGCTTGCTCTGCACTTCCTGTTTACTCAGGTAATATTAGATCCTTCTCAGGTCTCTGATGGGGTTGAAGACTAGATAGTTATAATCTTACAGTTTTCCTTGTTACCAGTTTCAGAAAAGACACTCACAAAAGAGATGTAAAGTTTATAAAGGTTGAGAGACATAAAAGGTTAAGTTATTTATCTAAGACAATGTTTTAAGGTCTAAAAAGATATTTTAGGTTGGTAATACAAGTTACAATAGAAAATGATTTAGATACAAAACTTTGGACTCACCAAGACAGGATAGATAATAGAGTGCTTTCTCCAAAGCTGCCAAATACAAGTAGACTGAACATTGTAAATGTAATTCTTACTTGATAATTGTTCTTATTGTATATGGTTTATTGATGTTAGAGAAAGAGCCTTTTATTGGACTTAAAGGGAGAGATGTTAGGATAATCTTTTTTGTACACTGTGTGAAGATGTGTCTCTGTTTAACCTCACCTGCCTAAGGCATCTTCTGATTAGTTTAATAAAGAGCTGAATATCCAATAGTTAGGCAGGAGAGGATAGGTGAGACTTTCATGGAAAGTAGGAACTCTGGGAAAGAATGTGAGGCAGGAGATTTGCCAGCCAGATTCAGAGGAAGTCAGACTTATGGTACTGAGGAGAGGTAACAAGCCATGTGGCAGAATATAAATGAATATAAGTAGGTGCTTTTAAGTTATAAGAGCTAGTGGAACAAGCCTAAGCTAAGGCCAAGCTTTCATAATTAATAAGAAGTCTCCATGTCATTATTCAGGAGCTGACAGGACAGAGAAAGACCTACTACATTAAAGCTTCACTGGAGACATTCAATAGCAGAACGGAACTAGAAGGATCAATGAGCCTAAAGATAGATCCTCAGTGACTAAACCAATGGCTCAGATGTAGAGCACATACACTCACAGGGCAGTGGTGGAGCACGCCTTTAATCCAGCACTTTGGAGGCAGAGGCAGACAGATCTCTGTGAGTTCGAGGCCAGACTGATTACAGCCAAGCCTACACAGAGAAACTCTATCAAAAAACAAACAAACAAAGCACATACACTCTTACAGAGGACCAGCACCCATATCAGGTGGCTTACAACAACCTATAACTCCAGGTGCAGGGAATCCAATGCCCTGGCCCCTCTCTCTCTCTCTCTCTCTCTCTCTCTCTCTCTCTCTCTCTCTCTCTCTCACACACACACACACACACACACACACACACACACACGCATGCGAATAAATAATAAAAATATTTTTAAAGATAGATCCATAGTCATTCTCCACTCTGAAATAGAGAAGAAAAAAGGTCACTCTCAAGGCTGAGTTTGCACCTGGTTGGAGTTCACCTGGAAGATGTTGAAGATGGATCTCTGGATGGCCTGAACCCACACCTTCCCCCCCCTCCAGGGTCTCCTGCACATTCTATCTTCCTTTTTCTGCTCTGCCACCCCTTGTTAGAGGAAATCAGAGCTGTGGGACATCAGCTTGTTTCTCTGTGCACGGGTTCAGCTTGTTCCAACTTCAACCTTGAAGCTGTTCTAAAGAGTCACAACAATATCCTGGATAAGTTACAGCAATGTCCTGTGCCTTCGCAATGCATTGTCTTTCATAGATTAATCCTGCTGTGGAATCAGACTTGATTTTATCTGACCTTTCTAAGAGCAGCTTTACTCAAGGTTGAGTGTAGAGGACCCTCTCCTCCCCTAAAACATTCCCCAAAGTGAGCTGGCCTTTTTCCCAAGATTTCCATGACTTTTTTTTTTTTTGAAATAGGATTTCTCTGTGGTGTTTTGGTGCCTGTCTTGAATCTCTCTTTGTAGACCAGGCTGGCCTCGAACTCACAGAGATCTGCCTGACTCTGCCTCCCAAGTGCTGGGATTAAAGGCATACACCACCACCACCACCCGGCGATTTCCATGACTTATATCCTGGTTCATTCTGTATGGTCAGTCAGACTGTACAGTCTATAATTAAGCATAAATGATTCACTATGGGTGTGGTTTTTGTTTGTTTGCTTGTTTTCAACCACCCTCTAATCCCACTTAACCCCTAACATATTCTCTCTCTACCCAAGACTTTCAATATCTAAACAGTGGTGGGACACAATTGAGCCTGTATGATAATGAGTATTCAGAGACAGGTAATTCCTGGGGAGCGCTCACCAACCTAAGAGAGAGCGCCTGTGTGGCCTGGGCAGGCGTCTCCATGACGGGTAAGCTGACCTGCTGACATCCCACGCAACCTAAGTCAGAAGCTCATTTTTTAGTAAAAGGGGGGGACCTGTAGGGCCCTGGCCCCCGTTTTGGGTAACTGTTGCCTTGCTTGCTGACCTTGACCTTGATATCCTCCCTATGCTAATTCCCTGCCGGGTTCCACCCTCCTGAATGCTTAAGGGAAGTTCCTTGTCTGTGTATCCTGCATATTGGGCATTAACAGCTTAGATGCAAGATTGTTAAACATCGGTAGCAAACTTCTACCCTCCAGGGTTCTCCCATTGTGCTATAAGCCTGTATTTAAGACTTCCTCCCTCTTCAATAAACAGCATTCGGCATTAAAAATAATTAATTAATTAATTAAAAAAACAGTGGTGGGAGAAAAAGAGAAGTCATTATTTCCACACATTCTAGAGCAGTGGTTCTCAACCTTCCTAATGCTGCGACCCTTTAATACAGTTCCTCGTGCTGTGGTGCTGCGACCCTTTAATACAGTTCCTCGTGCTGTGGTGACCCCCCAAGCATAAAATTATTTCGTTCCTACTTTATAACTGTAATTTTGCTACTGCTATGAATCATAATGTAAATATCTGATATGTGACCCCTGCAAAAGGGCCATTCGACATCCCATGTGTTGAGAACCACTGTTCTACGAGGAAAGCATTAATTAGCCTGGAAGGGCTCACAGGTACTTAGATGATGATGAGATGCTATGTGACTTCCTGGAGAGACATGAACAAACATCTCTTCACCCCAGACAGGTACTAATGCCATATACTAAAGGGACGATTCTAGGCTGATGAGCTGGCTCAGTGGGGAACAGTACCCACTCGTCCAAGCCTGATGACCTGAGTTTAACCCTCACACCTCACAACAGAAAGAGAACTGACTCCCGGATGTTGTCCTCTGAACTCCACATATGCACCGTGACATGCATACACTCATTCTTACATATATCATACCCGTGCACATACACAAATAACAGTGAGAAGAAAAACGTAAAAAACAGTTCCACCCACGTCTATCTTAGTAAACCAGTGAGTTTATTGTGGGTTCTTTTGGGGGGGAGGGTGGTTCTGTTAATAGCCCTGAATGTCCTGAAACTTACTCTGTAGACCAGGCTGGCCTCCAGCTCACAGAGATCTTCCTGCCTCTGCCTCCCAAGTGCTGGGATAGGGTGTGTACACTGTCGTGCCTGGACATTGTGGTTTCTTAAGGAGTAAGGTTGAGGGTTACTTACAGGAACATAGATGATTCACGGGCAGCTACATCACCAGAAGATTGCCCCAGCATGGACAATAACTCACAAAAGCTACATCCATGCAGATCCCTACACATCCTGCAGGTGGCTCAGCTCACCATGCTCTCTTCTCCCCAGCAACTGTTACCTTTTAAGTGACCTTGAAGAGGGACCTTGAGACTCTTGTAGTTTCATTAGCTTCCTGAGCCCTGTAAGTGTCACTTACTTCCTGGATCTTTTATGTTTCATTTACTTCCTGCATGGTATGAGTTTCCCTCCTCTCTCCAAGTAGGAATGTATCAGAAAACAGCTATACAGCATGAGATAGTGACAGCACCAGCAGCCTGGATTCTTGCTGATGTTCTACCACAAATAACCTTTGTACCCTTGAGCAGGACAAGAGCAGAGAACTCTGAAGCTCTGAGTAGCTTCAGCCACCATGTGATGCAACTTTCTAAGCAGAGATTACACTTAGAGGAGAGATAGAACTCGCTTCAAGACTTGCGGTTGGTTGATGGCACAGTTGGCTGTGATGCACAGGATTTTCCTACAGATGCTGTCTCTACGGTCCCACGCCCAGAGCCTCCGTTTCCTCACCACACAAGAGCACTGCAAGGTTTATAGAAAAAGTCAAATGTGTTAATAGTGAAGAAGGCTGTTTGAAAACAGAAAATATCATCCAAACGAGAGCTTATTGGCTCCCCTGGCAATCCCACTGGAAATGGATGCTCTGTCCTGTCCCAGTGGAAGGTCATAGCTCACAGGAAGTCTGTGTTCACTCGTCCACCTCTCCTGGGGCCTGAAAACTTTTAATGGCAGTGTTGAATGGGAGCCAAGCCTGCTGTTGCTAATAAGGCTCGCTGGAACCACTTTAAAAGTTGTTCTACTAAACAGCTGGCAGTGAATGCCAGATCTGACAGTACCTGTGTTAAGGGATGTGGGTTATAGATCATCTATCTTCCTTTCTCTGTTTCACAGACTGATGAGCGTGTCATTAGTGGACCTAGCATATCTTACTTGGTCTATCATGGGGATTTAGAAAATTTTTGTTAAAGATAGAAGTAATAATTTACAATAAAATTTCTTGAAGGGTAGGAGAGAAGTGAGAGGCATTTCTGAGCTACACCTCTGTGTTCAGTGTTGGTCAGTTTTGGTTTGGTTTGTTTTGTTCGGTTTTTTTTTTCTGAGTCAGGGCTTCTTTGTGTAGCCCTGGCTGCCCTGGAACTCACTCTGTAGACCAGGCTGGCCTCCAACTCACAGAGATCTGCCTGCCTCTGCCTCCCCAGTGCTCGGATTAAAGGTGTGCAACACCATGCCTGGCTGCTGGTCAAGTTTTTTTTTAAACTTTATTTTTATCTTTATCTCTGCGCACGAGTGTGTAATGTGCATGTTCTTGGAGGGCAGAAGAGGGCATTGGATCACTTGAAGCTAGAGTTACTGGCAGTTGTAAGCCACACATGGGTGCTAGGAACTGAACTCTGGTTCTCTGCAAGAACAGTACACAGCTCTTAACCACTGAGCAATCTCTCCAGCCCCTAACAGTTTTAATATTATTCAAAAGCCCACGTTCAAAGTCTCCTCTGAGACTCAAGGCAAATTCTTAGCTGTGAGCCCCTGTAAAATCAAAACAAAGTTCCATTCTTCCAAATACAGTAGTATTCATTTCCACTTGAAAATGAGAATAGAAAGGAAAGATATGATCAAAATGTCTCGTGACAACATGTGAGCCCAAATCTACTACAGCGGCAATCCACACAGCCTCTCTCAGGCTGGCGGTGCCCACTCTCTGAAGTTTTCCCTGGTGGAAACCCCATGTCCCTGACTTTTCTAACTCCCTGAGATTTCCGTTGTGGCTTTGGCTCCACCCTAAGCATTGCCTTCCCTGGGGTCTGTCTGCCATTAATTGTTAACCATTAACTGCCCATATCTGCTTGGGGGGAGGGGTGTAGGGCGTGTGGCCTCGTGAGCCCCTCCCCCATCCGGGTCAATTTGTGCAGGTGACGTCAGCTGCTGAGTTCACATATGTGGCAGCCATGCTGTTCCGTAAGACAGCATTGCAAAGCACTCCTCATCCTCTTGGTTCTTACTTTTTTTTCCCACCCACCCCCTCTTTGGTGATGTGTCCTGGCTTTGGAAGGTCTGATATAGATGTCCCATTTGATAGTCACTTTTTCTCAGCACTTTGACCAGCTAGTCTCGACATTAACTGCTGCCCACGGCAAAAAGAAATTTCTCTGAGAAAAACAGAGCAGCCCTAGTCTATGGGTATAAAGTCCTTTAAAGACTGCTGAAAAAGCAAAAATACAATACCATTTCATTATTGGTTACTACAGCTAGCACAGTGGAGACCCTGGCAGCAAAAGTAGCTACCACAGTTAGTTAATCTTTCATTCTATTGGGCATGATAAATTTAATTCAATAGTTATATACATTTCAATTGGCTTTGAAAATTATAAATTTATAAACTCAGGTTCCATTTGCTGTTGGGATACCATCTTACAAGGACTCCAATTTTCAGTAAGGCTCATTAAGGAAGGGAATGGCTCAGTTGCCTTTAGCCTACTGGCTATGGGTGGGTTAGAACTTCTGTTGGTCTTATCTGTGTCAAACACACAGATTGCAAGCCCAGAGCCACTTTGAGATCTTTGGCAGCAGTTAACTCTGCAGCTCACACACGATTGAGCCTGTATGATAATGAGTATTCAGAGATGGGTAATGCCTGGGGGGCACTCACCAACCTAAGACAGAGCGCCTGTGTGGCCTGGGCAGGCGTCTCCATGACGGGTAAGCTGACCTGCTGACATCCCATGCAACCTAAGTCAGAAGCTCATTTTTTTAGTCAAAGGGGTACCTGTAGGTCCCTGGCCCCCGTTTTGGGTAACTGTTGCCTTGCTTGCTGACCTTGACCTTGATATCCTCCCTATGCTAATTCCCTGCCAGGTTCCACCCTCCTGAATGCTTAAGGGAAGTTCCTTGTCTGTGTATCCTGCATAATGGGTGTTAACAGCTTAGATGCAAGATTGTAAAACATCGGTAGTGAACTTCTGCCCTCCAGGGTTCTCCCATTGTGCTGCAAGCCTGTATTTATTTAAGACCTCCTCCCTCCTTCAATAAATGGCATTCAGAAAAAAAAAAAAAAAGAGTTTATAAAAAAAAAAGAAGAAAAAACAATGAGATTCTGTCACCAAAAAAAAAAAAAAAAGACAGGCATTATGGCCTATACCTTTAACACTAGAGGCAGTGGTGGTCAAATATCTGTGAGTTCCAGGCCAGCCTGATTTACTTTGTATAAATAAATAAATAAATAAATAAATAAATAAATAAATAAATAAATAAATAAAACAATCTGATTGAAAAAAAACTTGGCTATAAAACTAGGCGTGGTGGTGCACACCTTGAATCCTAGCACTTAGGAGGCAGGCAGATCTCTGTGAGCTTGAGTATGGATCCCCAGCACCCACGTAACCACCCAGAGGACAGAGCACTCAGCCTGTAATGCCAGCACTTGGCAGATGAAGACAGGGCAAGCTGGCTGGCTAGACTAGCTGTCTCCATGAGTTTGACTGAAAGACCCTGCCTCAGTGAATAAGGAGAGAGCAATTGAGGAAAACTGATTCCAACCTCAGGCCTCTAAGTGTCCATTCTTGCACACACACACACCCCAGAACATGCATGCACACCACACACAGACACATGGCAAAAATGTTCAACATCGTTAGCCACCAAGAAATGCAAATTAAAACTACTTTGAGATTCTGCCTCATTATTCCATCCGTAGTCAGAATGGCTATTAACAAGAAAACAAACCAGAGGCTGGAAGTGGCACGTGCCTTGAATCCCGGCACTCTAGAGGCAGAGGCTGGCCGATCTCTGAGTTCAAGACAAGCATGGTGTGCATAGTGAGTTCCAGGACAGCCAGGGTCACACAGGGAGATGAAGTCTCAAAAACATCAATAAAATAAAAATAAATATAAATTCTCAAAGAAAACAAATCACCCCAAGAAGTGCTGGTGAGACTTGAGGAAAGCAGGACATTTATTGACTATTTGTGGGTGTGTCGAGTGGTGCAGCCCCTGTGGAAATCAGTCTGGAGCTTTCTCAGAAAGTTCATCTCCAGGCCATCCGACACTCTCTGGCCTCTGGGGGCACCTACATACATGTGGCGCACATAAACTTATACAGGCACACACACACACACACACACACACACACACACACACACACACGAATAAAAGTAAATAAATCCTTAAGTGTTGCCGGGCAGCAGTGGCGCACACCTTTAATCCCAGCACTCGGGAGGCAGAGCCAGGCAGATCTCTGTGAGTTCGAGGCCAGTCTGGTCTACAGAGCGAGATCCAGGACAGGCACCAAAACTACACAAAGAAACCCTGTCTCGAAAAACCAAAAAAAAAAAACAAAAACAAAAATCCTTAAGCGTTCTGTGCCCTGTGGTGATTCAATGAATAATTCTCACGGAGATCCCATTACCATACAGTGAAAAAGTCAACTTTATTGTATGTTCATTTAAATTTAAAAGAAACAACCGTGGAGCTATAGATACAATCCCCACAGCTCCGAAGATTGGATATAGCACCTCTCCAAAAGTTACTGAAAGATGACATCATGTTGAAGGCAATAAATGATGATAAAGGACACAGCCATTGCGCCAACCCACTCCGGCTTCTCCCCGTGCCCAGGTTTATTTCACCTCTTCTTGACTTGTTTCCTCCCGACCACTCTCCTCTGCAGTCACATTGGACTCCAGGAACAACATGACCCGGATAAACATCTTCCTAACAGGACCGTTCATTCCCCAATAAAGACCATTGCCCTCAGTGGTGATGCCCCTGGAACAGGAGCGATCGTTATCGTGGGCACCAGACTACATCCTTCAAGCCATCACGGAGACAGGGTCTCCGGAGCCCCTGCAGAACTGAGCGGAGATAACAGCCAGTCAGACAGCCAGTCAGACAGCCAGTCAGACCAGAGCCTCAGCTCTGCCTGCTGTGCGCACCACAGCCCCCTCCTTTGTTTCCCTTTTCTGTAAAATTTCAAAGTCCATGCCGTGCTCTGAAAATGGGCTCGGGCGTCACTGACCCAGTGCTGTGTTGACTAAATCTCCTTTCTCTGCCCTTCATGGATTCTTGTCTCTTTGATTGACACATTGGGAAAGGAAGCCATGCCCAATTTTTTGGAGCCCCCAGACTGAATTTTTTTTTAGACAGCGCCTCACTATGAGCCCTAGCTGTCCTGGAACTTGCTATGTAGACCAGGCTCACCTTGATCTCACAGACATCCCTCTGTCTTTGCCTCCCAAGGCCTGGGATTAAAAGTATATGCTTCCATGCCTGGCTAGAGGTGAGGCTTTTGCCCTAAACTCCAGGATCAGTAAGAGAAAAACATGAGCTCCAGACACGGAAATCTCCATAAGGGGAAAAGGGAGGCATGCTCACACAGGATGGTGAGAACAATCCTCCCCAAGCATGCATGTGGTCGGGGAGCCTCACTATGGCTGACTCCAAAACAGTAATGAAGCCTACTAAAGTCAGTCTGACCTCTGTTACCAAATTCTGTCAGGTGTATAATAAAAACACCCATGATTTTTTTTTTCTTTGCTGGAACCTGGAAACACTTCAGTCATCTATGACACTCTCATAAAACCATCAACTGGCCCAGTTCATACTTATTCCAAATGCCATTTTTAAAAAAGTCTTGAAGTGGAGCACCCACATTAGAAAAACAATATTGGCCGGGCGGTGGTGGCCCACACCTTTAATCCCAGCACTCGGGAGGCAGAGGCAGGCGGATCTCTGTGAGTTCGAGGCCAGCCTGGGCTACCAAGTGAGTTCCAGGAAAGGCGCAAAACTACACAGAGAAACCCTGTCTCGAAAAACCAAAAAAAAAAAAAAGAAAAACAATATTGTCTGGCAGAATCCAATAAGGAAGGCATATTTTTAAAACAATAAATGAATCTACTTTGAAATGTATCTTCACCATTAAATTTAATATAAAAAAATCTAAAGAAATATGAGCTTGCATATAAATACCCTCTCGAGAAACAGTGCAGGATTATGGGGATTGTTTTCCCCTCTTCACACTGCGGAATCTCTTTATTTATTCATGTACTGGTGTTATTATATGTACACAGTTCAATGAGTGACAGTTTTCTGTTTCTTTTTGGATAGTGAGTGTTGATTGTTTGGTTTCCTGACTACTTCTGAAAATAAATATGTCATCTAGAACAGAGATTAGAGCACAACCCAATCCTGGCGTCAGAGGTAATAATAACGTTTGGAGATGTAATGAGATGCAGTTGCTTGGCTGCAAGAGTGTGTTAGGGGTGTGGCCCAGGCAATTGTCTACGGCCTGCACTACCAAAGCAGGTCAACTGCCTTGAGAGAGTGAACACGGGAGGATTGTAGGAGGAGGAGTCGCAGAAAGCTAACACATTCATCAGAGCTAAGCACTGTATTTCTAAGCAACAATTAGGAAAGAAACGAGAGGGGGGAAATAAAAGATACCACAAGACAAACAAAAATTGCAGCACAATGTAATAGACTTTAAGGTTAAAAAATTAAAAGCAAGAGAAATTCTAAAAGCATAGTGTACAGTGTGCTTACATTATCAAAGATCCTAGATAAACAGTGTCACTCTGTGAGGGTCTGTAGAAAGGATGCCATCTAGGGATCAGAAATGGTTTTGTTTTCTCCATCAATTAAAAAGAAGAAGAGTTATGGGAGATCTTGGGGAGTGGGCCTGGCAAAGCCACCGTATCATAATGGTGAAATCAGGGTCCCCTCTTGGGATTCTTAGTGTCATTAATGAGCACAATAACAGACTCAAACGGAAGTTCAAGGACAGTTTTTTAGAGTCGGAAAAGAAAAACTCCAGGGCAAACAAACTGTAAATCTCACAGCTGTGGCGAGGAGAATGAAGAAGATAAGCCAGCATGGAGGTCAGCCACATGGCAGAGAGGGGAACTTTAGGGAAAAAAAAAATCGGGAGTGTAGAAGAAATGCTTCAGCAATTGAGAGCACTGGCTGCTCTTCCAAACGACCCAGGTTCAATTCCCAGCACCCACATGGCAGCTCACAACTGTCTGTAATTCCATTTCTGGGGATCCAACATCGTCCACCAGCACCAAGCTCCCAAGTGGAGGATGGACATACATACACCTGTACATATAAAAGAAAACAAAACTGTAAAGAAAAAAAGCGAAGAAACCCAAAGCATTAGGGAGTTTTGAATAGCCTGTGGCTACTCGTGACTTTTACCATAAACAGAATGGGCTGAACTGGAGCACCAAGAGGACAGTGGCATCAGAGGTGGTACCGGTGGCCACTGCAGGGGCAGTTGTAGCAGCGGCCTTGGGGGACAGCAGAGTTCCCGAGAGCAATCAGAAGCAGAAGCAGTGATGGAGGAGAAGGAGCAGAGATGATGAGAGGTGCACAGAAGAAGGAGAGAAGAGGCAGAATCGAGACTCCAGAAGGCCAGGGGGCCAGTGGGTGACAGACTGTGGCCCTGGCCACTAGAAGAGGTGCCGAGAACTTCCAAGCCTTGAAGTCAAGGGTACGCACATCTGAGTCTCAAAAACTCCCACCCCAGCCACTGTTAGGGGCAAAGGTCCTCAAAGCTGAGCCCTGAGAGATCCAACACTTTAGCGACTGTAAAGACGGAGGATTCCAACACCGAGGCTTAGAGCCGTACCACTCCGGGCGGCTGCTTGCCTTAGCGGATGCAAGTGCCAAGCTGCAGGCGTTCGGAACCCAGAGCAGTAAGCCGGCAACCCGAGTGTCTGGAGCTGTGAGTCTGGTTTCCAAAGCCTGGAACCGTGAGTCTAGCTATCAGGCCTTGGCTCTGGAGTCCCCGAGTCTGTCAGCCCTTAATGCTTTGGCACTCGAGGGCCAGGACTACTCGCACTAGGGACTCACTCCTTAGTACTCATGATTTCCATCTGCATACAGCAAATGACCCAGCCAGCGCACCGGTAACTGTGGACTTCTCACCCCAAAATACACAAGCAGTGACAGCAAAAATAGACAAATGACGGGCTGGAGAAGTGGCTAAGGGGTTAAGAGCTCTAGCTGCTCTTCCAGAGGACCTGGGTTTGACTCCTAACATCCTCATCACAACCATCTGTAACTCCAGTTCCAGGGGATCCAATGCCCTCTTCTGGTCTCTGTAGGTACTGCACACACACTGCACAGACATACATGCAAACAAAACACTCATACACAGAAAATAATAAAAAAAGTAAACAAGTGAGATTACTCCAATTTAAGACACCTCTGCACAGCAAAAAAAAAAAAGTAATTAAAACAGCCATAGAATGAAAATATTTATAAGTCATACTCTAAGATAGGGGCTGTTTTCCCCAATACATAGAAACTTCAATTGCTCAAAAACCAAGAGCACAAATGACTATTTTTAAAATGAACAAGAGACTTGAATAAATATATATTTCTCAACATAAGACCTATGACCAGCCAATCAATAGATGAAACAGTTCCCTGTCACTAAAGAAATGCAAATTAAAGCCACAGGCTGTCACCTAACGTGTGTATACAAGTGTTACTTAGGAAAGCAAGTGATGGCGCACGCCTGGAATCCCAGATCTCCAGAGCTTGAGGCAGGAGGACTGCAAATTCCAGGCCTGACTGGGGTAGCAAGACTCTGTCTTCAAAAGGGATGGAGATTAAGACTGGATGTACCAGGCTTTCTTTCAGGCTACCAACCAGCTCCCAAATCCTGACATGGAGACTTCTTATTAGTTATGAATGCTCAGCCTTAGCTTAGGCTTGTTACTTGCTTGCTAGCTCTTATAACTTCATCTGTTTCTCTTCATCTATGTTTTGCCTTGGAGCTTTTTACCTTTCTTTCTTTCTTTCTTTCTTTCTTTCTTTCTTTCTTTCTTTCTGTATATCTTACTTTCCTGCTGTCTCCATGGCTAGCTGGCATGTCCCTCTCTTTCTCCCTAGTTCTCTTCTTCTTCTCCTCTCTAGAGCCTAGCTTTCTCCTCCTACTTATTCTCTCTCCCCACCAGCCCCACCTATCCCTCTTCTGCCTAGCTATTGGCCATTCAGCTTTTTATTAGACCAATCAGGTGCCTTAGGCAGGCAAGGTGAAACAAATGCAACATAACTTTACATCATTAAACAAATTCAGCAGAAACAAATGTAACACATCTTTACATCATTAAACAAATGCAGCATAAAAAATGTAACACATCTTTACATAGTTATAATATTCCACAACAACTGGGGTTTTTTTGTTTTGTTTTGTTTTTGTGCCAGGGCTGGAGATCAAGCACGCTACCTAGACAAGAGCCCCACTACTGATCCCAGTCCAAGACGGAAGACAAATGGGGTGGGGATATGGAGCAAAGTGAGCCCTTATACACTGTTAGTGGTGATGTAAACTAAAACAGCTAATTTGGAAAATTGTTTTAAATTCTTCAGAAATATAAATGTGATCCAGTAACCTTATCACTGGGTCTATCTATACCCAAAGAAATTAAAACCTAAATATCAAAGACATATCTGTACTCCCATGCTCATTGCAGTAGACAAGATATGGAAACGATCAAAATGCCCATCAACAGAGGAATAGATTTTTAATGTATTGTATATACTCTGTGGAATATTATGCAGTCTTAAAGGGAAAAAGGAGGACACTATCTCATTTAAAACAACACAAATGAGCCTGGAAGACATTATGCTGTTGAATAAGCCAAACACAGGGAGACAAATACAGTACGATTTCTTCACTTGCATTTCAAATCTTAAAAAAAAAAAAATCAAACTTGGAGCTGGGCAGTGGTTGGTGCATGCCTCTAATCTCAGCACTCAGGAGGCAGAAGCAGGTGGATCTCTGAGTTCGAGGCCAGCCTGGTCTATAGAGTGAGTTCCAGGACAGCCAGAGCTGTTACATAGAGAAACCCTGTCTTGGAAAAAAAAATCAAACTCAGCCAGGCACAGTGGCACACACCTTTAATCCCAGCACTCAGGAGGCTGAGGCAGGCAGATCTCTGAGTTCAAGGCCAGCCTGGTCTACAAATCAAGTTTCAGGACAGCCAGAGCTATACAAAGAAACCCAGTCTCAAAAACCATAAAAAGATCAAAATCAGCCCAGCGGTGGTGGCACACGCCTTTAATCCCAGGTGGATCTCTATGAGTTCAAGCCCAGCCTGGTCTACAGAGCAAGTTCCAGGACAGCCAGGGCTGTTACACAGAGAAACTCTGTCTAGAAAAACAAACCAAACAAACAAAATCAAACTCATAGAAACAATAACTAGTGGCTACCAGAGCTATGAAGGGTGTTTAGACAAGGAAAGGGGAGAGATTGGTCAACAGATTCAATTAGAAAGATGTTCTGGTGCTCTGCTATACACTATATTGATGAGAAGTTGTGTGGCCGGCCAGCCCTGCAGAGACTATTCACCCAGACAGACAGAGCACGGACAGGCCAAAGAAAAGAGTCTGCCTAGTCCAGCTTGAGAAGACAGTGAGTGTACTGGGTCACCTCTGGAGCATAGGTCACTCACCTCTGGAACATAGGTGACTCAGAGGCAACAACACTACCAGGAAGTCCCCTGGGCACCTTACAGGCAGCTACACCACCAATGAGTCTCATCCTAGTCTTTGCTTATCTCTTATTGAGCCCTGGGGAAGGGCAAGGCCTCGTGAGACTCTTTGAGGACTTATGAAGGCTCATGGGTTCTGGGAGCCTCCCCCTCCATGACGGAATAGTAATAGGTCAGATCTCAAGCAGGTCCTCTGAGGACGGTCCCAGGAGCTCTGACTCACGATTGTAACAGTCATGTCTGACCCAGGTTGGATGACAATAAATGACCAACATGTAGATTTCAAAATATCTGAAAGGGAAGATTTAGGTGCTTTAAACACAAATAAGCAGTAAATATTAAGGTAATAGATATGCTAATTGGCCTGGTTTTACAAAGTGTGCATGTTTCCAAACTTCACACTGTATTTCATAATATATAATTATCATCTCTTTTTAAAAATAATTTATTTATTTTTGTTTTATGTGCATTGGTGGGTTTTTTTTGTTTTTTTTTTTTGGTTTTTCTTTTTTTTTTTTGGTTTTTCTTTTTTTTTTTTTTTTTTGGTTTTTCGAGACAGGGTTTCTCTGTGTAGCTTTGCGCCTTTCCTGGATCTCACTTGGTAGCCCAGGCTGGCCTCGAACTCACAGAGATCCGCCTGGCTCTGCCTCCTGAGTGCTGGGATTAAAGGCGTGCGCCACCACTGCCCGGCCGTGCATGGGTGTTTTGCCTGCATATATGTCTGTGTGAGAACGCCAGATCCACTGGAACTGGAGTTACAGACAGTTGTGAGCTGCCACATGGGTGCTGGGAATTGAACCTGGGTCCTCTGGAAGAGTAGCCAGTACTCTTAACCACTGAGCCATCTCTCCAACCCCATAATTACCATTTCTTGATTAAAAATAGAATGTCAGGCTGAATGTGGATGGACATGCCTGTAATTCCAACACTTGAGAAAGGGAGGCAGGGCTAAGAATTCAAGGCTAGCCTCAGCTACATGGCAAGTTGAGGCCAGCCTAGGCTACATAAGATCCTGTCTCAAAAAAAAATGAACAGGTAAATAAATAAATAGAATAAAATAAGACTTTTTTAAAAAAAAAAAAAAAAACTTCAAAGTTGCAGTGACAGAAAGGTCAGTCAGTCGCCAGAAGACAGGAAGGGTAAGCTGCCAAGGAGTGCAGGGAATGGATGTTTGGAGGTGATGAGCGATCTTAGGTGTGATCGTGGGGGTGCTTACATGCCTGGAGACATTTGTCAAAAGTCAGAAAACTGTGCACTCACATTAGTAAATCCTACTGTATATGAACTTACTTCAATACAACTGGTTTTTTAAATGAATACTATACTCTGGTTTCTCTTCAGTCATATAAATCTTTCACCTTTTGAAAGTGAAAGCACTTCCTGAAATTAAAACATGAGCCTGAGAACCGAGGCCTCCAGCTTCCTCGTGGTCTTATGGTTCTCATCCCTTTTACTTAAGCTTGTGGAGATCTCTTGGAGTTCATGTCTCCTGAGAGAGAAAAGTTAGTGAAGGGTTAGTCATCTCATTCAGCTTTACTTCAGTGCGTGTGTGTGTGTGTGTGTGTGTGTGTGTGTGTGTGTGTGTCTGTGTCTGTGTGTGTCTGTGTGTGTGGTGTAGTATATGTGTCTCTGTATGTGTTGTGCATGTGTGGTATGCAGTATGTGTGTGTCTATGTGTGGTACGGTGTGTGTGTCTGTGTGTCTGTGTGTGGTGTAGTATACATATTTCTGTGTGTGTTGAGTGTGTGTAGGTGTGGTGTGTCTGTGTGTGTCTGTGTGTGTGGTGTAGTATATGTGTCTCTGTGTGTGTTGTGCATGTGTGGTATGTAGTATGTGTGTGTCTGTGTGTGGTATGGTGTGTGTGTCTGTGTGTCTGTGTGTGGTGTAGTATACGTATTTCTGTGTGTGTTGTGTGTGTGTGTATGTGTGGTATGTAGTGTGTGTGTCTCTGTGTGGTGTGTGTGTGTGTGCATGCACAGGTGCATCTATTTGTGTATATGGCATGTGGAGGCCAGAGCACTGGGTGTGTTCTTCAAGAGCTGTCAACATTGTTTTTTTGAGACAGGGTCTCTCATTGGCCAGCACGCCCCAGGAATCTGGTTGTAATTGCCTCAGAGATGAGATTACAAACACACACCGCCATGCCCAGCTTTGTATGTAGATTCTGGGGATCGAACCTAGGTTCTGGTACTTGCTAGGCAAATGCTCCAGCCTCTTGGATTTCTTTTTCTTCTGTTAAAATTGAGTAAGATAAAGTTTCGCTTGCATGTTTAGTAAAATGTGGAGCAAGATCAATTTGTACGTGGTCATTTTTTTTTCTAATCTTACCTGTTAATACTCCTCCTACACTCTCTTCATTTTGCACACAAGCAAAGAAACATACTTGAAAACACGTCAACTGGACTTACTGTTTTCGTCTGATCTAAAATGTGAGTTTTTCTAACGTATGAGCAACTGAGATCTGGTGACCACACTAGCTGTGGGGCCAGTGGAAGTCATGAAGTAGTTGTCACTGCTGACACCTTCTGGCAAAACAATGCCAATGCCAGCATCAGAACTACCTGCTTACATTGAAAGTCCAGAGACAAGGATTGAATAGTCTTTCAAAAGATGCTGTATTGCTCGCAGTCTTTATGCACTAAGGAGCCTACTGTGTTCACACAGACAAACACAGACAAACACAGGCAGAGATGGCTGAGGCAAAATGTGATTCAGGGCAGGCATAGTGATGCCTGTCTGTAATTCCAGTACATAGGAGAGTGAGGCAGGAGAATCCAGTGAGTGCATGGCCAACCTGGGCTACATGGTGAGTTCAAGTCAACCTGAGCTACAGAATTATACCTACTTTCAAAAGAAAGTGAGTTCGGAGAATTAAACCCTAAATGTGAGAATGCCTCAGAGCTATAGTAACCAACTTCATTTTTATGCCTGCATATAATATGTTAGAGAGATATATTTAGAGAAGTCAGGGGTTGCAGTTGCTAACCCCAGTTGCCAACATGATAAGATTTAGAATCGCCCAGGAGATGGGCTTCTGGGTATGCCGGTTGGGGTTGTCTTAGGTTAATTGACATGTGAAAACTCATCTATTATAGATGGCACCACTCCCTGGACTAGGATCCTGGACTGTACGGAAAAAGAGAAAGTGAACACAACCCAAGCATTCTGTTTCTTAACTGTGGATGTAGCGTGACCAGCACCCTCAAGCTCCCTCCCCACCATGATGGAATGTGACCATGAACTGTGAGCCAAAACAAACCCTTCCTGTTTTTCTCAGGGTTTTTTTTTTTTTTATCACAACAGCAGGAAAAGAAACTAAAATGCAGAAAAATTCTCTGGGATATGAGAGTACCTCAGCGGCAGTGGACCTGCTAAACATGTAAGATGTCCTGGGTTCCATCCTCAGTGTGGAAGAAGGATTGATTGATAATTTGGGTTACAGTCCAAACCTAGAATTGATCAAATTTGGTATTTATGGGAAATAGAGGTGGATAGTTTGTTGCATTCCTCTTTAAACGTTTCTCTATGGTTAACTTCTGTAATGAGCACAAGAACATTATATTTAATATTGTGTAATTATATGTAGTAGGCTATTAATATGTGTGACATCTAAAAGACATGACTTTTTAAAAAGACATAATTTGTATATGTCCATGGATATCACATAACCGATGTGTAACTTTTTCTATGTAATACGGGCTCTTTGGTATTATGACTGTGCTTTCCATCACTCTCTCAGCCTTATCCATACTCACCCACCTTAGCTTAGCCCCACATATTTCTCCACAGTCCTCAAATTTTCAGTATTTAGGCACTGACCTAGATTTTGGCGGTTCATTTCATAATGGAAATGAACATTTCAAAACCATTCTGGTGCTATCTTGAGGATTTGTCTCTCTAACACCTTCTATTTTTTCTCTCTACCTCATCCCACCCAACCATCCATCTCTTCCACTTTCTCCTCTCTCTTCTTCCTTACCTATTTCAGGATCTCTGAAAGATGAGCCTGTAGCATGAATCTTAAAAGTTCTTATTAATAAAATCAAACCTGAGGCTAGTTATTGGGGTGAATGCTGGAAGATCAGAGAAGCACAACCAGCCACAGCTACCTCACCTCGCCAGTTCCTCAGCTGGTCCTGTTTCCTCAGACTGGAAGCCTCTGTGTCCTCATATCTGAATGGCTCTCAGCTGAACTGTGCTGCTCAAAACCTAAAAGCTTAACCAGCCAAATGCTTCTAGTTCCTTGTCTTCATGCCTTATATATCTTTCCTTTCTGCCATCACTCCCTGGGATTAAAGGCTCACTTCTTGGGATTAAAGGTGTGTGTCACCATGCCTGGCTGTTTCCAATGTGGCCTTGAACTCACAGAGATCCAGAGGGATTTCTCCTCTGGAATGCTAGGATTAAAGATGTGAGTGCCACCATTTTCTAGCCTTTGTATCTAGTGGCTGTTCTGTCTCTGACCCCAGATAAGTTTATTAGGGTGCACAATATTTTGAGGAACACAATACCACCACATGAGCCCTGTGCTTCTGCCATGGAAAACAGTCCCAGCCTAAAGAGCAATTCAGGACCACGGACAGTGGCACACAGCTTCCTAGTTACAGCTGACAGTGCACGCCTTGCAAGCTAAGCCCAAGGTCTTTCTCCGAAGTGGGTAGGTAGCTTGGATGTGAGTGGCTCCCATGGGCTCATACGTTTGAATACTTGGTCCCCAGCTGGTGGAACTGTTTGGAAAAGATTATGAAGTGTGGCCTTGTTGGAGGTGGTGTGTCACTTTCAGCTTTCAGAAGCCCAAGCCAAGCTAGTGTCTCTCTCGGCCTGCCTGTGGATCAGGATGTAAATAAGCTGGCAGCCCCGTGTCTGCCTGCCTGTGGCCATGCTTCCTGCCATGATGATAATGGACTAATCCTCTGAAACTGTAAACAAGCCCCCAGTTAAATGCTTTATTTTAGAAGAGTTGCCTTGGTCATGGTGTCTCTCCGCAGCAATAAAACAGTAACTAAAACACAAAGCCAGATTACAAAATCCTCCCCCAGCAAGATACCATGGCATTGGTACTCAAAAGCATTTTGCAAATGAACGCATTGATTAAAAGTTTATTCCAGCAAAGAGCTACAGCTACAACCTAAATGCATTCAAGGAGTATCTGTCTGAGCACCTATCACGTGACATGCAGGACTCCTTCAGACAATCTTTGTGCCTGTGTTAGGTGAGATTCTCTAGATGATGAACAAAACAGATGAAATGACTCTATATACATTAAAAGAGAATTGATGGAGAGTTGGCTCAGTGGTTAAGAGCACTGACTGCCCTTCCAGAGGTCCTGAGTTCAATTCCCAGCAACCACATGGTGGCTCATGAGATCTGGTGCCCTCTTCTCTCGTGCAGGTAGAACACTGTATACGAGAGAGAGAGAGAGAGAGAGAGAGAGAGAGAGAGAGAACTGATTAGAGTGGCTTACAAGTGGTGGTCCAGCTAGTCCAATAATGGCTGTCTCCCAATAGAAAGGCCAAGAATAGGATTCTTATTTGGGCCAGGTGGTGGTGGCGCACACCTTTGATCCCAGCACTCGGGAGGCAGAGGCAGGCAGATCTCTGTGAGTTCGAGGCCAGTCTGGGCTACAGAGTGAGTTCCAGGACAGGCCCCAAAGCTACACAGAGAAACCCTGTCAAAAAAAAAAGGTTGAATGTTTCATCAGCTGGTCTTCAGTCTAGGCTGGAATTCCCAAAAAGCATGTTCTACTGTCTTTGAAGGACAGGAAATTTAAGTCGTTTTACTGGTTGTTTTTTGTCAACTTGACACAAACTAGAATCACTGGGAAGAGAGAACCTAATCTGAGAAAATACCTCTATCAGTTTGACCTGTGGCCATGTCTGGGGACCCTGGCTTGATTGTTGATTGACATGGAAGGCCCAACCCACTGTGGGTGTGCCACCCTGGAGAGGTGCCATCCTGGAGAGGTGGTCTTGGGTTGTAAACATGCTCACACACTGTGCAGGCTGAGCAAGCCAGGGGAAGCAAGCCGGTAAGCAGCATCCTTCCGTGGCCTCTGCTTCAATTCCTGCCTCCAGGTTCCTGCCCTGGCTTCCCTCAAGGACGGACTTTAAAATGGAAGTGTAAACCAAATGAACTCCTCCTTCCCTCGTTAGCATGCTCTGTGTTTATCAAAGCAACAGAAAGAAAACCAGGAGAGGATTAAATCTTGAGATCAAAGGAAGCACTCTAAGGAAAAGGCAGGAAGAAACAGGTGGTAAGGTGGCTAAGGCTAGAGAGATGCTTGGCATTATAGAGCCACATGTGCATTGCTCTTACAGAGGACCCAAGTTCAATCCCAGTTCCCACATCAGGTGACTCACAACCATCTGTAACTTCAGCTCCAGGAGATCTAGCATACTTCTCTGGCCTCTACAGGTGCTTATACTCACATACACATGTCTCAACACAACACACACACACACACACACACACACACACACACACACACTTAAAATTACATATTTTAGAAAGTCATAAATAAACATGGTTATTTCAAATGCTGTGGTCTGAAAAGGTTTCTCTGAAAGAGAGGATCTGGGCACAGTGAGCGAATGGCTAAGACACAAATCTAGGGGAGAGGCTCCCAGAGAAAATGCAGAGCAAAGGCCCTGATGTGAGAACAACATGAACCCAGTGTGGCTGTGGTGGTTCAGAATGGGGACGAGTAGCACAAGATGGATTTGAGTTGGTGTGGTTATGCAAGCCTACGAGTCCAGAAGGTAAGACAGGAGGACCGTAAGTTCAATCCCCTCCAAAAAAGAAAGAAAAAGAAAGAAAGAAAGAAAGAAAGAAAGAAAGAAAGAAAGAAAGAAAGAAAGAAAGAAAGAAGGAAGGAAGGAAGGAAGGAAGGAAGGAAGAAAGAAAGAAAGAAAGAAAGAAAGAAAGAAAGGAAGAAAGAAAGGAAGAAAGAAAGAAAAGGGGGAAAATAAATCTTTTTTTGCCATGCTGATTGAATATATATTAATCACAGGCCAACTGTGAATCACAAGGAAAAAGATGAAGACTCTTAAGGAGTATCTGGTCTGGTCCCCCTCTTGCCCAAGTCCCAGCCACTTCGTTCCCTTCCCGAGTGGTACCCACTGGCTTCTTGTGTGGTCTCCACTTGGCTGCACCGAGCCCCTCCTCTGTAGAGATGGTATTGTCTATGCACTGTCTTACCCTGTGTCCTTGCCTCCCTGCAGTGTCCGGTGGGGAGCTGCTGTGAAGAGAACCAGCTCTCAGCAGCTCAGGAACTAAAGGAGGCTGGAGTCCGTGACTGATCACACAACTGACTTTTTTATCTGAGGGGCTGGCAAAAAAGAAAACACACACACACACACACATACACATCTTCAACATGTCAAGGTCTCTCTATTTTTCTCTTTACCTCTTCCCTGATGTTTCCCTTCACATCTTTCCTAATGGTTTCCTTCTAAGTCTTTTTATTTCTTTTTCCCTTACAGCTTGTATACCCCAGCAAAATCTTTCAAGCAGTATAAAAAATTACAATGTGGTTACATTCCATTTTTCAAGTGAATGATTACAGTAAATGCAAGTAAAAAAAAAAACCAGCATGTTTCTCATTTCCCTTACATGATTAAACAGTTTATGTATTACAGGTGAAAAATAAATTATTCCCAAGGACCCACATACATTCATGTCTAAGCAAACTGTTACAGATTAAAGTGTAAGCAAGCAAGGTCTTTTTCTCAGCCAGTTCTTTTACTGGCAGGCTACGGTTTTGTAGTTACAAAGAAAGGATCAATCATTTCATTATTTATCTCAAAAGGTAATCATATATAAAATCTTAAAAGAATCACAAATCTTAACTTTTTGTTTTGTTTCATTTTGATTTGGTTTGGTTTGGTTTGGTTTTGGTGTTTCAAGACAGGGTTTCTCTGTGTAGCGTTGACGCCTTCCCTGGAACTCACTCTGTAGCCCAGGCTGGCCTCGAACTCACAGAGATCCGCCTGACTCTGCCTCCCAAGTGCTGGGATTAAAGGCGTGTGCCACCACCGCCCAAACAAATCTGAACTTTTATATTTAAAAAAAAACAGTCATTTCTACTTTAAATCCTCAGGGCATACCTACTCATCAATGTTTTTTTTTTTTTTATTAAATCCTATCAGGAGGTTGAGGGCAGAAATGGGTACAAGGAATTAATCATCGCCTTTGGTCACCAAACCCACCTTTAGCAAGAAAATCATGTCAGCTAGTGATAACCAGGCCGCCTTTGTTCTTGTTCCTTGACCTCAACAAATCCCTCGCTCAACTAACAAACGTGTGCCTTTCTAGACTTTAAATTGTTCCCCAAGATTTTCTACCTCAAAGTCATTAACAAAAACATCTTAACCTAACTTTACTAACAATCTACATGTCTAAATTCTTTCTAAGGGTGGGGGTTGAATCATTAATCTGCTCCAGCAGCAATGCTTGGAAAAAGGCAATCTCTGTGATTGTAAGTACCAGTGACACTGCCCAGTGAGGGGCTAGGACCCCCTTAGAGTTTTCATACAACCCATAGATTATGAGGGACGTGACCGTGAGGGCGGTAAGCAGAGCTGTGTGCAATAACAGCGTGAGGTCCTCAGGACACTGGTCCTTGGGACACTGGTCCTCGGGACACTCTGCCTCCCTAGGGTTCACCCAGGGTGTTTGTGCTGACCACCGACCACATTCTATGAGTTCCAAAGCTGCTTGCTCTTCCTCTTGCACGGCCCCTGACAGGGTAGACTGTGGAGATGCTCTCTAGCTTTCAAAGGCCACCCTGCTGGAGGACAGTGATACTTTCCATCTCTGTAATGAAAACTTGCCATCCCTTACATACAAGGCCAACGCTTTGGAATAGGATCAACCAGGGTTCGAATTCTGACTTCTTTCATGCTCATAAGGTGATGACTTTGGTTCAGATTTTTCACTTTCTGTGTCTGTTCCTTCACTTGCAAAATAAGGACAGTAATGCTGTTGTGGGACCTGGGCTGATGGCTCAGCAGTTAAGAGCACTTGCTGCTCAATCATGTGGACCAGAGCTTGGATCCCAGCACCCAGAGCAGGAGACCCACAGATGCCTGTAACCGCAGCTCCAAGGATTCTGACGTCATCTTCTCCCTCCAACGGCACCCACACACATAAATGTGCATACACACAGAAATACATGCATACACATAAATAAAATAAAATATTAATAAAATATTTCAAATAATTAGTAAATTATTATATTAATTTATCATAATAATATAAATATAATTAATAAAATATTAAAAATAAAAAATAATAGTAGCCAGGCATGATGGCACACAGCTTTAATCCCAGCACTTGGGAGGCAGAGGCAGGCAGATCTCTGAGTTCAAGGCTAGCCCGATCTACAAAGCAAGTTTCAGGGCTACACAGAGAAACCCTGTGTAGCCTGAAAAACCAGAAATCATTTCATTAATTAATTGAATTTTAATTTTAATTAATTAATCAAAAATTATTTGATTCATTAAAAATACTATTGTGGCAATCTTTGGGGAAAGATCAAATGTGAAAATGTATATATCTGGCCCAAGACTGTAATAATGCTAACAATGTTTGACATATTCCCAGTGCTGCTATGCCCTGGGCTCTCTGCTGAGAAGTCACATTTTCTTGTTCTGTACTCACAATCCCAAAAGAGAGGGACCACCATTTCCACACACACAGAGGAGTACCTGACAAGCTAACAGTAAAGAAGAGGGACAAGATTCAAACCCACGATTCTCTAGCGCCAGAGAACCTCCTGGTGCTAAACAAATGTAACTATTACCATCAGCATCACTGTTACAATCAGCCACGCCCACCTCCATTCCCCACTCACTCTATCCCTCTGGGCTCCTCAATAGACACCCTTGGGCACCAGGCACTGGCAAGGTCTGCTCTCTCTACGAGTTTTGGGTCAAATGAAACCATAAAATAGTGAGCAGGCAATACCCACACACGAGAGAAAAGGTGGGAGGAGCCATGACAGATCACGGAGGGCAAGTCCATCGGCCACACTCAGCGGAAGAAGGTCACGGTGTCCTTGACTAAATTATAGAGTGAATGGGCCTGGGTGGTGAGAAATAACATGGGGAAGTGGGTTACGGGAGCTGATAGAGGGTTGGAGTGCCAGGAAAATGGGGCCAGTTTTTATACAGAAAGAGAGAAGCCGGGTGGTGGTGGTGCATGCCTTTGACCCCAGCACTCCGGAGGCAGAGCTCTGAGTTCTGAGTTCGAAGCCAACCTGGTCTACAGAGCGATTTCCTACAGAAGCCCGCGGGAAGAGAGCCGTGAGTTCAAACACAACAGCTTTTAAGTGAAGAGTTAGGAGACCAGGGAGCCATCAAGGTTTCTGGACCAACCCAGACACAAAGACAAGGACTGACTGACTTAACCTTTCTGAGGCACAGGCTGGCTGGGGACACAGGTCATCAGCACCTGGTTCCCTACATACAATGTCTCCCTTAGAGTGTCCCTGAGCCCCAAAGACCCTGAGGGGAGGGACCCCAGGGACAGGGTCTTGTGTTTCCTGGGAGAGGCCATAGGAGTGTTAGGTAAGCCCATTGCAACAGGGACTAGGGTAGGGCGTGGATCATTCCCGGTGCCGACTACAGGTGGGCGGAGTCAGAAGTCCACTCGCAGCACACCACGCCCATGACCTAGAGGCTCAAGGCAGGGCAGAGGCAGGGCAGAGGCAGGCAGACCCTGGTTCAAACCATGGTTCTTCCTCCAACCAAGAGCTCTTATACACTCAAACTCTCTGAACCCCAGTTTTTCCATCTGTAAAGCATCAATTACAAGACCAACATCCTGGTTTTCTATGAGGATTAAAAAAACAATAGTGGATGCCAGGCGGCGGCGGCAGCGGCGGCGGTGGCGGAACATGCCTTTAATCCAAGCACTCGGAGGCAGAGCTAGGCAGATCTCTGTGAGTTCAAGGCCAGCCTGGTCTACAGATCGAAATCCAGGACAGGCACCAAAACTACATAGAGAAACTCTGTCTTGACAAACCAAAAAATAAAAAATAAAAAAGACCAATAATGGCTACAAAAGATAACACAAACTTGACTGTACACCCCTGCCCGTTCTGTAGTTATGCTGTGCGGTGTGACAGCGAGGCTCCTCCCCTCACAGGTGAACTCTGTTTCTCAGGGGGCCCTCGAGTTGATGGCTTGTTCTGGCAACGAGACAGCAAAGTGATTCAAGAACAGCCTTGAGGACTGATAACAGCAGATTTCTTGATTTCTTGGATGTGCTTTTGGAAGCAAGCGCCACACTAGCAAGCCCAGGCTGGTCCGCCAGCTGGTAAGAGACACGTGGCCCCGTTACCTAGGCCGCCCCCCTCAACAGCCAGCAAATGCAGTTGACCGCAGACCTGCTCGTCTGCAGAACAGGGGAAATGGCAGCGGCCATTGGAAACCCGAGCGGAAGTTATGCTGCAACATCCCGTCCGATAGGCTTAGACTCCTGCCCAAGATGAATAATAGCAACCAGACTTATCTTCCGCCTAACGATCAAAATACCCAGGCAAGAATCTGGGCAGGGGTGGAGTAAGGGGGCAGCTAACAAATTACCACCTCTCCTGAGAGACAAGAAAAATAATAAACAATGTGAATTCTAGGAGAACCCCAACTTCCTGGCTAGAAAAAAGGCTCCAGACCATGGTGCAGATGAGGGGAAGCCAGAGGGAGCCAGGATTACCTGAGCTCAGGACGTTAACAGAGCCCGGGAGACGAAAGTGGCCAACCACTGAAAAGCCGGGTGCTATGCAGAGAGAGCAAGCCCCAGAGGCGTGCAGGGGTTTCCTCCAGTACTCAACAGAACACGGAACAGCACAGGAGTGTAAGGAATACCTGAAGCTTGAGGAAGGTTTCCTGCATGGAGCCTGAAATAACAGTGAAGGGATGAGCATCCTTCCAAACCTGCCTAACTAATGAAAACAAGGCCCAAAAGGACCAGGCTGTTATCAGACAATGGCATTCAGAAAACCTAACTAAAATTCATGGGATGCTTGCTGTGTTCCAACGTCTTTACCCATCTGCAAGCACTTTCTATCTTACGACGTTTTTATTGCCCTGTAATAAAGAGATGCCATTATTACCAATATTGTACAAATGATAAAGTCTAAGGTAGTTCATAGGCAGTGTTGGGGGCTGGAGACACAGCTCAGGAGGTAAAGTGAACACGGGGAACCTGAGTTCAATTCCCAGTACCCACATTAAAATAAATAAATAAATAAATAAATAAATAAATAAATAAATAAATAAATAAGCAAGCTGGGCATGGTAGCTTGGGTTTGTAATCCCCAAACCAAGGAGGCAGAAACAGGTGGATCCCTGGCCAGTCAGGCAAGTCTAGGCAGGAGAGCCCCAGGCCAGTGAAAGATCCTGTCTCAAAAACCATGATGAAGGGCTGGAGAGATGGCTCAGCGGTTAAGAGCAGTGACTGCTCTTCCAGAGGACTCGAGTTCAATTCCCAGCACCCATATGGCAGCTCACAACTGACTATAACTCCAGTTCCAGGGGACCTGACACCCTCACACAGACATACATGCAGGCCAAACACCAATGCACATAAAATTTTAAAAATAAAAACACAATGGATGGTTCTTGAGGATAAAACCAGCGATTGACCTATGACCTCCACATGCATGCACATATATAAACACACACACAGCTTAAAATACAAACCTAGCAAATAACACATTCAATACGTGACATGTCCACCTTTGCAAAACCCCAAATGGAATGACTTTTCCTAGTTGTACATCCATTGACGACTATGGCCTTTTAAAAGCCAAAAAACATCGTTCAGGAGAGAATAATTTTCAGGCTCTGGGAGGGGGTTCTAACACAGGAGTGCCGCTTCCAGCATGATGTTGCCACTGCGGTTCAGTGCAGGTTAACCAACCAGCGCGCTTGAGCCTGTCGGGTTCTGTGCTGCACTATTCACTCAGGCCAGAAGATGGCGCTGCTTCTCCGCAGGTATTCAAGTACGTTCATTTCTTGAAGTTTAATGGTTTGAGAGTTTGTATGTCTGGGACAATGGGGATAGAGGCACAGGTAATATACTACGCGGGTTACAGGACAGAGATGGACCTCGTTTTCAAGAACCTGACATTGTAATCACAACGAAATGTGAAATTGGAACTCCTCCGGGTAGAAGCCTCAGAAACTGCCAGGCACTGTGCTAACCGATATAGAATCTTTCATTCCAAAATCCCAAGTGTCTTGCCATAGACCAAAAAGTCATTTTTTTCAGGAGCTGGAGGGATGGCTCAGTACCCAAGACTTGCAGAGAAAGAGAGTCAGTTCTCAGCTATCTCATCAGGCCGCTCACCTGTAACCCCAGCTCCCGGGGATCCCACGCCCTCTCTGACCTCTGCAGACACACACACACACACACACACACACACACACACACACAATTTAAAATAAAATACATTTTTTTTAAATGCTAAATATCATTTTTTCAACCTGATGTAATGATGCATGGCTATAATTTGAGCTACTAGGGATGCAGAGAGAGTAGAATTCCAAGCCTGAGGTCAGTCTGGACAAGTCAATGAGACTATCTCTAAAGAAAAATAAAATCAAAAAGGGCTGAGTTTGTAGTTCAGTGGTAGAATGCTTCCACAATGTACACAAGGCACTGGGTTTCATTCCTAAACTGCCACCACCAACAAGAACAACAACAACAACAAAAAGATGTTATGTGTACTATAAGTATGTGTAACTTTTATTTGTTCACTTAAAAATACATACAAAAATAAAAATGGGCCAGGCATGGTAGTTCATACCTTTAATTTCAGCACTCAGGGGGTAGAGGCAGATAGATGAATCTCTGTGAGTTTGAGACCAGCCTGGTTTATGCAGTGAGTTCCAGGCCTGTCAAGGATACAGAGTGAGACTCTATCTCAAATAAATACATAAATAAATAATGATAAAAGGAATAATGAGGGGCTGGAGAGATGGCTCAGAGGTTAAGAGCACTGACTGTTCTTCCAGAGGTCCTGAGTTCGATTCCCAGCAACCACATGGTGGCTCACAACCATCTGTAACAAGATCTAGTGCCCTCTTCTGGCCTGCAGGCATACATGCTGTATACGTAATAAATAAATCTTAAAAAAAAAAAAAAAGAGCACTTTGCCAAGTCTTCTCTCTCTCTCTCTCTCTCTCTCTCTCTCTCTCTCTCTCGCGCGCGCGCTCTCTGTCTGCCTTTCTTTCTTTAAAAAAAAAAAAAAAAGGAATAATGAACCAGGGACTAGTGTTCAAGGACGGTAAAAGCACGAAGCTGATAGTTACAGATTAGAGTTCCACTTCTCTGTGCCCTTGTGAGCACAGGGTACTTGGTTAATGATCAACAAAACTGAATTTCAATTTGTCTTAGTAGGTTTTCTATTGCTGTGAAGAGACACCATGACCACTGCAACTTTTATAAAGGAAAACATTTCACTGGGACTTGCTTACAGTTCAGAGGTTCAGTCCATTATCATCATGGCAGGAAATATGGCAGCATGCAGGCAGGCATGGTGCTGGAGAAGGAGCTGAGAGTTCTACATCTTGATCCAAAGACAGTAGGAAAAGACTGTGAGCCACTAAGCCTGGCTTCTGAGACCTCAAAACCCACCCCCAGAGAGGGCACTATCCAAACGCTACGTGGAAAATGAGGTCTTAAAAGACATGGCAAGAAAACAGTGTCTGACCCACAGCAGGTCCTCTCCCGACATTTGCTAAAATGTGAGTGAAGTCCTTCTGCCTACAGTATCACTCTCTGACAATAGTTCTCATCCCCATGTCACAGGTGAGGACATAGGCTGCCCATAGAGGCCCAACTTGATGAGTTTTATAAACAAAGTTTATGACCCAAACTTTAAATAGTGCAGACACAACACCCAGCCGGTGTGATGGGGCATGCCCTTAATCACTTAAGAGTTAAGAGTAGGGCTGGAGAGATAGCTCAGAGGTTAAGAGCACTAGCTGCTTTTCCAGAGGTCCTGAGTTCAATTCCCAGCAACCACATAGTGGCTCACAACCATCTATGAGATTTGGTGCCCTGTTCTGGCATGCACTGTATACATAATAAATAAATAAATCTTAAAAAAAAAAAAAGAGTTAAGAGTAAGAGAACCTGTTCGAGGCTACCCTGGCCTACATCGCAAAGCCAGGGTCATACATAAGGGTTGCTAGTCCTCACATATTCTTCGAAGGGGCTGTAACTTGGAAGCAGACAAAGGAAGAAAAAGAGTAGCATTAGTGGCATTCATTTGAATTTCATAATTTTGCAATTCTTTGTATTTCATTTGCAAATTTGCATTTAGTTCATGTCCATCACTTAAAGAGCTCTGTGCACACATCAACACCTGGTTTATACTCAAGTAATATAGTCTAACAAAATTAATTTAGCACCAGGATAAGTCATTCCTCAGCTCGAGCTGGCCTTGAATTTGTGATCCTCCCGCCTCAGCCTCAGGAATGCTAGCTAGCATCGGAGGCAACACCACCACACCTGGCTCATTTTTTTCCATCTAAAAGATTGTGTGGAGCCGGGCGGTGGGGGCACCAAAACTACACAGAGAAACCCTGTCTCGAAAAGCAAAAAAAAAAAAAAAAAAAGACTGTGCGGAACCAGTGAGATGACTCAGTGGAGGGAAGCACTTCCGGCCACGACGGAGGTTAATCCTTGGGACCCACATGGTGGGAAGGGAGAACTGACAGCTTCTACAGTCGTCCTCCGACCTCCACACAAGTGCTTTCACACACAAAAATAAATAAATAAATAAATAAATAAATAAATAAATAAATAAATAAATGTAATTTTTCATTAATAATAAAAAATATTGTATACACAGTGAGGCTAGAGACACATGGATCACTTTGCTTCTCTGAAGAGTGGGCAGTAGCAAAGCACAGAGGAGCAGAGTCAAGACAAGGCCTTGCCTTCCAGGGACACAGACACTAGGAAGTATTGACATATCCAGTGTATATAACCAGTTGCATAACTAGTTACTAGTCATGTATCTATATAACCATGATGGCACCTTAAGGGAGGTAGATGTGGCTTAAGGAATGAGGGAGTCCTGAGCATGTGGTGTGTGTGTGTGTGTGTGTGTGTGTGTGTATAAGACCATCACACCCACTCTCTCCAGAGCAGTTGTCCACTCTGGTAAGTGCAAGGCTGTCTGGGAACCACCTTTGTCTGCCACAGGTCAGCATCTCAAGGAATTCAAATATGTGTCACTGAGAAAGACCAACAATCAGTTTTCAAGTGTGTTTTCCACTGAACGTGTGCTGCTTTTGTACCTATGTGGTAGAAACATCGAAAGACCTTAAGCCATCGTATGTTAGATTCTGCCTTAACTGAGGTCCGAGGTCCCACACATTGGGCATTGCCATTCCCTGGGTTTGGGTCCCAGCCTATGAGTGTCAACTGGGGTACGAGCTCGGAGGACACACATGCGTGGGTCCCTCTCTGTTCCTGACAGTAGATGGGACTGACTGCTTTGAGCTTTGGCCTCCTTGTAATGATGGGCTGTAATCTAGAATTAGAAGCCAAATGAACCCTTTCTCCCTTGGCTTGCTTTTTGCTGGTGTATTTTGTCACAGAATGAAACAGAAATAGAAACAGGTAGCTAAGGGGTGGGGTCTTTTCTATGATAGAGTTGTCATGTGGCTTTTAAGGCTTTGGAACCCTTTTTTGTGGGGAATGTGAAAATATTTGGCGTATTGGGTTAGAAACGCTGGAAGAATTTGATTCTAGCAGGAGCTTGAAAGACAGTGATTGTGAAGGCCCAGCTCTCGAATCCAGCGGGATAAGAACTTTAATAGGGACAGGGACAGGGACCATTTACAAGATGCGCTGACCAAGAATCTGGATTTATTCTGCCTGACCTGAGACTCTGAATGAAGCTTCATTGAGCGATGGACTCCTTTGTTTGGCAGAAGGAATTTCAATACAGGAGAGCATTCTGGCCAATGCTGAGAGAGCAGCCATAATCAGCACCGCAGACGTGAAACATCCAGTGCCATACTGGGACACTGGAAAAGATGTCCTGAGGGAAGGCCCCCACTCATCAGAGGCTCCCTCTTAACGGGGATCTGAATTTGCTCAAAGTGAAGGGGTTCTCTGCTGCTCAGAAGTAACTGCCTGAGAAACCGTTTCTCCAGGGCCGACACCAGGAAATGGAGACAGCTGAGGTCCAGGGGGCCAGACTTTATCTCAAGCTCGCAGCACAAGTTGGTGGCGTCAAAATCACTATCCACATGGTACTGGCTTCAAAGGCAAAGACACAGGATTAAAGGGGTCATGGAGACAGGCTGAGGCCAGGCACTCTGTGACAGGATTCTTGTTCCGGCAGAGGGAGGCCCTAAAAGGATATTGTATGGAGATGTGAGGGTGAAGCCATAGTTGCAATAGAGATCTCGATATTGGAGATGCCAGGACCATTGTACGTCTGCCAGAGCAAGCCGCAGGTGTGGCGTGTACACAATCTAAGCCTAAGAAGCTGGGGTGGGGGCTGCAGCTGCCCAATCCCTTTGGAGCCCAGACACTGTATTACAAGATCCAGATGTTGGACACTAGAACTACAAGCTTTGACGCTATCCCTGCTGGGTTTCCGTTTTGCTTCGGTACACTGCCTGTTTGCTTTGCCCCTGGCCTTTCATTTTAGAATAAGAAAGTTTCTATGTTCCATTGTATGTTTAAAGTATAAAACTTGTTTGATTTTATTTGAGCGCAAAATTGGGAGAGTTTAGACTTTTAAAATATTGAATTTTTGTTGTTGTTTTGAGACAGAGTTTCTCAGTGTAGCCCTGGCTGTGCTGAAACCCATTCTGTAGACCAGCCCAGCCTCAGATCACATAGATCTACCTTCCTTTGCTTCCCGTGTGCTGGGATCAAAGGTACACACCATACTCTTCTGATGGTTACTTGGAATTGTCAGGAGGTTGTCACAGGGGTGTCTAGATTAAGTTGGCACGTGGGCATGTGAGTGGAAGACTGTCTTTACTACTTTGAGGTGGGCAGAAACTCCCCCCTCTCCCCGTAAGGAAAGCACAATCCCTGGGATGTAAGTGCTGGATTGTCCTGGGTCTTGGTCCTGGGTTGTACAAGAAGAGGGGCTGAGCACAAGCCAAGGGGCACACATTTAGTGCCTCTCTGCTCTTGACTGTGGGTGCCAACTAGCTGCTTCCAGTTCCTGCCTTGCCTTCGCTGTGATCACCAAATAAACCCTTCCTCTATTTAAGTTGTTTTGTTGGGTATTTTACCATAGAAACTGTCAACTTGACAGGATCTAAAATAACCTAGAAGGCAAGCCTCGCCAGGGTCACAGAGATAGGAAGACCAACCTTAACTGTGGGCAACACCATCCTATGGGCTGGGATCCTAGACTCAAGAAAACACAATGAGATGGGCATGAGCATTCCTCCTCTGCTCCTGGCAATGTGACCAGCTGCCTCAGGCTCCTGGGACCACAAGTTGAAGTCATCCCTTCCCTAAGTGGCTTTGGTCAGGTATTTTTGTCACAGCAACAAGTAAGTAATACAGTTAAAGCAGGGAAAGAAGCCAGGTGGTGGTGGCATACACCTAGGCAGAGGCAGAGAGATCTCTGTGAGTTTGAGGCCAGCCTGGTCTATAGCGCAAGTTCCAGGACAGTCAAGGTTATACAGAGAAACCCTGTCTCAAAAAACCAAACCAAACCAAACCAAACAAAACAAAACAAAAAACGGGGAAAGAAAAACAGGACTTCGGGGCTTCAGTTCCTAACACAAAACTATGGGATGACTTAATCTGCCCTGGAAAAGGGCCCGCTCAACACATTCCCGGGTGTCTGATGCTCAGCATTTGAAGTAGCAAAGGCCTTTCTCAAAACTTGTTTGTAAAGACCAGAAGACGTTGCACCCGCTGTCAACATCAGCGCTCTCGGTGGCCTACATCTCGGGAATACGTCTCAGCCTTGCCATCATGTACTTCACAGGGACCCTGTCCTTCCACCAGATGTCACACTGGTCCACTCCATGGCCGACACTATACCCAGCGAGCACACAGTAGTACTAGTAAGATCACTGCACTTCACAGGAAATCCAGTTACTAATACACGAGACTTCAGTGCAGTTTCTGGGGGTTCAGTAGCCTAGGTGGGCCATGTCAAGATTTCCCTTCCAAAGTCAAAGTAAAAGTCAGTTGTTGATTGGGCCGCTCACAGCAGAAAACGAACCTTGAAGACCTGGGGGCCTCTTTGGAGTCCACATCTTTGTCACTCGTGGCCTGGGGTTGCAGTGCAGTGGCACAGTGCTTGTCTAGTTGTCATGAATGAGGCCCTGGGTTCCATCCAGGATCACACCAAATGGTAATCAAAACCCTCCATTTGTAAGTGGCCTGCTCAGTGAGCTACCCAGTCACTGAGGGTCCCCAACACCGCTGGATTGGAGGCCATCCCGAGAGAGGCATCTCTGTGACAGGTCTGGGCTTCTGTTCCGGTGGCTGTCACTGTGCAGAGCCAGTGACAGAGCGGCTGAGCCCTGAAGGCCCCCAACAGGACTCTGTCTACCCTTTTGTACACATGCTGCACACCTTCCCCTCCTTCCCCTGGTCACCTGCCCTAGTAACGTGTTTAGAACAGCTAACTTCACCACACGGCTGGAGTCCCCAGATGGAGGAGAGAGAACACTCAGGGGCTCTTATTCCCAGTTTTACACAGAGCGCTGCGCTCTTACAGGCAGAAGTGAGGCTGTTTCCCACTGTAGAGATTGGGTTTACGGAGCTGTGTGGGGACCAAGCAGAAAAGACGCACACTGGGATGATCCATCACATGGAGCTGGCTGAGCTTCACCAGTTACTTCGAAACTGCAGGTTGCTGTGAGGAAGCCATTTGGCAGATGTGACTTAGTCAGCTAACAATATGCAAATAAGATTATCCTGGCTAAGGCGGATCTCTGTGAGTTCGAGGCCAGCCTGGTCTACAGAGTGAGATCCAGGACAGGCACCTTGTCTTGAAAAACAAAACCAAAAACAAACAAACAAAAAAAAAACACAAAGATTATCCTGGGGGGGGCGGTGGTGGCACACGCCTTTAGTCCCAGCACTTGGGAGGCAGAGGCAGGCGGATCTCTGTGAGTTTGAGGCCAGCCTGGTCTACAGAGTGAGTTCCAGGAAGGGCTCCAAAGCTACACAGAGAAACCTTGTCTCAAAAAATTGTCCTGGCTACCAGGAAGCCACCTATGAGAGGCCCTGCCTGAGCTCCCAGGCTGTCTTTTTCCGCAGCCTGCTCTACAGACTTCAGCCTTGCCCAGCCACCTCCCACAACTGCATAAGGCAATTCCTTGCAAGGGACTTAGTAGGTGACTGACAGACAAGACAGATTACTAGTGCTGTTGGCTGTTTCTAGAGTAGAAGTGACTTTTATACAAATCGTCAAAGACAATCTCGCTTCCCTGGGAAGATGAAGATTGTTTTCAACAAAGTAAGACCAGACGTTTAACAAGCATGGCTAGTCCCAGGAATTCAAAGGACTGTGTTGATGTGTGGCCACACTTCTCAAATACTCCTCAGCACTGTACTGGAGTATTACACAGCCACTTTCAGTGATGCCCAGGACCAGCTGCTTCTAAAAGGTTGGAAATACCAACTATCCTAACACCAATTGTGGCTAAAGTGGGGAACCCACTGGCTGCAGAATAGAGGGAGAATTCACCTTCTGTAGTTCTGGAATACCGAGTCCTGTGAAGACATCTGATTGGGGGTTGGCCAAGTGTGGTCCAGTCACATCCAGCCTTCCTGTCGGTTAAAGGAGTACCAGAATCATGATGCTCATTTATTTACTATCCATCACTGCTTTCTGCTACAATGGCAGTGCAGTAGATGTGATAACTACACACAACTGCAAGATTCCCACACAAACACATGGACATAAATGCTCATAGCAGCACAATTCACAATAGCAAAAAAAAAAAAAAAAAAAAAAAAACCTTCAACAGATGAACCAAATGTAGTGAGTCTATTTAATGGACTAGTACTTGGCCAGAAAGATGAGGCATTTGACAAATCATGAAAATACACCAAGAAGCTAGACTCAAAGGCTAGCTTTTGAATATTACTTATGTGAAATGTGAATAGGCAAATTCTGAGACACAAAGTAGATTAGTGCGCTGGGGAGATGGTTCAGTCTGTAAAATGCTCGCCATACAAGCTTGAGGACCTGAGCTTGATGTCCCAGGATCCATGTTTTTAAAAAAAAAAAAAAAAAAAAAAAAAATCAGGTGCAGGAACTGGAGAGAAGGCTCGGCAGTTAAGAGCACTGGCTGCTCTTCCAGAGGACCTGGGTTCAACTCCCAGCACCCACAATGTAGCTCACAACTGTCTGTAACTCCAGTTCCAGGGGCGCCAATATAGGCACCAGACATACACATGTTGTACAGACATGCATACATGCAAAACAACCGTAATTTTTAAATTTTTTATTGAAAAAAAGAAACAGATGCAGTGGCACATGCCAGTAACCCCAGCACGGGGGAGGCAGAGACAGGAGAAAACCTAGCCAAATCAGCAAACTCCGGGCTCAGTAAGACTGTCTCAAAAATTAAGAAAAGTGGAGACACCAAGTGTCAACCTCCAAGCTCCACATATGGATACACACAGCAGATTAGTATTTTCTAAAGGCTGAAAGAGTGGGAATTGACTACCAACAGCTGCAGGGTTTCTTTCAAGGGTATGTTTCGGAGTTGATGTTGCACAAGTGTGTGTCTGAGATATACTAAAATCCACTGAGCTGTGTACCAGCAGAGTTCCGTAGGGGACCCAGAACCTAGCGACAAACCAGTCCCTCCTGCTACCTCAAACCAAGATCAAGGCTGCCTGTAAATCAGTTGTCGGAGTTTACACACCCCTTGTCCTGGCATCCACGTGACCTTAGATGTTTCTGGTCCTGGACTTCCTCCCCTCTATGTGTGCAAATGTGTGGGGAGGGGGGAAGCTCGCACAATGTGTGTGAAAATGATCTTGACTCCCCCCGGAACTGTCTCCTCAGATTTCTTAGGCAGACACCTTCATTTCAATCCACTTTAGGGAAGCAGCGTTTTCTTCCTATACAGATCATGGACCAGAAAGGCCAAACGACTTGTCCATTTGCATAGTGGACATGGGCTGGGGCTAGGACAACCTCACACATTTCCCCCCAACACTGTTTTCACATGTTGGGCTCTCTAAAAAGCCTAACCGAGGTAGACATGTATCACAGACAGGCGGCCACAGCAGGAACCTGGCACTCTGGTCCTCTTCAACCTTTTACAGGCCTCTACGAGCACAACAATCATCCACGGAGGATTAGGGCTAGGCCTAAACCTTAAGGCGTACCAATGAGAACCCCGCCACCCATGCCACTTAACCTGAACTCTGGCAACGCTACCAGCTGAGTGGGTTCCGGACAATTGGGTTCGCTCACCCAAAAATCATTTGACGGATGACCACTTTTGAGGGCTCGAGCAATGTTTTAAAAAGGAAACTCATCTTATTCCTCTTCCAGAGCTGGCAAACAAGATGGTCTAAAGCTTGCTATCCCTCCAAGATTCTTCCAGAAGGCCAGGTGACCCGCATCAAGGGGGCTGCCATGACTGGCGAAGGCTGTTTCCATCTGGCCAGGAAATACTTTTCCAGCACTTGCTACAGATGGGCTCAGCAATGCTTCAAGATAAAGCAGTAGAGGATGTGGGCGGAGAAATAAGCAAGGCGGGTTGGCAGAGGCGATGCAGAAAGTGGTCAGGGTAAGGGTAGGAGGAGGGCACACCATTATACATGATGTCCAGGAGTCTATATTTGAGCAAAGACTGACAGCTACACCTTGGGCCTAGGCTAAAGGTTCCTAGGGCTCAGGGACGGGGATTGACAGCAACACACCACAGTGGACATTCCTCCCACTGTTAGGCTGTTGTCTCTGCCAGGTACCCTCCATTCATCCCCAGTGCTCTTGTACTCTAGAAGGAGGGAACTGACTCCGAGACCCTTCTCAACTGGCTAGAGGCAGCCGCAGGCCTGGGAAAGAGTGCAGATACTGATGCCCCTTTTCTCCACTCCACCTGGACGCAGCTTTGAGTGGCTGTTTCCTCTTCAAGAATTTCAGTTCCATCTTCCTCTCATGTGGCCCTATTTATCATTCCCTTCCAGGCTCCACAAGATGGGACTGGTCGCCAAAAGTCCTGCACAATGAGACCAGACTTACCTATGTAAGTAATGTTGTCACGGGTGTCATTTGGAACAGAAATAGACGACTCTGGGCCCTACAGTGCCATCATCACAGCTGAACTGTGAACTGAGGTCCTGGCACACCTCAAGGCTCCAGCTGTCAATTACTAACCAGAAAAGGCTGAGCAACAAGGCGGGGGCTTCAGTCCCTTCTTAATTGATCCCTTGGTACCTCACTGTCGCACAGGCAGTCTTCCCAAGAGCCAGCAAACCAGCTTCGAACCTGAAGCCCTGCCTACCTCCACCACGCACTGGTCACACACTCCATTCTCTTTACCTTTGGAAAGACCACCCTACCCCACCCACTATGTGGCACCAACAGCACCAGGCCAACCAACCCCTCACACCCCCAAAGAAACCCCAACAGCTCAGAAGTGCATCAATCGACCTTTAATGTCCAAAAGAGGCGTGGATGCAGAGCATAGATGTAGCAGGGTCTCAGCCCCTGCACCAGAAATGAGAGATGAACAAAAACTAGACACTTCCAACTGGCCAGAGTCTTGGAGGGCAGGGAGAAACACACATCTGGACATTCGTTAAGAAAAATAAAACCGGCCGGGCGGTGGTGGCGCACGCCTTTAATCCCAGCACTCGGGAGGCAGAGCCAGGCGGATCTCTGTGAGTTCGAGGCCAGCCTGGGCTACCAAGTGAGTTCCAGGAAAGGCGCAAAGCTACACAGAGAAACCCTGTCTCAAAAAACCAAAAAAAAAAAAAAAAAAAAAAAAAAAAAAAAAAGAAAAATAAAACCTAAAATCAAACATTCAATCTTGTACCCAATGAAAGGTTTGAACAGGGAACTCAGTCACTAGTTCCCACCCTCCCTGCCAGCACTGAAGAGAAAAAAAAAGCTCAACACACACTAAGGGCTTAGGAGGAAGGGACATTCTCCTGCCTTCCCCCACCCTCAAGGATGGGCTGGGAAAAAAAGAGCTAGATTTCCCCACCCCGTACAGTGTCAACCCTACTCCATGTTCTGAATGTGATTCATTAGAACCAGCAGCTCAATTGGCAATGACAATCCCCACCCACCCCATCAGGTCAACAACAGCCGAGGTTTCCCTTGCACTCTCTGGAAGGTCCTCCCACTCACAGCCCTTCTCCACCTCCTGACTCACAAGCTTGTTACTGTATTTCAGACCTGTTCCAAGGAGCCCCTCTCGGTCGGCCCTCACTTCTTCCATTCCCACTTCCCACAAGAGGCCGGGACCAGCCAAGCGTTGTCCCTGCCCCCAGATCCAACTCCAGGGCAGATGGCAGTATGGCCATCTTGTCCTGGGTGACCTTCTCAAAAACTTCCCCAGGAACAGCCAGCCACAGGGCAAAGCAGGGTGTCCACACTAGATGGCTGAGGAAAGGAGGATGGTGTGACACCAACCTGTCCTCACCCCAACAGGTAACATAGAAGCCCACTTGGAACTAACTGTGCCCCCTACGTCCCCGTACACCCTACAGAGTCCACCTATCCTGCCCCTCCCCTCCCTTCTACCCCAGACCCACCCCACACACGCACACAGACGAACACAAACACACAGGAAGAATCAAGGGGACGCTGATTTGGTTTGATCGCTAAGACCTAACTAAGGAACTACAGTCACCAGGAGTTCCCTTGCCAGCCAACAGGGCTGTTCTAAGAGAACTGAGGAATGAGAAGAACCGAGGGCTAAGCAGGGAGCGGATGGAAGAAGGGAAAGGGGAAGAGTCAAGCTAATCCTACTCCCCACAGCCCCCCATGTCACGGTGACCGGAAGAGTAAAGAAGGGAACCCACAAAGACACAGCCCTTACTTAGAAACCCTGACAGACAGACAGCAAGACGAGTCTGCTCCCCAATCCCACACCACAAACACATCTCAGGGCTCTTAAAGACTGCACCCACCCACCCTGCCCCAAGCCGTAATAAAGTCACAGTTCAGTGGAATATTCTCCCTGGTACTAGAGCAATCCCCCACCCAACTTCCTATCCCTCTCCTTGCCAATCCTACCACTGTCCTCACAGCCTCGGCCCCTCCTCCAGCAGCATCACCCCAGGAAGAGGCAGCTGCAGTGAGGTCTCCACCTCCAGAGACCTGGGTCTAGCCCTCAGCCTCCTAGTCTCTCGGGCTTTGCTGAGGGCCTTTGATTTTATACAGGGAGAGAAAGAGAAAAGGAGGGTGGGAGAGACTTCCTAGTGCAGTACAACCAAAAAATATGTTTAAAGTCTTAAAAAAAATAAACATAAAGCAGCCTTCTTCCCCAGGCAACTAAACAGAAAGAAGTTTGGTTTTTGTTTACTGCGACACACACATGAAATCGAGTATACAGTCCATGCAGTAGCACAGCCATTGGAGAGGACTTCCTGATGCTGGCCCCAGTGCAAAACAGTCCCAGCAAGGCCGCCTGTGGGCCATCGCTGCCGCCGCCGCCACTGACACCCTCTCCTCGGCCCCTAGCCTGACTTGAAGAGGAGGATGGCCACTTGACCCAAGTAAAAATAGATGAAGTGCTTCGTCTCGTGCGTGACGTAACTGCCAAAATTCCGGCCCACGATGCAGTGCCAGGTGGGATTATATTTCTTGTCAAACTCCTACACAGGGAAGAAAACACAGAGAGGGGTGGTCAGGGCTGCGGACGGACGGCGACTCGGGACGGGGTCCCTCCCAGCAGTTCCAGCGCGTGTATCTAGTTGTTCCCACCCACCTGGGCCGGTGTCCAACCCCAGCCCTGCCGCCCCAGCCCAGGGCCTCAGGGCTCAGGTCTAAGACTGGCAACGGTACTCCTCCCTCATCAATAATGGAACGCCACAAAGGCTCCATTATTCCTCTCTGCCAAGCCTCTAGCACTCTACACCCTGACCCTCTCTCCATCCTCTAGTCGCCCCACACCCAGACCCGCCCACTCTGTGGATGTCATACAGCACAGGAAAGTGGGACCTGGTCACTCACTGTCTCATACATTACTAAACCACCACTCCACCCAGGAACAAACGGGGATACTGAAGTACCAGGGAACAGTTGTATGGCACCATGTGTGATATGCCCACTAATTCCCTCCCTCAACACAATCCATATACTTGTCTAACTTCCTAAAAGCACCCACACCACACAATTCCAGGAGGTACTAAGGAACAAAGAAAGCCAAATGTAACTCCAATCCTGATTCTAGACTGTCTGAAGGAGGAAAGCCATCACACACTCACGCACACTCTCTCTCTCTTTCACTCACATACACACACCCCAGCCACATAAGGGTTCCTCCTCCTCCTCCTCCTCCTCTTGTGCTGAGAGACTATGAGTCTATTTTCTCCTGCTGGGTGAACTAGCAAAGACATCATGTAGGACTGACTGTGTACCCCTAGCTCCATACAAAGGGAAGTTTTCATGACTTCCATGTCTGATTCTATCCTTCAAGGGTAGGAGAACAAAAGTTCTGTGAAACTGGAGACCCCACTGAGCACATCTTACTACTAATGCATACTGCCACCACACTCTTATACATCCTTTTTAGAAGTCCAAAGCTTAGAGGACCAATGACTGGGCCTACGCCTCTAGTTAAGACATGGGTCTTGGGGGCTGGAGAGATGGAGAGCAGTTAAGAGCACTGGCTACTCTTGCAAATGCCCCAGCACCCACACAGTGGCTCGCAGCCACCTGGAACTCCTATTCCAAACAACTTAATCCCCTCTTCTGACCTCCACAGGGACCAAGCACACGTGTCAGACAGACATACATGAAGGCAAAACATTCATACAATAAAAGATATAAAATAAAAAAAGAACAAAACACATGGGTCTTGACTGGAAATCAGGGGCCCATGCTATTACCCCTGGTTCAGCTGCCTCTTCAGTGGTAACCATTTCCACTCAAGTATTCATTTAGGACTTTTTCTTCTAAATGTTTACATTCACTTGTTTATTTGGGGGTGGTGGAGTATGCCACAGCACACAGGTGGAAGTCAGAAGACAGCTTGCAGGAGTCCAGTTTCTTCTTCCAACCATGTGGGTTTCTGGGATCAAACTCAGGTCACCAGGTTTGGCAACAACCCCCCTTGCCCAGTAAGCCATCTCACTAGCCCCATTTAGGAATTTTTCAATAACCGAACTCTAATGTTGAGCCATTTTTATAAAAATTATACAGTCAGCCCTCTACATCTGTGGGTTCTAACCAACCATACATTTAAAATATTCAGGAAAAAAAAACTACACCTATGTTGAACCAGTACAGATTTTCTTCTCTATCATTTCCTAGTAGTCCCTACAGAAATCAAGAGACTGAATATTCAAGGTCATTGGTTGGTTGGTTTTTTTCCCCCCTTGGCTTTTCCCAGACAGGATTTCTCTGTGAAACAAGTCCTGTAACTTGCCATATAGGCCAAGCTGGCCTTGAACTCAGAGATCTGAGAATGTAGGGAGGGGGTTGTTGGAGTTGGCTCAGCAGTTAAGAACACTTGTTGCTCTTCCAGGGACCTGAATTCAATTCCCAGCACCCATATAGTAGTTCACAACCATCTGTAACACCAGTCCCAGAGGTTCTGATAGCCTCTTCTGGCCTCCACAGGTATCAGTCATGCACTGTGGTACAGAGACATACACACAGACAAAATACTCATACACGTAAGATAATCTTTTAAAAATAAGAGAACATAGGGAGAATAGTAAATATTGCAGATATGCAGACCCTAAGTCTTTTTTAGGGAAAAGGAAATGGTTCATATCATGAGGATTATAAAGGATACACCACTGTAAATGATGAAGGTCCCTAAAAATCTGTTCAGAATCATCCAGTATTCATTTAATGTTATTTAATTTTGAATACTGAATAGTTCTCATTACTGGGACAGTAATATTAGTGCTGAGGTTTCTCTGCACAGTATTCCCTTCCCTAATGCCTTACAGTGACATAATTATTTGTAAAACTAACCCAGCGTCAGCAGAGCTCTTATCAAGAATCACTAAGGTGACTGCTTTGGCAATTCAGAATCACCCCACAATCCAGCTGCTTTACACAGCTGCAGGGTTTTGTCTGAAGAGCTACACCTAGTTTCTCAGAGGCTGCCTGCCCCGACCCCCACCCCTCCAATGCAGCTCAGCTGTCGATCCTCACTCATGCTCCTGGCTTACCTTCTTGATATAGGCAGCAATGTCCTTCTCTATGTTGTATTTCTCCATGGCCTGTGTGGCGCAGTCAACGGCATCCTGTTGCATGTCCTCAGACATGTCTGCGTTCTTGATCACTGCCTTCCGGTCAGACATGGTGACACTGCAGTGGGAACAGAAACGTAAAGCTGACAACTTCTCAACAGTGTGGCCAAGAGACTGAGGTTGGGAGCCTCAGGGCTGGAGAGTACTACAGAAGGTGGAAATACAGGAAACACAGACAAGAGACATCAAGAGGAAGCTTATGCTGGGCATGGTGGAGCACACCTTAAATATCAGCACCTGCGAGACAGAAGTAGTCGGATCTCTGAGTTCAAGGCCTGCCTGGTCTACAAACAAAGTTCCAGGCCAGCCAGAGCTACACAGTAAAAGCTCCATCTCAAAAAAAAAGGGGGGGGGGTGTTGGGGGGGGGTAAGACACTTACAAGCTTTCAGCAGAAATATGGTCTTTACTTCTTGGAAATACAGGGCAAGTTTAAACAGAAATGTAGATGTAAGATGTCATGTTTTAAAAACACACAAAAATAAATGGTCTCACTCTTAACAGATATGTATTTCACACACTCTGAACTGTAGCACAACACCGATTACACCCCAACTGTATCCTTCAGCAAGTTCATTACCTGTGTGTTTTACGCCACTGTCTAGAAAATGGGATTGCAGCGTTACACTAAGGATAAAACCAGCTGCTAACACCCAAACAGATTAATATCATTGGTCTCACAGCAGAAAACACCTGCTAGAAATTAGTGTCCCTGGTCTCTGGTCCTGCCTGTGAACACTTGAAGTCTCGAGGTCATCTGGCCTTCTGTATCGATTACTTCCATTTTAGCAATGAGGTCAGCTCTCAATTGGAGGTTGTTTAAGAATTAACTAAGGTTATACGAGAGCATCTGCAAACAAGGAGAAGTCTGTGCAAGAAGGCTGTCTGTCCATCAGCCAGACTCAACCAACACCTGTTTTTATAAATCCAAAGTTTTATAGGAAAACATTACAACAGCAGAGCTGAGTCCTAAAGACTATTCTGCCCCCAAAGCCTAAATAAATATAAAATACTCACTGTCTCCTCATAGAAAAAAAGGCCAACTCCACTTTGGTACAAAAAAAGGAGCTTCATACACAGGGTCTAGTGGCAAAGAGGTAATCATGACCTCTTTAATTATTGGGGGCTGGCACACTTCTAACTAGAGAATCCGTCACATGCCATCACACCCCATCCTTCCTCGTTTCCACTCTCCTTACTACCATGTTCAATCTTTAAAGTGCAATATAATTGTGGAATTCCAGAATTTAGTCACAGCCCCAACAATGATTTGTCATTTCTCCGAATTTTTGCTTCCTCATGTAAAAATTATTTTTATTCATTCCAAAAGCATTAATGAAGGGAAAAGTTGGAGAAACATCTTATTATCCTGACAGGAAAGCCGAGAACTTTCCCTTAAATAAAAACAGGGCCAGGTGTGGTGGTTCACACCTGAAATTCTAACACTTGAGGGGAGAGAGGTAGGAAGACCAGGCATTCAGAGCCAGCCTCAGCTACCATGAGACCCAATAAAAACACAGGACCGAGGACGGGGATGGAAGAGGGTGCGCCGCTGACATGTGAGGACTAAGGAAAAGGTTGTTAATATTTTTATAGCCTTGTTTCACGGCCCGGCTTTCTGGGTCATGACATTCACCATCCAGCAGGCAACCAGAGTTCCCAAGCTGATCCTGCATGGACCCTTCTACCCTGGCAGCCTCTGGTTATGTGAGCTACTTTGTAACAAATGAAATGAGCCACAGAATCCTGCCCCTGTCCTTGACCAGTCCCATCATCAAACACAGCAGTACTGATTCCCCTCACCTCAAGTCCAAAAGCGCCACTGGCTGTGGTCTAGCCCAATGGAGGAAAAAAAAAAAAAAAAGATGCTATCCCCTGAGTCAGCCTGACACCCGGCTACAACGGAGCCTGACTACTCCGGGAGAGATTCCTGGTATGGTTCCAAGCAGCTACTTATCTGAGTCCACACTACCCACTGGGTGAGATGAGAAGAACTCAGAACACCAAATGCACAGAATGTACACATGACGGCTGCCAGGCAAGGCAACCCTTGACTGAACCCAAGGCACCTTGGCTTGACACTGTCAAATGAAGACTTCTTCCACTTAAGCAGACACTGGCTAGTGTTTAGATCAGAAGGCCCCAACCCCTTACCCCAGAGAAAATTTGGAGCTTCAAGGAATCTGTGGCGGTGAAGAAAAGGTCAAGAGATGCTGCTGTTCAAGGCTGACTAGCTCTATGACCTTGGGCAAACAATCACATTTAAAAACAATGGCTGGAACGAGAGAAACGGGGCGATCTCCATGAGGTTCGAGCAAAGCAAAAGGCATCGATGTGTCTAGACCTTTCTAGAAGTGAAGAAACAACAATGTCACCCGGTGGCCTGTTCCAGGTTACCACTCAGAAGGGGGCACTGTTTACAAATCCAGAGGTTGGGGGTGGAGCCTGGCTACAGACAACGAAGTATGAAATTGGCACCATTTTGCCAAAAAAAAAAAAAAGCTCACCTGCTTCACTGCCTCATTCAAGTCCAAAGGATCAACTTTGTCACAGTAATTAAAAGCTATTTTACTCTCCGAGAGAGAGCCTGCGATTACATAATGCTGGTCTTGTGACTACAATGCCACGATTCTTCACCCCTGGCCCCTCAGGCGTCGCAGAAAGGTGAGGCCGAGCCCCAGCAACCCCTATCCAAGGTGCCAGAGAGAAAGGAGAGGGAGCTGGATGCCCAGCTAGCCTTTCCTTCCCGGGGGAGGGGGAGTGGAGAGGGGGGGCAGCTGGGCCTCCAGATAAAAAGATGGCCAAAGGGCCCCAAGCCAGCTTCCTGAGTCACGAGCCAGTAGCTCCTGTGAAAACGAAAAGGAACACTCCAGGACAGTTCTCATCCTGTCCCCGGTCTTGCGACAAAAAAAAAAAAGGCCAAGCCTCCAAATGCCACGGGCTGCCTTGCACCATTCCTTAACATGTACAAACGTTATCGCTTCGCTTTGGATTTCCAGGGGGGCCGTACCCCCCACACCCCCACCCACACCCCCACACACCCCCCATCCCGTCCTCCAGAGGGCAGCGACCACGAAGGGCAGCAGCATCTGGGGATTGAAAGAGACGCATCCGCCGCCCCGCCGGGTCCGCAAGGCCGCGGCCAGTCCTCCGCCCTCCCCGCGCCAGGCCTGGAGCGGCGCCGGAGTGACCGGGCGACCTCTCTCTGCAGGAAGGACGCCCCGGAGGGTGGCGGCGGCGGCGGGAGAAGCCGCGTCATTCCCGAGCCCTCTCCACCCGCTCGCCTCACACCCCTAGAGGCCTCCCCGCACCGCGGGCGGGCTCCCCCGGGGGGCTGCGGGGGCCTCCGGAGCTCGGGCCGAGCAGGGCGTAGGTAGGTAGGTAGGACTGGCCCCGGGGGCCCCCCCGGCTCACCGTCACGCAGGGCGAGTCCGCACAGGCCCCTGGGGAGCAGCGCTGGGCTGAAGCAGAGCGCGGGGCAGGGGCGGTGTCCCCTGGGCTCGTCCTGCAGCAGCAGCCACTGCCGCCGCGGTGTCCGCCTGCTCCCCGCAGCCCCGGAGCCGAGCGCTCGCGCCGCCGTCCGCCCTCCCGAGCTCCCCCGGCCGCCCGCGCTCCGCCTCGCGCCGCCCGGCAAGCCCGCCCGCCCGCCCGTCCGTCCCCGCTGGTGCGCTCTCGCCGCCCGCTCCGCTCCGCCGCTGAGCGCGGCCGACGCGCGGCCCTGAAATAGAGCCCCGCCCCCGCCCCCCGGCCGCGCGCGCCGCCGTCCGCGCTCCCCATTGGCTGCGCCCGCCCGGCCCCGCACTGCGGGCTTCTCCCCGCGCCGCTCTCGCTCCACATCTTGTTTCCTCCCACAATGCCTCGGGGCGGAGGAGGGGGTGGGGAAGGGGAGCTGGAGGAGGTGGGGCGGGGGGAGGGCGCCACGGGGGCCTTTGGAAGAGGAGAAAGGAGCATGCCGATCCCCCTCCCCACCACCACCACCACCACCTCTCTCGGCCCAAGCCTGGAGAGGCCAGTCTGGGGAGGTATCAAGAGAGGAGGCCCAGAAAGGGGGAGAGAGAAGGGGGGCGTGGAGACCCCAGATTTCAAGGGAGAACGGGAGAGTGGAGGGGTGGAGATCTCAGACTCAGAAAAGAAGGCCTCCAGGTCCCAACTTTGGAAAGAGGCGGGGAGGGGACAGAAACCACCAGGGATGAAGGAAAACACAGGACGCTGTCTGCCTCGGCTGACACTTGTGAGCAGAACAGCCAAACCCCATGGTAAAGGCATAAGCAGTCCTCAAGGGCCCCCCTTGCCCTCACATTCTGGAAAGGTCTCTTGCTTCTAGCTCAGCCTTTGCTCACGAATCTCATGGCCATTCTCCCTACCTGTAGCTGGGACCCTAACCACTATCTTCAAAAACAGTGGAGGTACAGCCGCTGCAGTTTATGGCCCTTGGGTTCTTTGGGGATAGAGGTGAGAACCATCAGCTGTCAGTCATCCCCACTTGTCCAGTTAAACAGGACCAGAAGGAACTGAACGGAAGGCTTATAGGTATGAGCTCTGAGGTGTCTTTAAAACCTTCATCCATTGGTGGCGCACGCTTTTAATCCCAACACTCACTTGGGAGGCTAAGGCAGGTGGATCTCTGAGTTCCAGGCCAGCCTGGTCTACAGTGCGAGGTTCAGGACCACCAGGGCTACATCAAAAAACCCTGTCTCAGAAAAAAAAAAAAAAAAAAAAAAAAGTAGACAGTACACAGATTCAGACCCCTTGCCAGGTCAGTTCCCTTGGGCTACAACTGGAAAACTTCAGGCAGGAGACACTGTGGGGTGTGCATGTGTATGTGTGTGAGTGTGTTCTGTTCTCCAAGGTTTTTTTCATGGTATTCCAACCCAGAAGAGACAGACACCAGGAAATGTCTTTTTTCTTCCCAAACCTTGATTCACAAAGGGTCTATCTAAAGGGTGTGCGTAATAGAGCCTTCAGCGGGAGGTCAGACATTCTGGCCACTCTGGATGTTAGCAAATTGCCTGGCACAGCTCCCGTGTCCATCTTTTTCTCCCCCCTGACCTAAACCGTGAGTGAGAAGTCAGACTTGCTCTGGACTTGCTCTGGCCTTAGCCCGCCCTGCTTGGGAGTATCATAATTGAGTATTCATTATGTGTCAGACAAAATGGAAAATCATCCCCTCGGGTTTCTGCATTCCACAGCTCTGTCTTTTCCCATCTTCAGTCAGGGACTCAACCGGGCAAAGGCCTGGGGTATCCCTACATCCAGGGGGTATTCTGATGTAAGCCTGTGTTAATGAATGAGGGGTGGAGTACATGTGGGGAGGGGCTAGAGGATGGATCATCCACCTGGGGCTTTTGTGGAGTAACACTTAGGGACTTCTTGGAGAAAGAGAGCTAATACCCTCTTTCCCCAACCTTCATTAGCTTCCAGCCCCTTCTAAGGTCTGAAGGTCACAACTGTGATGTATGGTTGTGCAAGATGTTCACTGCCCAAGGACATCCAATGGAGAGAGCAAGTGGGAACGAATCTATGGCATACACTTGCTTCTTGGCATGTCTTGATACAGGCCGGCCAGCATTCCACCAAATGACCTTTTCCAGGGTGCACAAAAGTGATTATGAGCTTTGATGACCCTAGTGTGTTCTCCCTGTGCCTCTTGCCTGGAGTAGAGCAGAGAGAGATTAATTATTCTTACTGTGGATTAAAATGGGTTGGAAATAGAAGATAAAACTCTCAACAAAAGTTAAACTAAGACGTGTGGCCCTTCAGAAATTTCGGTATTGAAGTGTGTGTGTGTGTGTGTGTGTGTGTGTGTGTGTGTGTGTGTGTGTTGGATGAGACTTGTTAAAACAGTATGGTTTAAGGTTTAAGGTTGGGGATGTAGCTCAGTGGTAGAGTGCATACTTGCCCAGCATGCTCAAGGCCCTGAGTTTGATTCCCAAACAGTAATATAGTTTATAGATAACAACTAACCTGTCTAGAGCCCTCACTCTGGCAGGTTCTAAGTGTTTCGAATGGAAGACATTCTATTCTACCACACTACACTGGTTTTCAGGTGAACTATTACTGTCCCGCTTTGGGTGAGTTGCTGTTAGCTTAGTGTAGGTCGGTAGTTTGCCTAAAGTCACCCAGCCGGTCATCTGCAAGATTTAAGCCCAGCCTGTCCCAAGTGCTGACAACCTTAGCCATTAGACTACTGTGCCACCTAACAGTGAGCTAAAAGTATAGAGGAGGGACTTGGCTCTCGGCCATGGTCCCCATGGAGGCTAGAAGAGAGTGTCAGAGCCCTGGAAGTGGAGTTAGAGATGGCTGTAAAATGCCATGTGGGCGCTCGGAATTGAATCCAGATCCTCTGAAAGAGCAGCTAGTGCTGTTAGCTCCTCAGCCCCCTCCAAAGCCTTTCATTTTTTTTATTTAAGACCATGTCTCACTACGTAGCTCTGGCTGTTCTGGAACTCACTGTGTAGATCAGGCTGGCCTCAAACTCACAAAGATCTGTCTCCCTCTGCCTCCCATGTGCTGAGTTTAAAGTTCTTTTTTTTTTTTTTTAGCCCAAACATTAATATCTCCAGGAACAGAGTTTAGGAAACTTCTACTATACTAATTAATGCTATTTATGCAAAATGCTTACTACCTAAGATAATTACTAGGCAGCATTGCAACTATGGTAATTAATATATTCCCCGAACTTGGTAGATGTCTCTTTGCCAAGGCTCTTTGAAATTGCCTGGTTTCCTGTTTCTTTGCGATCAGTCATGTCTTTTGACTTAGAAGGGGTTGATTTCTGTCTCGTTTGTGGGCCCTTAACCCTCCGTCTGTTTTGATTTCAGGGGTCCTCAGATCAACCCTCAACTTACAAGTTTCACCCATATTCATGTTTTTTAACTATGGCCTGGAACCTGGACGCTCTTCTCATCCTCAGATTTCTCCACACAGACCCCGCAGACTCTACACACACACACACACACACACACACACACACACACACACACACCACATCTGATGGTTAGCAGTGTTGTTCCAGGAATGGATTCCTTTGATTCTAACCCCTTTCTTTCCACCATTCAAAGCTGTGAAATGTGCAGATTTGGCCAAGCTATTCAGATCACAAACTTTCCTTTTCTTCATCTATAAATTGGGAATTATATCTGCTTTAAAGAGTTAAGGGGGGAAATGCATGAAAACCCAAGTGCCTGGTCCACGGAGCTGGCAAATATTAGCTGTCATCACATTGTTTCCCTTCCCTGTAGTTCTTATCTCCACTCAAAGCCCCATGCACAAGCCAGAAAGCAGGGAACCTCCCTGGATTCGCATCTTCCTCTTAAACCCACCGCATATCCATCATGTTCTCCTCCTGGCTGCTTTTCCAATGCCTTACATCCAGCCCACTCACTACTCATCACATCTTGGTTCCTTGCCTTTTACTCTAGCCCAGTGGTTCTCGGCCTTCCTAATGCTACAACCCTTTAATACAGTTCCTAATGCAGACCAGGCTGGCCTCAAACTCATAGATAACCACCTGCCTCTGTCTCCCATGCACTGAGATTAAAGGCGTGCATCAGCACCGCCCCTCGAGTTCACTTATTTTCTACAAAACCTAAGAATATAATGACCCCCAACCATACAATTATTCGATTGCTACTTCAACTGTAATTTTGCTACTGTTATGAATCGTAATGTAAATAGCTGATATGGAGGATCTCTGATGTGCAACCCCTGTGAAAGGATCGTTTGACCCCCAATGGTCTGCTCTACAGTAGGAATCTACAGCAGACATCTCTTTCCTGTTCAGAATAAGGACTTTGCCCTTTTCCATAGCATGCCCCCCCTCCTTCTACACACACACACACCTCTCTGTTTGCCAGGTCTCCCCACACTTCCCATCTCATGCCTGCTGCTCCTCTAACACCTCAGCTGCCTGCATTTCCCACATGCAGATTCCACAATCTTTGTTCAACTAGCTCTTCCCCGCTCCCTTTCCTTCCTGGCTCGCTTTCCTTCCTGGCTTACTCTTAAATCTAAGATGCCTTCCTTCCCCAAAGCTCACAGGGGATGTGTACCTGTTGTGGGCTCTGTAATTTCCAGAGCTCATCACTAACCACTTCCTATTAAACTTGTCAGTCTTAGGTCGGCCTGTCGTTTCTTGAGGCTAGGGGGTCACGTGAAAGTTCTGTGTATATTGAAGGACCTAACACAGTTCCTGATGGTTAGCAGTGGGAAGTTTTCCTAGGTGTTAGGTAAACTGGGCATGCCCATCAGCGGCTGAAAAGCACAAGTGGAAGAACACACCTCCTCTTCCAGGTGTCCAGGCTCCTGTTTTCTCTCTCCCAGAACCAGCAATGCATGCTGTTTACACTGGGCTCTGCCTGCCCAGAACAAACTGCTAGCTAAGATAAATCACTGTCAGCACTGGGGAAAGTCCAGCCTTGATTTCTAAACCGACTTCCTCCTCACTTTCTCCTGACGGGTTAACTGGGATCCTTAGGTAAACTCCAGCTGAATGAGTCACCCACAGGTCCAGACCACAGGCTGTGGAGGTGATAGAAGTCATTTGCCAAGCCCTTTATCAGGTAAATCACTTCAAAGGCTACAGGAAACTGGAGAAGGGTATGCCTGGGCTACATAGTGCGTTCTGGTCCCAATGGTGCTGCAAAATGAAACCCTTTCTTAGAATGAGAGAGATAGAGAAGAAGGGAGAGGAGAGGAGGGTGAGACGGAGGGAGAGGTTATGAATCATGATAAGGGAGACCTTGTCCTTACTGTCATGAAAACATACACACTTTCTTATCCTCAGTCTCAGGGTGAGACGGGAACAGTGAGATGGGCTCATAAGAGATTTGTACAGGCCGGGCGGTGGCGCACACCTTTAATCCCAGCACTCGGGAGGCAGGGGCAGGCAGATCTCTGTGAGTTCGAGGCCAGCCTGGGCTACCAAGTGAGTCCCAGGAAAGGCGCAAAGCTACACAGAGAAACCCTGTCTCGATAAACTAAAAAAAAAGAGAAAGAGAGATTTGTACAATCCCCCCCCCCCCACACTCTCTCTCTCTCAACAATGCTGGAGATTGAATCCAGGGCCTCACACATGCCGAGCAAGTGCTCTGCTCAATAGTATCCCTAGCCCTTCCGTCTTCCTTGTTTGAGATACTTTAAAAAAAAAAATTTCTGTTCTGGGCATCAAACCCAAGGCCTTGCCCATGCCAAGCAAGAAGTCTATCACTAAGCCACACCCCCAGCCTTCTTTTGAGGATAATTTTGAAAAACATAAAAACCAAATAAACAAACCAACCTGAAAATAAACACTTTGATTCGTCAGGCATACTAAAATGTAGTTAAGCTAGCAAAGACCTTGGGGGGGGGGGATCTTTTCACTAGGAAAATGGAGGCCTATTTTACATTTCAACATAAGGTAGCCCTGCTTTCTTTTTTTCCACATTTATTCATGAGTGAGCCCATGCTACAGTGCTCATGTGTGGATGTCAGAAGGCTAAGTGGGCAGTTTTTGTCAATTTGATACAAACTAGAGTTACCTAGGAAGAGGGAAGGAACCTCAATTAAGGGGTTACTTCCATCACCTCGGCCTGTGGGCATGTCCGTGGGTCATTTTCTTGATTAATGATTGATGCGGGGCAGCCCCGCCCACTGTGGGCGGTGCCACCCCTGGCCCTGTGCTAAGAAAGCGGACTGAGCGAGCCATGGAGAGCAAGGCAGTAAGCAGTGTTCCTCCTCGGTTCGGCTTTAGTTCCTGCCTTCCATGCCTGCCCTGATTTCCTCCGGTGAAGAACTGGTGCCTAGAAATAATGAAATAAGCCTTTCTTCCCCACGCTGCTTTCGGTCATGGTGTTTTTCACAGCTATAGAAACCTAATACATGAACAAGTAGCAGGAATCATTCTCGCCTTTCACCATATGGGGCGCGGAGATTAAAGTCAGGTGTCCTGGTTGGCCACAGGTGCCTGTACCCACTGAGCCATCTTGTCAGCCCAAAGCTAACATCAAAAAAAAAAAAAAAAAAAAAAAAAAAAAAAAAAAAAAAAAAAAAAAAAAACTTAAGGTGCGTAAGTTAGTGACTTTAAATATGTATTCAGCCAGGCATGGTGGCGCACGCCTTTAATCCTAACACTGGAAGGCAGAGGCAGGTAGATCTCTGTAAGTTCGAGGCCAGCCTGGTCTACAGGACAGTCAGCGCTGTTACACAGAGAAACCCTGTCTCAGAAAACAAACAAACAAAAAACCAAACAAATAAATATGTATTCATCTATCTTTGTAGCTGGCACCCTATCAAAATTTAAAACTCTTCATCACCCCCAAGAGAAGACCTTCTGGGTGTGGTAACCCGTGACTTTAATCTTAGCACTGGGAGGTAGGCAGATCATTGAGTTCAAACCCAGCCTAGTTTACATGGCAAGTTCCAGGACAACCAGGGGCTACGTAAACTGTCTGAAAACAGCAACAACAACAAGAATCATTACCATTGGCAGTTACTCTCCCATTCCTTTCCAATCTTTGCCAACCTCCTTTCTACCAATCTGGACTTGCTCCTTCTGGACCTTTCATATCAATGGAATCATACAGTATGGGCTCTTTTATGGCGATTTTGCTAGGAAAATGTTTTCAGGTTTGCATGTTAAAGTGTAAGCCAGTACTTTATGTTATGACAGTGATTCCACTGAACGAATATACTATACTTTGCTTTCCCAATCGTTGATGGACATCTGAGTTTTTCTGTTCTGGCCATCAAACCTAAGGCCTTGACCATGCTAAGCAAGAAATTCATCACACTTTCTAACTTTTTGTTGTTGTTGTTGTTGTTTTGTTTTTTGTTTTTTGTGAGACAGGGTTTCTCTGTGTAGTTTTGGTGCCTGTCCTGGATCTCTCTGTGTAGACCAGGCTGGTCTCGAACTCACAGAGATCCGCCTGGCTCTGCCTCCCATGTGCTGGGATTAAAGGCGTGCGATACTGCTGCCCTGCTACTTTCTAACTCTTATAAATAGGCTGCCAGAAAGAGTAGTGTGGCTAAAGTCTTCATTTCTTTTGGTTATGGAATTCCCCTCTCTCTAGGAGTGGAATTGCTGGGGTTTTTATGGCAACTTCATGCTAACCTTTTGAGGAATAGCCAGATTGTTTTCTCAAGCAACTATACCATTTTACATTGCTACAGGCCGTGTAGAAGATTCCAGTCTCTTTATGTCTTCATCAAGACTTATTATTTGACATCTGTTTTTATTTATTTGTTTGTTTGTTTATTTGAGACGGGGTTTCACCATATATCTCTGGCTGGCCAGGAATTCACTATGTAACCCAGGGTAGACTGGAACTTACAGAGATTTGCCTGCTTCTGCCTTCTGAGTGCTGAAATTAAAGGTGTGTGCCACCACAGCCTGCCATATATGTATGTATGTATACATGTATTTGTTAATTTTGAGATAGGGTCTTATGTAGCCCAGGCTGGCCTCAAACTATGTTTGTTGCCAAGGATAACTTTGAATTTCTCATCTTTCTGCCTCTACTTTCCAAGTGTTTGGATTACAGCCGTGTACCACACACCACATTTTAATTATTGGACTTTTAAAAAAAGTGTGTGTGTGTGTAAGTGTGTGTGTGTGTGTGTGTGTGTGTGTGTGTGTGTGTGTGTGTGTGTTAAAGGACAATTTGTGGGAGTCAATTCTCTTCTTCTATGATGTGGGACCCAGGATCAAACTCAGGTCATCAGGCTTATCTGCTGGACAAATTATGTAACCTCTTTTTAAAATTTTTAAAAAAATTGTTTTGTTTTTTGAGAAAGTATTTCTCTGTGTAGTCCTGGCTGTCCTGGAACTAGCTCTGTAGACCATGCTGGCCTCAAACTCAGAGATCTGCCTGCCTCTGCCTCCCAAGTGCTGGGATTAAAGGTGCGCACCACCACCACCTGTCAATGTTACAGACAGTCTGATGGCTGTGAAGTGGTATCTCATTGTGTTTTTCATTTGTGTTTCTTTGATAGCTAACAGTGTTCATCATCTTTTCTCATGTGTTTACTATTTGTATATCTCATTTGGAAAAATGTTTGCTCACATCCTTTATCCATTTTTTAATTGGATTATTAGCATGATAACTTATTGAGATATATGTATTTTAAATTATTTTTATTACTTTTAATTATGTGTCTCTGTATGTGAGTGCAGGTGCTTGCAGAGACCAGAGGAGTCGGATCCCCTGGAGCTGGAGTTACAGGTGGTTGTGAGCTGCCTGATGTGGATGTTGAGTGCTGGGAACTGAACTCAAGTCCTCTGGAAAAGCAGTATGTGCCGTTAAGCTCTGAACCCTCTCTCCAGCCTCCTTGTAGTCTTTATATATTCTAGATACTAGACCCTCCTAAGACCCATGGTTTATAAATGTTTTCTCCTTTTCTGTGAGTTTTATTTTCAGTTCCCTGACAGTACTTTGAAGCACAAAAGTTTTAAATTTGGACAAAATACAATTTGTCTGTGTTGTGAAATATTAATTTAAGATATGTTACATTTGTTTAATGATGTAAAGATGTGTTGCATTCTTTTATGTTGCATTTGTTTAACTCTGTGAAGCTGTGTTACTTTGCCTGTCTAAAACACCTGATGGTCTGAACGGCCAATAGCTGGGCAGAGAAAGGATAGGTGGGGCTGGCAGGCAGAGAGGATAAATAGAAGGAGAAATCTGGGAAGAGGGATTGAGGGGTGAGAAAAGAAGGGGTCAGCCACCCATTTAGACATGGAATAAGAAGGTGAGAAAAGATGTATAGAAATACAAAGAGGTAAAAGCCTAGAGACAAAAGGTAGATGGGATAATTTAAGAAAAACTGGCAAGAAACAAGCCAAGCTAAGGCTAGACATTCATAAGAAAGAATAAGACCCCATGTGTTATTTGGGAGCTGGGTAGTGGGTGCATCAAAGAGCCAAAGAGTTTTAAAAAGACAAAGCAGCAACATGTCTGTGTTTTCTTTTCCACTTATGCTTTGAGATCATGTCATGTGATCCCCAAATCACAAAGATTTACTCCTGTATTTTCTTCTAAGAGTTTTAGTGCTTCCGTTTTTAGGTCAGTGATCTGATTTATTCATTTATTTTTAGACAGGGTATATAGTCGTGGCTGGCCTGGAACACACAGAGATCTGCCCACCTCTCTGCCTCCTGAGTGCTATGTTTAAAAGACCTGGCCTGGGTGAATTGTTATACGCATGTAAGGTAGGGTCTATATCCTTGTTTTAGATGTGATATCCAGTTATCCTGTGTCGTTAACTGAGAAGAGCTGAAAAGACCTGTCTTGAGACCCTTGTCAAAAATAATGACTATAAATGTAAAAGTTTACTTCTGGACTGTCAGTTCCAACGTACTTCAATACGTTGACCTAGTACTGGCCCTTCTGCTGTCACTGAACTGTTTCCATTACTAAGCAGCCAATGGGCTCCCCCAGCTTTGCCTTTCTCAGGGTTTGGTTGGGGGAAGCAGAGCAGGCTTAGCTGTGCACACTTTGGCACCTGGGAGACTGAGACAGAAGGAGCATGAGTTCCAGGCCAGCCTTGGCTACATAGAGAGTTCTAGATGAGATTGGGCTGCATGGAAAGACACTATTTCAAACACAAACACAACCCACTGATCCATTCTGGGTCTTTTGAATTTATAATTTATCAGTTTATATTAGAAACTCTAGTTGAGGGGGGTGAAGGGATAGCTCGGTGATTAAGAATGCTTATTGTTCTTCCAGGGGACCAGTCCACAACATCTACACCAGGCCACTCACAACTGCCTAGAACTCTATTTCCAGTGGATCACACATACCCTGGTCTCCAAAGGCACCTACATGCATAAGGTGCACATAAACTCACATAGGCACACAAATAGACATAAGTAAAAATAAATCTTTTTTAAAACTCTAGTTAATATTTTAATGGGGATTGTATTAAATCTGGGAAGTACTGCCAGCTTGGCAATATTAGTTTTCCCATGTTCTCAAGATAGTTGGAGACATACATATCAACACAGGTGAGACTCCACTGAGACATGTGACTAGGAATAAGCCAAGTGCTCGGAAGGCACAGAATTGGAGGCAACCACTTTGCCTGAAGAACCGGGGAGCAGAAGAGCTGACATTTGATATAAAAAGTGGACGGGGTTTAGGGGGAAAGGAACGTTCTTCAGATAGAAGCACGTGGACTCAAGCAAGGAATGGTGGAAGCCAGATACATGAGGAGCGCACTGTGCAGAGGAAAAGAGTGGATGAGAGGCGAGAGCCGGACCTTGACAGGAGCCAAAGGATGAGCCGAGGAGCTAGAGTCTAATCCTAAAGAACCTACTGCAGGGCTCTGAGCACAGAGGTGCCATGATGAACCTTCCTTAGGAGTTATAGCCTAGATCTTGAACGCCCCTCCAAAGGGCCACATGTGGAGGGTTTGGTGCCCAACCCCCGGAGCTGTTAGGAGGTAGTGGAGACTCTAGAAGGTAGACCTCGTAGAAAGAGGTTAGGTCATCCGGGATGCACTCTTGGAGGGACTACTTGGAAAGAGCATTGTTATTTGGTTGGCTCACCCCCTCTGTCTGTCTGTCTGTCTCCCCTTCCTGACTGCATGAGGTACCACACGCTCCTGCCATGGACTGGCACAGGCCCAAAGCAGCAGAACCAACTGACTGGAATCTCTGAAAACATGAGCCAAAAAACCAAACCTTTCCTTGCTGTAAGTTGATAACTACAGGATTTTGTCACAGTTTCAGAAAGCTAACCCAGGAGGAATAGAGACAGCAGAAACCGAAATTTGTTTTCTGGGGCTCCATGGTGGTAGAAGCCAGCAAAAATGGCTGCCTGCCTTCTCCACTGTTAGTCAGGTTCCTGTCTGATCTCCCTCCCTTCTGTGGGCTTCTGTGACCCGGCGCTGCCCTGGCTTTACCCTACCTCTCTGGTTACTCCCTCCAGTTTCCTCTGCAGGCTCCTCTTCCTCTGCCCATCCTTCAAATGTGGTGCTCCTCAGAATTCTGTTCTGGACCCTGTTCTCTTCCTTAGTGATCTCACGTTGCCATGGTTTCCTAGCCAGTCATCAACTGGTAACTTCAAGTCTATTGACAGTCTTCCCAGACCAGTCTTTTAGATTCGTCAGTTTTAACTGACCATTGGATGTTTTTATATTTACCAGAATTACGTCCAGTTGTGAGCAGAGGAAAATTCTATGTCCAACAGTTCAAATAAAGTAGGACCTTGTGTCTTTTTTGTAGGGGAGGGGGCTTTCGAGACAGGATCTCTCTGTGTCACCTTGGCTGTCCTGGAACTCACTCTGTAGACCAGGCTGGCCTCAAAACTCAGAGATCCGCCTGCCTCTGTCTCCTGAGTGCTGGGATTAAAGGTATGTGCCACCACCGCCTGGCAAACCTTGTGTCCTTTTAAAAAATATATTTTTAAATGTGCATATTGGTGTATTAGTGTGTGTTTGTGCGTGCACACATGCACACATGCTGCAATATGAATGCAGATACCTGAAGGGGCCAAAGGGAACACTAGATTCCTTGAATTACAGACAGTTGTGAGCTTCCTAATGTGAGTGATGGGAACCAAACAGGTTCTTAACAAAGCAGTACCCATTCTTGGCCATGGAGCCATCTCTCCAACCCTTAGACGTTTATTTCAATTTTAGATTAAAGGAGGCCAGAGGTGCTAAGTCTGAGTCTGGTGTAATGTCTCCCTAGTCTCAGGGTCTCAGGACCCTTCTGGTTTCCTGCCACCTTCACACCCTCAGCTTTACTTCATGATCCAAGATGGCTGCTCAGACTCCAGAATGCTTTGTCCTTAGAGACAGTTTTCCACAGTCATACCACATGTGCTTATACGCCACCAACTATAACTTAGTAAGAAGGCCAACACAGCTATAAAGTAGACTGATGGATGTTTTTGCTTATTCTGAGTGGCCATGTGGCCAGTCACACAATTAGACAGGTGAGTATTGAACATCAGTTTTTATGTCTGTATCGTAGATTCTCCATCAGTACCACATGTCCAGGGGCTGGAGAGAGTAAAGTGCTTGCCACGAAAGCATAAGGGCCTGAGTCCTCCTCCAGCAGGTGTGTGAGAAACAGGCATAGTGGAATAGAGTAGTAATCCCAGCACTGAGGAGGGAGAGATAGACAGATCCCTGAGGCTCACAGGCTGCCTAGCCTAACCAACTGCCAGGTCCCAGGTACCAGGGAGAGATCATGTCCCAACAAACAAGTGGATGGCTCCTGAGGAATGATACCCAAGGCTCACATACATACCCACATTCATGTGCACCAACATTCACATGTGCATGTACTCATAAGCACACACACACAGTTGGGGAAGGAGTTAAGGCATCTCAGAACACAACATCTCCACCCCATCCATACCCACTCACCCCAAACCTCTCCCTGACTTCTCCACCTTAATATGGTCCCAGCAATCAGCTGGTTGCCTAAGGCAAATCCTGAGAGTCCTAGCTCCAAACTATCCCCTTGTCTAGCTCCTCAAGCTGCCAGCATCTCCAACAGCATGCCGGGCCCCCTTCTCTCTTTGCTCCTCTCACACATTCTGTAGATCCACATTATTCAGTCTGGGAGCAGTAACCATGCGGCTCTTCAGTGCTCAGAGGGAAACTAGTTTAATTTGAAACGTGTTTTGGGGGCCGTGAGATTGCTCCACGGGGTAAGGGCACTTGCCACCAAGTATAATGGCCTGAGTTTGAGCCCCGGGACCCACAAGGTGAAAGGAGAGAGCTCTCACAAGTTCTGACCTCCATGCATGGGTAGCGGTGCATGAGTAACCAATTATACACACACAATGAATAAATGTAATTTTAGAGAAATGTGCTGGTATAAAATTCATGTCAAATTTTGAAAAATCAATATGAAAAATCTTATACTATATTGATTATATGTTAAAATAATATTTTAGCAGTCAGGCGGTGGTGGCGCAAATCTTTAATCCCAGCACTCAGGAGGGAGAGGCAGGTGGATCTCTTTGAATTCGAGGCTAGCCTGGTCTACAGAGCAAGTTCCAAGACAGCCAGGGCTACACCGAGAAACCCTGTCTCCAAAAATAAAAATAAAAGGAATAATTCCACCCAAATCTGGCTTGAACCAATGAGTATATTGGGGCTACTTACAACTTACAGGGAAGGGTTATTTACAGGATCGTGGATGGCTCCAAGGCAGGTACATCATCAAAAAGCCCCACCCCAGCATAGATAAGGACCCATGACATCTGCATCCTGGAGCTCTCTACAACGTGGAGGCAGCTGGGTCCTCTGGAGTGCCTCCTCTCACCAGCTAGTCACAGATGATACAACCTTCGGGAGAGGCCTTGTGAATTGTGCACCTTTTTGAGCCTTCTAAGTTTCCTTAAATTCCTGAACTATTCTAGAGTCTTGCAAGCCTCCCTCTGGGAGGGAGTGTTTCCATGAAGGGGAAATACCTATACAAATCTACAACTCTCGTCTCTCTACCTCACTTTGTCCCACAAAGGTATCCCCTTTCTTGGACAATCAGAACTCCGCCTGCAGCCTTCACCGTGGTATCACCAAACACCACTAGAGCCCCAAATATCTTGGACATGAACTTTACCACTGACCCACGTGCAAGGCCTCAAAATGGGTGGAATGCACCCTGGAGGCCCTTGCTCCTGGTCCAGGCTCTGAATGACTCAGGCTTTATCAGCCTTGCCTCCACAGCCCTGTCAAATCACACAAAGCAATCAGTAGTGCCTGAAGCTCCCAACCTGGAAGGCTGCAATCCCATCCCCAGCAGCTGCCTGGAGCAGCAGAAGAGACTGTTGATTACACACGCAGCTTTGTAAGCTGCTCTTCACTCATCTATGAATAGTCCCTTCCCTTCCTTTCCCAGGATGCCTTGGAAAAGGCAATGGGAGGCCGGAATCCTTCAGAAAGTGAGTACTAACTCCCTATGTTGTGGAATATTAGTTTAAGAATGAATGTCTTACCTTCATTTATACTATGGAATATTTGTTTAATGATGCAAAGATAGGTTGCATTCTTTTATGTTGCATATGTTTTTTGTTTGTTTTGTTTTTCCTTTTTTTTTTTTTTTTTTTGGTTTTTCGGGTTTTTCGAGACAGGGTTTCTCTGTGTAGCTTTGCGCCTTTCCTGGATCTCACTCTGTAGACCAGGCTGGCCTCAAATTCACAGAGATCCGCCTGGCTCTGCCTCCCAAGTGCTGGGATTAAAGGCGTGCACCACCACCACCACCAGGTTTGTTTTGTTTTTCCAAGACAGCAAGACAGGGTTTCTCTGTGTAATAGCCCTGGTTGTCCTGGAACTCACTTTGTAGACCAGGCTAGCCTCCAACTCACAGAGATCCACCTGTCTCTGCCTCCCAAGTGCTGGGATTAAAGGTGTGCACCACCATGCCTGAATGTTGCATTTGTTTAACTCTGTGAAGCTCTGTTGCTTTGCCTGTCTAAAACACCTGATTGGACTAATAAAGAGCTGAATGGCCCATAGCTAGGCAGGAGAAAGGATAGGCAGGGCTGCCAGGCAGAGAATAAATAGGAGGAGAGAAGGGAAAAAAAAGGAAAGGAAAGAAAAGGAGGAGAGGAGGACGCCAGGGGCCAGCCACATAGCTACACAGCCACACCAGCCACACCAGCCACACAGCCAGCCACAGAGTAAGAAGGAAAGAAAGAGATATAAAATAAAGAAAGGTAAAAAGCTCAGAGGCAAAAGGTAGCCAGGATAACTTAAGAAAAAGCTGTCTAGAAACAAGCCAAGCTAAGGCTAGGTATTTGTAAGAAAGAATAAGCCTCTGTGTATTTATTTGGGAGCTGGGTGGCAAGTCCCCAAAGAATAAAAGAGAAAAAAAAAACCCTACATTCATATTATACAGTTGGGGGTGAGGGTGGGCCCTTTGGACAAGTCTTTGACCTTGCTATGATTCAGAGCCATTCAGTCATATATGCATTCCTTCACTCAAAACACATTCACTGAACCCCTAAAAACAACAAAAAATGTTGTGTGATAGGCAAAGCGCAGAGCAAATCCTAAGCAGAGAAAGGAAATGTTGGTAAGGGCAGCTGTTTCTTGAGATGCAGTTTAGTGTCGTGGATAAGAGCATAGGCCTTGGAGGCCAAATCCTGACTTTGTAACTTATTAGGTGCACAACCCTGAGAAGAAGCAGGGATACTTTGAGGTTATTGTGGGGTTAGAATAGAGTAGGTGCCCGATAAAGAGCTACCATAATGCCAGGCGGTGGTGGCACACGCCTTTAATCCCAGCACTTGGGAGGCAGAGCCAGGCGGATCTCTGTGAGTTCAAGGCCAGCCTGGTCTCCAAAGCGAGTTCCAGGAAAGCAGGAAAGGCGCAAAGCTACACAGAGAAACCCTGTCTCGAAAAAACCAAAAAAAAAAAAAAAAAAAAAAAAAAAGAGCTACCATAGGAGGGAGGCAGTGTGTCGCGGGCGCGGGGTGTTCCTGGGCAGCAGCAGGAGGGCAGGGTGTGTTGAACAGTGACGAAGGAAGAAGATGCAGGATTTATATGCAATTCCCTTTGGCCATTGCACACCCTGTGGACAGAAGAGGAGGCCAGTCCACTGGGACACTGAAGGTTACGAACAGCTTAAAGAACAGTACGATGACACAGACAATTTTCACAAGACAGCACGCACACCTAGCACCAGCTAACACTCCCTAAATTTAGAGTCACAGTCGGTGAGGTCAAATGACAGGGTCTCCAAAGTTAGGGAGCCAGCTCTGGGGATTTGCTTCGCTGTTGGCCTGTGTTCTAGACTCTGCTCATCTAGAAAGGTCCATTCCTGCTGTCTATGGCTGTGATAAAATGGACCAAAACCAACTTGAGAGGAAAGGGTTTATTTGGCTTATCTGTCCAGATCACAATCTATCACTGAGAGAAGCCGAGGCAGGAACTCAAGCAGGGCAGGAACCTGGAGACAGGAACCGAAGCAGAGGAATGATGCTTACAGGCTTGATCCTCATGGCTTGCTCGGTTTGTTTTTAAGACATCTGAGGACCACCTGCACAGTGGTCATGCCACCCACAATGAGCTGGACCCTTCTGCATCAATCATGAATCAACAAAACGCCCTCACCACAGAGTTGCCTACAGACCAATCTAGTGGAGGCATTTTCTCAGCTGAGGTTCCCTCTTCCCAGATGACTTTAGCCTGTGTCACTGACAACAACAAAACAAACAAACAAAAAACAACAAAAACCTAGCCAGCATACTTGAGTGTCCCTGGAAGCAGTTGAGCCCTGGAACCAAGAGGAGCCATTTCCTTTCATAGGAACTGGAGAACACACATCTCCAGAAAGCCAGAGTGAAGCTAGCTTCCAGATTAGGAGAGGGCCGAGCGTGGTGGTGCATGCCTTTAGTCTCAGCCCTTGGGAAGCAGAGGAAGGTGACTCTCTGTGAGTTCAAGGATAGCCTGGTCTACATGGTAAATCCCAGGACAGTGAGGACTATGTAGAGAGACCTTGTCTCCGAGAAGAAGAAGAAAAAAAAAAAAAAAAAGACTAGGATAGGCCTCTAGTCAGGTGGCCAATGAGGAGATGGACGCAGAAGCCCCAGACAGGCTGATCAGGTTCATGACCACTGTCCCGAGCTTCTTTGGTCCTATTTGGAAGTGAGGCCCACTGAGGGCAACGACTTTGCCCAACACAAATGGAGCTGAGGAGAATCTTTGCTGGGAGGATGCGAAGGAGAGCAAGGGTCAGAAGCCGTCAGCCCCAAGCTAAGGACAAGCAGGCACTGAGGCTCTGAGGGCCATTTCAAGTGAGAGGAGCCTCACTGGAGGAGCTGTTACTTGGGAGGACGGGGGTCAGGGCGCCTCCATTCTCGCTCCGTTGACTTGGCTCACTTCGTGCGACCTCTCCTTGGCCTCTGTTTGTTTTCAATAAAAGAAGATGGTTTTATTAGGAAGACCTCAGAGGTCCTTCAGAGTTTAGAATTGTGACGTCTCAACTCTACCAATGCCTGAGCTCTTAGGACTTGAAGTGTTGGGATGGGATCTGAATACTAAAAGGAACTCCAGAATAGCTAGGTCTGAGAAAGGGTGGGATGGTTAATGTCAACTTGATTGAATCTGGAATCACCTGGGAGACAGGCCTCTGAGAATGCCTATAGGGGATTCTCTCTTTCTCTCTCTCTCTCTCTTTTAGATTTATTTTATGTGCTTTTAGTATTCTGCCTGCATGTATGTGTGTGTGTACCTTGTGTGAGCCCATGAAAGAGGGTGTTGAATGCCCTGAGATGGGAGTGGTTGCTACCTGTTATGTGGGTACTGGGAATTGAACCTGGGTCCTCTGCAAGAACAAGTGCTCTTAATGGCTGAGCTATCTTTCCATCCCTATAGGGATTATCTTGACTGCCTTAATTGAGGCAGAAAAACCTGTCCACTTGGGTGGCACCATTCCCTGGCTGGAATTCTGGACTGTATTTGTGATAAGGAGGCTGAGCAGCGGCAGCATCCATTTCTCTGCTTCCAGATGGATGTGATGTGAACATCTGCTTCAAGCATCTTTTATCTTGATTCCTCACCATGGGGGACTGTACCCTTGAACAGTAAGCCAAAGGTAAGCCCTTTTCCCCTTCAGTTGCTTTTGTCAGAGTATTTTAATTACACTAACAGGTAAAGAAATGAATACAAGCCGGGCGTTGGTGGTGAACGCCTTTAGAGCCAGCACTCGGGAGGCAGAGCCAGGTGGATCTCTGTGAGTTCAAGGCCAGCCTGGTCTACAGAGTGAGATCCAGGACAGGCACCAAAACTGCACAGAAAAACCTTGTCTCGAAAAACCAAAAAAAAAAAAAAAGAAAGAAAGAAAAAAAAGAAAAGAAAATGAATACAAAGGGCCATTCACAGCTCTCAACCCTCAGGTCATGTGAGTGCTTCCAAAGATGTAGGAAAGGAATATGGGGAAAAAGTAATGGAGGCAGGTAAGGCAGATGGCCTGCCCAAGCTCCTGACACCTCCAGAGCAAATTAAGTTAGCTTTCTTTCGTTCTTCTCCTAACTCATGCTACCTCGGGAGCCCGTGGAAAAGCTGCATTATAATCGATAGCCTCATAAATAAGTGAAGAGGCGACATAAAACACCGTGCTTCCAGTACAGGGCTTCCTGGGGAGAATGGACCTCGACCCACTTCTGCTCAACATCCTGACTTTGTTCGGAAGTTTCCAAAGGGAGAGAACTCTTAAGAGTCATCTCAGGCATGCCTCTGCTTCTGTGCTGGCCTCTATGCGCCCTCATCCAAGAGGTCAAGAGCTGAGAAATGCGCTTTTTCCTACCACGCCACCCAGGTAAGGACACCCTCTCTTATCAGTCTCCCATAGGCAGGCTGCACCCACCCTTCGTCATGGCCTCCTTTATTCTCTCCCTCCTGGTACGCTCTGCCCTCTGTGTTCAGCTCTGGCCTTCTGCTTCTCACCTCCTCAGACTTCGTGACTTTCTTTGGACAATGCCTTAGAGCACATAGAATCAGCAGGAAGAGGAAAGCAATTGACCCCCACTCCTCTGTCCCCCATTATAACCACCTCAGAAGCCTTCCTGTGGATTGTAAACGAGAAGGTCTGAAGGGGAGAAATGCATTTCTGAGCATAAGACACTAAGACTCCAGTAATTGACCTCACAAAACAGCCGCGTATGAGCCAGTGAGTTGACAGGAAGGCTTTTCTTTTTGTCCATGACTTCTCGACGGCTGTAGAAGGCATGAAGGTCTTTGAGCTCACTATAAGCACTTAGGGAATGTGGAATGTTAGCACACAGGGTTGTTCCTCAAGGAGAGGAATGCAATACATGTTATCTGCCCAGAAAGCTGGAGCAGATGTGCCCTAGCCCGGTGATCTCTGCACTACTGTGTGGCCAGAGATTTTTTCCGTCACCAGATCTTCCCCTAGACCCTATCATAAGCTTGTTTTTCTCAGTCAATCTACAGAACCCATCTTGATGGACTTTACAAAGAGTTTTGATGGAGTCACGTCTGGTGTGTGTTTAGCTGACTTTGTTCCTCAAGGAGATGTATGTATGCTTTGTTGTGCATGAGGGATTGAGTTAATCATCAGCAGAATAGTTTTCACCAAATTGTCCTGTGCTTAAATGTGTTTAAAATAAACCACTTGGCTCAGACTCCTGAAGTTTGAACCAATGCCGGCTACTGAGTCGCATTAACCCTTTTGCTTTCTTGCTTCTCTACAGCCTGGTAAGGCCAAAGAGACCCCTGAATACTGCAACAAGAACAAACCTCCAACAAATCCCCCAGACCAAAATGGTGACCATTCCTGTGTGGAGACAGACAACAACCTTCTGAGTGCGCCTTGAAACTCCTCAGAGCTCTCCTCTGCTTTGCTGCCTCAGTTTCCCCTCTACTCTGGCCATGGCGCGAGTTGCCCCCTAGAACTAAAGGCTGTTCAGTGTTGCTGGGATGGTTAGCATGTAGAAAGGAGTTGTAGGGTTATGCCAGCCCTCTTTGTCCTCAGTTACTCTGTCCTGGTGAATTCCTTTAAGTCTCTGACTAGGAGACCTCTCACTTGCTCTCGTCTGATCTGTGCATGTGATGTTTGGAATGAGGTTTCCCTGTGAGTTACCATGGCAGGGTTTTACTCACGTGGACCATCCGATGCAACATCCTAAGTCATCTATCCTTTTGTTTTTTGTTTGTTTGTTTGTTTGTTTGTTTGTTTGTTTGTTTGTTTTTGGGGGGTTTGTTGTTGTTGTTGTTTCGAGACAGGGTTTCTCTGTATAGCTTTGCGCCTTTCCTAGATCTCGCCCTGTAGCCCAGGCTGGCCTCGAACTCACAGAGATCCGCCTGGCTCTGCCTCCCGAGTGCTGGGATTAAAGACATGCGCCACCACCGCCTGGCTGTTTTTTTGTTTTTTTGTTTGTTTGTTTGTTTGTTTGTTTGTTTTTCGAGACAGGGTTTCTCTGTGTAGCTTTACTCCTTTTTTCTGGAACTCGCTTTGGAGACCAGGCTGGCCTCGAACTCACAGAGATCCGCCTGCCTCTGTCTCCCGAGTAATGGGATTAAAGCTGTCCTCTTATCTGAAGGAGGCCATCAGGATGATGTCTCTGTAACTCCCCATCAGCCCTCCCCAGCACACATGTGAGCAACAGTGTTGTTCTGAGACATCTATACTGTGCTTCCCAGCCCCAGCACTGAGGATGTGGGCTTGATTGTCCCAGGATGGTGCTCTGCCTGGGAGGCAGATGGCAACCAGGCATTTGGCTCTGGCTTGACCTGACAGAAAGTAGCTTTAGTACCCCCAGGAAGTGGCATAGAATTATCTGTCTGGTCCCTTGCAACAGGCAAAAGTGGCCAGTAGCACAGTTTAGCAGACCTGGAAAGCTGGTCACTAGTTTACAAAGCTGCTTTGAGACCTGCTCCATTGTAGCCCAGGCTGGCCTTGAATTCCTGATCCTCCCAACCTCAGCCTCCTAAATGCTGAGAGTACAGGTGTGCATACCATGTCTGGTAGTAAACAATGGATTCCTGACCCTACAGTCTATAATACCTGGACCTAGTGGTCCCTGCCCCTAATCCCAGCACTCAGGAGGTGGGTACAGGAGGACCAGGAATCAGAAGTCAAGCAGGATTACTCAGTGAATTCAAGAGTCTCAAAGAACACCAAGGACTAGAAATGAAGGTTGGTAGGAGGGTACCTGCCCAATACGCCACAGCAACACACACACACACACACACATACACACACACACACACACCCAGAAACAGACACACAGACACACAGACACACAGACAGACAGACATAGAGTGACACAGCAACATTTGGTCTTAGCTCTTACAGCCAAAAGTTCCAGGCTACTCTAGCGCAGAGGCCCACACTGAGAGTGCCCAGCTCTTGCTCTCCAGTAGAGCCCTGAGGTCCAGCCCCAGGCTCCTGGCTCTACCCAGAAACACAGGCTGGGGCTGGCGCCCAACACATGGGTTGTGGCTGTCACCAGAGAGGAGCTGGCAGCCGACACAGCAGACTATGTTTTCTTTGCAGGCTGAGGGTAACCGGAGGAAGCTGAGAAGTCTGCTCTGCTTCCAGGATGAGAGGAATAGAGGATCAGAGCACCAGGCAAGGCCAGCAGCTTGCCGAAGGGAGGAGTCCTCTAACTTCTAAGACAAACATGGAGTGGAGACCAAAGATGGGTGGGGTCCTGTTAGGAGCTATTCAAGTGTGTCCTGGTGGTAGCTAGCACTTATTAAATGTCCTGCGCTAACCACTACTCCCAAAGCTAGGTTATACTAGGAAGTCAGTGTGTACAGAGGCTGAGAACATCAGCCTACCAACACACAACTGGGCTCAAGTCTTTGACTTTGCTCTTCACTAGCTCTGTGACCTTGAATAAGTTACTTAAGGACCCTGTGTCTCACTTGCTTCATTAAAAGAATGGGAATGCTAATAGCAGCACCCATAAAAACCAAAGATCAAGAGCATTGTCATCCATAAAGCTCTTAGGACATTGCCCGTAGTAAGCTTTGGCTATTCTGATTCTGTTGAATCTTCACACAAAGCTCTGAAGTAGACCTCATTAACTGTGGAGGCTCCGGGAAGCAGAACGACTCTCCTGAAATCCCCAGGTCTGTTTGATTGACAGAGCATGAGTGCCCTTCTAAGTGCCCCTAGCTGTCCCCATCTTTAGGAGGAAGTAGATTCCCAATAGATAGCTCCCCTTGTGTCCCATAGCCTTTCTGGCTTGGAAACCACTGCCTCTACTCCAGACCTGGAACAAAAGTCATCTCCACCCGGCCTCGGAGGCCTGCCGGATTGCCCCCTGGGCCCAGCCCGCAGGTCCCTCCCACTGACTATGGCAACAGCCAGAACTGGGAGCCTCCTAGGTGCTACACCTGCATCATCAGCCCCAGGCCTCCCTTAGGGCCTCTACCTTCAAACCACAGCATCCCCCACCCCACCCCACCCTCACCCCAGGTGGGTTGCTGGCGGCTCAGCCTGGAGGGACCCTTTTAATTTCCAGGATAAACAGACTGTCATCCTGGCCCAGCCCTCCGCGGGCTTGCTGCTCCCCGCCCCCCTTAGTCCGCAGTGCACAGCCCGCTCTGTTCTCCTGCCAACTTGGCAGCTCGCTACTGCTGCTGCTGCTGTTACTATCAACACCTCTGAGGGAAAAGGGAGAGAAGTCGGCTCTGATCGCCTAGTGCACTGAGCCACAAATTCACGTTGAGCCAGAGCACTCTGGAATGTCTCCCAAGCTCCGAAGGCTCCGGGTGGGGCAAGGTGGGATCCGTGTTACAGAAAACAGATAGGGCTGGAGATCAGCCCTGGGTCGGATCCGAACAGCCCCCTAGCAGGGCCACTGGAACCAGGCGAGGACACAAGAACCCTCCCCCGGCCGCCGCCGCCGCCGCCGCCGCCGCCGCCGCAGCCCCCACCAGGGAGTGCCGGGCTGGGTGGGTGGGTGGGTGGGGGTGGGTAGGAAGAGCTGCTGAAGGCTGCGGCTGGGGCCTCGGAGGCAAAGGCGGTAAATGGATCTTGCTTTCACCTCGGCCCTTGCCACAGTCCAAGGAATGTGGATGGCTTCAATTCAAGAGATGGTGGATCAGGATTTTGTGGTCTGAATAGGAAAATGTTTTGTTTTGTGGTCGTTTTTCATTTTTTTTTTTTCCTTTAGACTGTCAGTTTAGCAATGTGTAGACTGGGTCCTTTCGTCATCCTTGGACTCCTCTCCCAGTTTAGACTGGGAGGCGGAGGGAGCTCACTTTCTTAACAGTTGGAAGCTTTCCAGGGTCAACCTTATCTTTTACCCCCTCACCCCCTCAGCGCCACGCAGGCCCAGCCCATTGACTTCAAGAAGCTCCTGGTGCCTGTCTCTGTCTCCGGCTAGGGCTCCCGGGGGGGGGGGGGGGGGGGGGGGGGTCCAGTCGTCAAGAACCAATAACTTCTTCAAGGACACAAGGCACAGTCCGCTGATAGGTCAGTCACCCATGTCCTACAGGACCAAGAGGTGGTCTCTGTGCAGCCTTTCCCAGGGGGGAAGGTCTTTCCAGCATTCTCCCTGCTAGCTAAGGTAAAGCCTGTACTTCCTGCCCCAGGGCCTTTGGTATCAGCCACGGTGATTGGCTCAGGGACGCACCTAAATCCTATACCAGCAGGCTGCCCAATCCACCCAAGAATGTGGTCCCCGTTCCTAGCCCCTTATAATCAGCCTGTTTGCTTTTCTATAACACACAGAGAACTTCAGGCACCTCAATGGGCTACAGACTACAGGGATGAAAATGATGTCTGTATACTGACTGCGTTGTGCTCTCCCCTGCGTTCTTCCCTCTGCCCTCTCCAGATGTGCCCTCGCCCAGATGTGAAACTGATAGTAAGATTATTTCCAGCCCCAGGCATCTGAAAGCCCTCACCCTCCTGCTAAGAACTACCCAGCTCCCCAGAAAACCTTCAGACTATCCCGGGGCCTGGCCACAAGAAAGAACTCACTCTGCAGGCTGGAATGGAAATAAACCCTGAGAGGCTGCGCCATTCCAGGCTGCACCTGTGAGCAGCCCCTCAGATGATGCCCTGTCAGCGTTTCCATGACAAACTCATATTTCCGGATGCTTCTCTTCCAGCTTGAAGAGCATGCCTCTCGGCGAGGCTTGATACTGAAAATGCATTCATAATTTTTTTCCCAAAAAAAGATTGCACGCTCCATAAAAATTTACACTCTCCGTACATGTTTTTGCTCTTTATTCTGAGAGTTTTGGAGTTTAACATTTGTTATGGGTTACATGAAGATATCTGAAACACACATTGGCAAGGGCTGTGGTGCAGAACTACTGATGAATATCTTCTACACAATGTGGTAAGACTTACCCCTGCAGGAAGACATTTTCTGCGACCATTTACTTGTCTCAAGGCCTGAAATTCCAGTAGTGTTTTCTACTTTTGTGCTTGAAAGAGTCCCCAGCCCCAAGTGTCCCCTGTAACAATGCACATCCCTCTAACAGGCTTCTCTGGAAGGCCACCAGCTCCCAGCTGATAAGGATGAGTAGAACAATTGTGAGGCATCTGGAAGGTCAGGGGAAGGGCAGAAAGGGCCGTAAAATAGAAGATGGAAGTTTCTGGACAGGTTACATATTTTATAGTTTGGTAGGCTTACCTCTAAGACACGTGTATGCATGCATTCACATGCAGAGACACACACTTGCATAGAGAGAGGCAGAGAAAGAGGTGCACACAGAAAGAGACAGAGGCACTGGAGCAAGCACACGTGGAGAGGTGCTCGTGCACACACGGAGATGCACTCGTGCACACAGAGACAGAGACGAAGGCAGTGACATGCATGCATTCACTCACCACAGAGAGAGAGAATGGTCCTCCGCCCTCCACCTGGGCTGCGTCACACTGACCATTCCCACAGTTAAAAAAAAAAAAAAGTTTCAATAACTGAAAGTAACTTTAAAAGGAATTTCAATCATTTCATCTTTTAAATTGTTTTAGATAGTCTCATGTAGCCAGGCTGGCTGCAAACTCTGTTTCTCCCACATCCACTTCCAAGCATTACACATGAGGGGGCTACTACATCCAGCTTAGGGTTTGTTTGGTTTTTTTGACACAGGGTTTCTCTGTGTAGCCCTGGCTGTCCTGAAACTCGATTTGTAGCCCAGGCTGGCCTCAAACTCACAGAGATCCACCTGCTTCTGCCTCCCAAGTGCTGAGATTAAAGGTGTGCGCCACCACCGCCCGGCTCCAGCTTAGTTTTGTGTTTCCCTATTTGTTTTCTTTTCTTTCTTTTTTTTTCTTTTTTTTTTTTTTTTTTTTTTTTGGTTTTTGAGACAGGGTTTCTCTGTGTAGCTTTGCAGCTTTTCCTGGAACTCACTTGGTAGCCCAGGCTGGCCTCGAACTCACAGAGATCCGCCTGGCTCTGCCTCCTGAGTGCTGGGATTAAAGGCATGCACCACCACCGCCCGGCTTTCTTCTTCTTTTTTAAGTTAGTTAGTTTAGTTTTATCTTTTGAAGTGATAGGGTCACTTTGCAGTGTTTTCTTATAGTTCCTTTCTCTCATATCCAGAGCTTTCACATGCCCAAAGCTACCATTCTCTAGCACTCTAGCATCTCCACAAGGTCAAAACAGAAAACTCAGTTATGTCCCAAAAGAAGACCAAGTGAGCCATCAGCAAACTCCAGCGATTCTGGAAAAGCCTTTCCCTACCCTAAATCCACATACATTCCCGATCCCATGCCTGAACTGATCACACTTGAGCACACTGTCTTCGGGCTTGACACACCATTGGAAGGGAAAGGTAACTTTGCCTTAAGGCCAAGTGTAAATATGGCTTCCTGAAAGAGGTTCAAATTGATTAATATTTCCATTATGTGCAAGATGCTGCACTAAACCCACTGGACGATGTTTCAATCCTAGCTCTTACCCTCGAGTATGAGTACATTGAGTTCCAAGAGAAGGAAGAAAAAACGCCGAGAACTGGGGAAAGATGTACCCAAAGTGGGGCTGGGAGGACAGGTCTGTCAGCACAGTGCTGGCCCTGCAAGCATGGGGTTCCGGGTTTGATCCCCAGCTCCCACATGAAAAGCCTGCTGTGGCGGCAGCCACATGCTGGCCATACCACAGCTGGAGACTCAGAGACAGTGGATCCCTTCCAAATCTGTCAGCTATCTCGACAAAAGAACCCTGCACCGCCGGCTGTGGTGGCGCACGCCTTTAATCCCAGCACTCGGGAGGCAGAGCCAGGCGGATCTCTGTGAGTTCGAGGCCAGCCTGGTCTACAAAGTGAGTTCCAGGAAAGGTGCAAAGCTACACAGAGAAACCCTGTCTCAAAAAAAAACAAAACAACAACAACAACAACAAAAAAAAAGAACCCTGCACCTCGCCGGGCAGGCGGTAGTGGCGCATACCTTTAATCCCATCGCAAAAACACAGAGGAACCCTGTCTCGAACCACTCCCCCCTCTCCCCCCCCCAAAAAAAAAAGAACCCTGCACCAAAAAAAAACAGCTAGGCAGCTCCTGAGGTCAATGTCTCCATTGACCTCTGGCCTCTGCATGCATTCACATCTAGGGTGCGTGCACGTCACACACATACATACACAAGTATCCATGCACATGCACACAGAAGCCCAGAAGGAAGAAAGACTGCTCATTCTGGGCTCTGGAGAGGCTCTGGCTTAGAGAAACAAACGGGAGGCAGACGCAGACAAGGTCACACAGAGGATAGAGAGGAGAGCAGAAGATACACAGAGTTAAACCCGAGGCACACTCTTATCTTTCAGGACTAAGAAAAGGGAGAAAGAAACAAGTCGTGGTGACTCACGCCTTTAATCCCAGCACTCAGGAGGCAGAGGCAGGCGGATCTCTGAGTTCAAGGTCAACCTGATCTACGAAGTGAGTTCCAGAACAGCCGGGGCTACACAGAGAAACGCTGTCTTGAAAAACCAGGAAAAAAAGAAAAGAAAAGGGAGAAAGTGGTCTAGACAAGCAGGTAGAGAAGGAGCAGCGAGTGAGGCAGGAAGGTGACTCCAGAGTCCTGGGAGCAACTGAAGAAGTGATGAAGACAAAAGGATGGGTCAAGCAAGAATGGAAAATGAACCCTCAAGTCTGTCAACATGGAAGTCGTTGGGGACCTCAGGAAACGTGGTTTGATGTCACAGCTGGGACAGAGGCCTGCTTGGAGTGTAGAGAGAATAGAAGTGAGGAAGTAGAAACAGTATAGATATATCTTTTCCTTTTTTAGAGATTTATTATCATTTAAAATCTTTTTATTTATGTTATGAGTGTTTGCCTGGGTGTGTGTCTGTATACCTCAAGCATCTCTAGTGTCCACAGAAGCTAGAAGAAGGTATCAGCTCCCCGAGGAGCTGAGTTATAGACGGTTATGAGCAGCCATTTGGGTGCTAGGAATCAAACCCAGGTCTTCTGGAAGAGCAGCCAATGATCTTAACAGTTGAGCCATCTCCTCAGCTACTATTCTTATCATTTAAATTTTTGTGGTGTGTGTGTGTGTGTGTGTGTGTGTGTGTGTGTGTGTGTGTGTGTTTGTGCATGTGTGCAGGTGCTCATAGACCACAGGGACATCAGATCTTCCTGGAGCTGGAGTTGGGAGCCACAGGATGTGGGTGCGGGGAATCAAACCCAGGTCCTTTGCAAGACGCCCTCTGTGTTCTGAGCCATCTCTCCAGCACCACCCCCCCTAGCATAAATTGGCTGTTGTTGTTTGTTTGAAATAGGATCTCTATGTGTTGTCCAGACTAGCCTGGAACTCACAGAGATCCACCTGCCTCTGTCTCCCAAGTGCTGAGATTAAAGGTGAGCATCACCATGCTCAGTATAGCTATTTTTAAACTATGGTTAATTGTGGTTAGCAGACAAATGGTGACGTGAATGAGGGGGAATGGAAGGGTTTTTTTTTGAAGATGAGTTTTTATATCCCATTAGTATGCTGATGAGAACAATCCCCTTGAGAGAGAACATTTGATGATGCAGATGAGAGGGTAATTGCCGGAGTGATGCCTGTAATAAGCAAGAGGGAAAGAGAATCCTGTACAAGGGGAGGGGCTGGCCACAGACAGACATGTGGATGGTCCATTCACAGCACATGGAGGGAAGACATCATGTGTGGGTCTGCTCAAGGGAAGTAGGTATTTTTGGTGTTGGATAAGGACTATTTTCTGATTTCTTTATTCTAAGTGGGAAGAAAATGATGTCATAAGCTGAAAGTGAGATGTGGGAAGAGCCACATGGAGGCCTGGGAAGAGAGGATATGTCATGTAAGCAACCACAAGGATTAAGAGCATTGGTTCAGCATGGTGGTACACCCCTTTGATCCCAGCTCTTGGCAGACAGAGGCAAGTGATTCTTTTTAAGTTCGAGACCAACCTTGTGAGTTCCAGGACAGCCAGAGCTATGTAGAGAACCTGTCTCAAAAAACAAAAAATGAGAGAAAGAGAGACTGAGCCATACCTAGTTTCTGTGTAGTGTTTAAACCCAGGGCTTCATGCATACCCAGAAAGCATTCTACCCAATGAGCTACATCCCCAGCCCCTCAAGTACTGCTAAATGATGAAGATACATTCTGAAAGATGTGTCATTAGGCAATTTTATTTTATAGAGTTTACTTGATGATTATGGTGTCACTAGGTGATATAATCTTAAGGGACTTCCACCCTATGAATGGCCCATCATAGATAGGAATGTCATTTTATCTGTGCATGACTATAAGGTTGAATGAAATCACAGAGGCAGGACTCTGCTCTGATAGGAGTTACGTCCTGTGTGTGTGTGTGCGTATGTGTGTTATACACATTTGTGTGTATGGCTAGATGTACCCTTGTGCACACATGTGGAAGACAGAGAATGATTCTGATGTCTTCCTCTATTACTCTTTATTATAGTTTATCTTAGTGGTTTTTGTTTGGCTAGTTGGTTTGGGTATTTTTGTTTTGTTTTGGGTTTTTGTTGTTGTTGTTGTTTGTCTTTTTGAGACAAGGGTTCTCTGTGTGGCCCTGGCTGACCTGAAACTCTTCTGTAGATGAGGCTGGCCTTGAACTCAGAGGTCCACCTGCCTCTGCCTCCTGAGTGCTGGGATTAAAGGCATGTGCCGCCGCCACCACTCAGATGTTTTTGTTTTTTGTTTTTTTTTTTTTGAGAGAGAGAGGGTATCTCAGTGGATTGCTTACTTTTGGCTAGGTTAGCTGCTGGCTGGTAGAGCTAGAGCCCTATCTCCACCTAACCCTCAACACAGGTGACAGGATGTGTAGCCATCCCCAGCTTTTCTGTGGGTCCTAGGGATTTGAACTCGGGTCCTCCTGCCTTCACAGTAAGTGCTCTTACTCACTGAGCCACCTTCAATAAAGCTGTCCTTTATTTTATTTCATTTTTAAGACTGGTTCTCAGGGCTGGAGAGATGGCTCAGTAGTTAAGAGCACAGACTGTTCTTCCAGAGGACCTGGGTTCAATTCCTAGCACCAACATGGCGGCTTACAACTGTCTATAACTCCAGTTTCAGGGGACCGGACACCCATGCCAAAACACCAATGTACATAAAATAGAAATAAATATATTTATAAAAAAAAGACTAGTTCTCACTATGTAGCTTCTAACTCATGGAGATCTGCCTTCTCTGTCTCCCAAATGCTGAGATGAAGGACGTGGGCTGCCGTGAGTCCTGTCCTTTAAGATGAGAGAGCTCAAAGCGCTCGCTCTCTCCACCTGCCTTCTGTCAGTGCATGCTCTCAGGAAACACCATGGGGAGAGAGTGAGTTCTTAGCAGAAACCGAACTCACCAGAACTTTGATCTTCAACTCTGGCCTTAGGACTGTGAGAGAATAAATTGATTATTTCAGCCATTCAGCATGTGGTCTTTTGCTATGACAGCCTAAGCAGACTAATACAAGTTTAAAAAACCATGCAGATCTAGTCTAACATCCCACAAAGGTCCAGACTATACGTCAGTGTTGGTTTTGTTTGTCTTTGGTTTTTTTTTTAATGGATGGTCTGAACTCTTAGACCAGGCTGGCCTGGAACTTTCAATCATCCTGCCTCAGCCTCCAGCCCTGGAGGCTTACATCATATGACTCTACAGCCAGCTTACATCAGAGTGTCTATTGTGATGGAACACAGAGCACCTGAGAAGCCAAGGAGGTGATGGTGTGGAGGGCTCAGTGGTAGGGAGGGGTGGTCTCTGTCGCTGGAGAAATGTAGGGAGTGCTGGTAATGGCGCCCACTCTGCCTCATTACGATAAACTCAGTGATTAAGGTGGTTTCTTAGGATCAACAACAACAAAAAACAACTGGAAATTCTTTGGTTTTTAAGATCCGTGTCAGGAGCTGGGGACAAAAACAAACTATGAGGCTGGCCAGATTTAGTGGATGAAGGGACTTGTCACCAAGTCTGACGACCTGAGTTTGACCACCAGTACTCACAGGGCAGAAGCAGAGAACAGATTCCTGCAAGCTATCCTCTGCCTTCCACACATGCACGCTCTATGGCACAACTGAATCCCTCCCATGTGCAAACTAACTAATGTGCACATGTAATTTTTAAAGTATATTTGTTATTACCACAACTTGTCTAGAAGGTGATAAATGATGTGATATACTCTGGTACAGGGGAAGCCACTGACAGACAGAATGGTTAAATGAATTGCCCATAGGCACACAGCCTAAGGATCCAAGGAGACAAAGTCAGAATTGCCTTAAATGAAAAAAAAAAAAAAAAGCAGGCTATTAGAGGAAGTTCCAACCCAAAACGTTTTCCTTTTTTCTTTTGTTGTTGTTTGAGACAGAGTCTCACTATGTCGCCCTGGCTGTCCTGGCATTGACTATGTAGACCAGGCTGGCCTCAAACTTACAGAGATCCACCTGCCTCTGCCTCCCAAGCGTTCCCTTTATTCTTATTTTATGCATGGGTGTTTTGCCTGCATATTATATCTGGGCACCAAGTTTGTGCCTAGTTGTCCTCACAGGGGCCAGAGGTGGTTTTGGATCCCCCGGGACTGGAGTTACAAGTGGTTGTGATAGAAATCAAACCCAGGTCCTCTGTAAGAGTAGCCAGTGCTTTTGGTTGCTGAGCCATCTCTCCAGCCCCATAAGGCATTGTTATTTACTTGTTTATTTTATCCACAGGGCCTCACTATATAGTCCCTGCTGTGAGTTCTGAAACTCACTCTACAGACTAGACTGGCCTCCAGCTCAGAGATTCACTGCCTGTCTCCCCAGGGCTGGGATCAAAGGCATGTATCACCATGTGCTGCCTCAAGCCAAGGTATTTTAGATGAAGTGCCAACATTCAGTGGTATCTGTTCCCATTCTTCCTCCTCATCCTCTGCCTCATGCTCCTTCAGTCTGAGATGGTTTCCGTTACTTATAAAAATGCCCTGACCGAATTTATTCCAAAGGCACCAAACAGCCTGTGAGTTGTGCAAGCTAAGAATGACTGGGGGAAAAATATCCCAAGGACTAATGGTCACATTCTTCTTTGGGAAAGAACCATTTGAGTCTAAAATAGAGGCTGTGGGGCATAAACTGAGAATTGAGGGCAGATCAAAGGGAGTTGCATTGCTTTGCTAAAGACTGAAATTGGGTTTTTTTTTGGGGGGGGTTAGTTTTTTTTTTCTTGTTGTTTGTTTTATTTTGTATTTGGCTTCCTGAGAGAAATTTTAGAATTTTAGTTTGCCTCCAATTTGTGTTATGCCCAGATTGCAGGGACCCCCAAAAGACTACCACAGAGACCAAATCCCATATGTAAAAGCAAAGAGCCTTTATTTTCAAGCTTGGAGCTTAGACTCTCTGTTGGATGCAGTGGTGAGACAGGGAGCCCCAGCCCAGTGGGGGTAGGGTTTTTTTTGGGGGGGGGTTCGAGACAGGGTTTTGCTGTAGCTTTGGAGCCTGTCCTGGACTAGCTCTGTAGACCAGGCTGGCCTCGAACTCACAGAGATCCACCTGCCTCTGCCTCTTAGAGTGCTGGGATTACAGGCATGTGCCACCACCGCCCGGCTGGGTAGGGTTTTTATCATAGGACCCTGATTGGCTTACATTTATCTAGGGGTATAGGGAATGTTTGGAATGTCAGGCCCTCCCTGGGTGGGGTCAGCTCATGGCTTTTTCTGGATCTGGGTGTTACCTGTCAGTAAGCCTGTTACAGAAGCTGTGTCTGGGCCTCTAAGCCTGTCATGGCAGTTGTGTGGTCAAGCTGTTTTGGTCTTTATTATGAAGTGGTATCTTTGTACAGTACCCCAAACGTGGATCATATCTCTGACCTCCTGAAGGCCAAATCTCAAGAAATTGACTGGTTTCAGTACACGGATATTTTTTGTTTTTGAGACAGGATCTCACTCTATGACTCTTCTAGAGTTCTTTCTATAAACCAGGGTGACCTGGAGCTCACAAAGATCTGCCTGCCTCTGCCTCCTGAGTGCTGGGATTAAAGGCATTGGGCACCACACCCAGCATCACACAGATGCAGTGAAGTTTGCTTTGGCGATTGTTCTTTTTTTACATTTACATATTGTTGTATGTACATGAGTGTTTTGCCTGCATGTATTTATATGCAGCACTTCTGTGCCAAGTGTCTAAGGAGATCAGAAGGCCACATAGGATCCCCTGGAACTGGAGTTACAAAGGGTTGTGAGCCTCCATGGTTAGGAATCGAACCTGGGTCCTCTGAAAAAGTGATAAGTGCTTTTTACTGCTGAGCCAACTCTCCAGGATCTTGTTTTTAAATTTGGAATCAAATTCTCTGCAGAGAGACTAAAGTAGTTTAGACTTTTACCAGTAAATAAGGATCTTGGCCTGGAGGTGGTGGCGCACCCTTTAATCCCAGCACTGGGAGGCAGAGACAGGTGGATCTCTGTGAGTTCGAGGCCAGCCTGGGCTACAGAGTGAATTCCAGGACAGGCTCCAAAGCTACACAGAGAAACCCTGTCTCGAAAAACCAAAAAAAAAAAAAAAAAAAAAAAAAAAAAAATCTTAAGTCTTAAATCTTTTGATAGATGAAAACTTATTCTGTAGTTTGTTGTGACTGGTGACATCATCATTTGTTCTATGTATTTAATGACTGTGGTGGTTTGAAAGAAAATAGCTCCCAAAGGGAGGGGCACTATTAGGGGGCGTGGCTTTGTTGGAGTAGGTGTGTCACTATGGGGGTGGGCTTTGAGGGTTCATATGTGCTCAGGCTATGCCCAGTGGGAGTCTACTTCTTGTGGCCTGCATTTCAACTTGTAGCAGCTCCTTCTCCAGCACCACGTCTGCCTGCTCCCTACCATGATAACTGACTAAACCTCTGAAATTGTAAGCTGCCCCCTCAATTAAATGTTTTCCTTTATAAGAGTTGCAGTGGTCAGCCAGGCATGGTAGTGCACACTTTTAATCCCGGCACTCAGGAGGCAGAGGCAGGCGGATCTCTGTGAGTTCCAGGACAGACAGGGCTACACAGAGAAACCCTGTCTTGAAAAACCAAAAAAAAAAAAAAAAAAAAAAAAAAAAAAAATGTTGCTGTGGTCGTGGTGCCTCTTCACAGCAATAGAAATCCTAACTAAGACACTGACCATATCTATGTCTTCGTTTTGTTTTGTTTTGTTTTTTTTTAAGAATCTGTGTGTGGGCCAAGTGTGGTGAGACATTTCAATTCCATTACTAGGGAAGCAGAGGCAGGCAGATCTCTGTGAGTTCAAGGCCAGTCTAGCCTTCATAGTAGGTCCCAGGACAGCCAGAGCTACATAGTGAGACCCTGCCTTAAATATATAAATAAATAAATAAATAAATAGATTTTTTTAAAGGTAAAATAAAAATAAAATGCCATCTTCGCTTGGGGATGGATGTAGTAGCTCAGTTGGTAGATGGTAGAGCGCTTGCCTAGCTTGTATGGAACCCTGGGTTCAATCCATAGCAGCCCTAAAAATTCAACATGACAGCATAAGTACCTATAACTGGTATCTAAACCACGTGAGAGGTAAAGACAAGAGACAGTTCAAGGTCATCCTCTGCCATATAGCCACTTCAAGACTAACGCCTTGAATTGCCTTCTCCAACAGCTAGGTATGGTGATGCATTCCTGTAATCTCCACACCCTGCAGGCTAGGGCAGGGAGATCATGAGCAAGCCTAGGGCACCCAGGAAGACCCTGTCTCAATCAAAGAAAACTGCTTTCTGCCAGCAGTGGTGGCCTCGAACTCACAGAGATCCGCCTGGCTCTGCCTCCTGAGTGCTGGGATTAAAGGCGTGCGCCACCACCGCCGCCGGGCTTGTCTGGTTTTAAAGTATTACCTCCCGGAAAGGGCAGACTGGGCCTAGATGTCCTCTCACGAGCTCCAGTCCTTCATCCTTCCCACAGTGTGTGTCATGGTATGCTGCTCTGGGTTGGCACTGTGCCACATGAGGCTTTGGAGAATCCTCAAGGAATACGACCCAACCATCCCTTACTCCATGCTGGTTCCCAAAAGGAATGATGTCTTGATGAATTTCCAACTAAAGCCTTAGCGTGCTTGGACAGCAGCAGGTGCTGTGGCTTGAATCCGAAGGATCTCCCACAATCTCACACGAGTGAACATGTGGTCCCCTGCTGGTAGCAAGGTCTTGGGAAGTTGTAGAGCCTTTGATACATGGGGACTAATAGAAGTGAGTCACTAGGGTAGGCCATGAAGGGGATGTCCACCCCTGGTTCCTACCTGAGCTCTCTGCTGTCCTGATTGGCCAAGAGGTGAGAGGCTCCCTCTCATCTATCTCCCTCTCTTAAGCTGTTTCTGTCAGGCATTTTGTCTGAGTAACACGAGAAATGACTAATACTGTGGGTAAAGTCACTCCAGCAGGGACACAAGAGAGCTTTCCTGCTGCTGATACCTGCAAGACTAGGTGTCAGGAAGGGCAACAGGGTAAAGGGGCCAAGATGGAAACCTTATCACTTTGGACCAAGAATCAGCCTGCCCATGGGTTCGGCCCAGAAACAGCTCGAGAAAGATGATCTGGGATCTCAGGCTGTTTTTCTTCTTGCATCCTTTCCAGTTCCCTGAGTCCTCAAAATAAACATTTGAGAAAGGTTCCAAGGCCTATAATGACTTCATGCATATATTTATTGACTCAGGTTTGTATCCCCCAAGATTTGGGAAGGGTTCCCCTCCCTGGCATATCCTGCAGAGACCAGCACCGCTCCAGTGAGCACTTTTGTGCCTGAATAAATGTTCACAAACGTGCAAGGAAGGGCCTCAGAAGAGCAGCCAAGGACACAGGATGTTGAAAACTCTCCTGACCCATGGCTCCTTTAGGCTGGGCCTTTTTATTCTAATCAAAAGACTGCCGGGAGATGATTAGCTCACTCAAGGCAAGAACAAAGTCCTGGCTCCCATTCCGCCTGTGCACTGAACTGGGCACAGTGGGACCTAAGCAAGTCCTGTACTGACCGCATTGGGTGTACCAGGCACCCAAGGAGGAGGGAGGAGGGGGAGGAGAAGAGAGGAGGCAGGGGAGGAGGGAGCACTGCCTCTAGGCTTCTGGGAGGTTCTAATGAAAAGCCTGCCAGACCTTTAAGGAGAGCTCCACCACCAGCAGGCTCTGATTGCTCATTGTGTTTGGTTATAATTAGCAGCATATTCTGCGATGGCAGAGCAGACAGTGAGCAGGAGCAGGGCTGAGAAAGGCTGCCACCCTCGCAGCCACCAGTCCCCATCTCTGGGCTGCAAAATCTGGGCTCCTCCACTTCTGACCTTGCCTGCCCTGTATCCCTCAGGCAGGACCCTGGGGTTGGCCAGCCAACCCTAAACCCCTTTCATATGCTGAAGAGGAGCTGTCTGCTGATTTAAGGGCATGGGCTGGAAATGGGCACCCTGGGGTTCTAGGCCAAGCTTTGTCTGCAACACAGCAGCAAGGTGACTGCAGTCACGTGAACTTCAGCTTCCTCAGCTGTGACCACAGGAGGCTTTTCTAACGGGTGTGGTGAGACTGAGATAGCTCATGAAAGATGATGGTGCAGGGCTGTCTGTGCAGACAGGGGACTGGAGCACAGAGAGCACACAGAGACCCACCCCTTCTCCTTTACGGTCTCGCTGGCCCAGGCTGGGCTCCTCTCCCAAGGGTACTCAGCAGTCTGCTCTTTTTTCCGCCCCTGTGGAAGCAGCTTGCGTGTGTGTGTGTGTGTGTGTGTGTGTGTGTGTGTGTGTGTGTGTGTGCGCGCGCGCGCGTTTCTGCCTTAGCTCTTTTCACAAATGCTTTTCATTTAACATTTATTTATTTAATTTTTTTTTTTTCGAGACTGAGTTTCTCTGTGTAGCTTTGGAGCCTGTCCTGGAACTCACTCTGTAGCCCAGGCTGGCCTCAAACTCACAGAGATCCGCCTGGCTCTGCCTCCCAGTGCTGGGATTAAAGGCGTGCGCCACCACTGTCTGGCACATTTATTTATTTATGAGGGGTATAAACATGTCACCATACATGTATGGAGGTCAGAGGACAATTTATAGGAGTTGGTTCTCTCCTTTCACCAGGTAGGTCCTAGGGATTGAACTTGAGTCGTTAGTCTTGGGTCTTGGTGGCAAGCACCTTATTCACTGAGCCATCTAGCTGGCCACATGCCTTAGTTAGAGCTCAGTTTCTTGTGATTGTGTGACCTATCCCAGCAGAATGGTCTCAAACATTTTAAACTGTGACCTTTGAACTAAAGGTCATAACTAAACGGTACATAGTGAACCCACATATGTACAAGCAGACAGAAAACAAACTTCATCAAAGGCCAGGCCAGGCATGGTGGTGGCACATACCTTTAATTCCAGATGGCAGACACAGGCAGATCTACAGAGTGAGTTCCAGGACAGCCACAGCTCTGTAGAGAGACCCTTTTCTCTATCTCAAAAAAAAAAAGGAAAGAGAGAAAAGTAAAAAAGAAGAAGAGAAATACTTATCTAAACCAAGTGCAATGCACTCTGATCTGTTCTGTTTTCTCTTCTATCAAATGTATCCATGTATAGTATATAATAGTTTATATGTGATATATTATTGATATGTTTTTATTACTCTACTCAAGTTTTACTGCATATAAAATAGCCTTGAAGTTTTGCCAAAATTCAGGACCTACGTCTGATTTTATGACAATAGCAGACTGAGACCAGTATAACCAAAGCACCCCACATGAAGAGGCCAGTTATCTCTTACATTACCGATGTCCAAGCTGGGCAGTGGCACACACCGTTAATCCCAGTGAATGAAAAAAAATAAATAAATAAAAGGAAAAGAACATGGCTGGTCCCGGGTATCAGCACCAGATGAATGAAAAAAAGAAATAAAAAAATCCATAGTGGACATGTCCCTGAGTCATGTGTGGTGGAGTGGGGGTGTGAGGAGACAGGAAAGAGGTACAGCAGCCAGGAGACCCAAAAGAGAGTAGACAAATGGGGCGGGGTATGCCAGCCAGGAGGACCGGTAGGTAACAGGTAGGGACTGAGAGTTGAAGGGAGAACCTGGAGGCCAGCATCTGCCTTGATACGTTAAACAGGCCCCTCAGCTACATGTACCAGGTTTGAGACCTAACACCCAACACTCAGGAGGCAGAAGCAGGCCTATCTCTAGAGGCCAGACCGGTCTATGGAGCAAGTTCCAGGACAGCCAGGGCTACACAGAGAAACCCTGTCTTAAAAAAACACAACAAAAAAGACTGTTCTCTACTGAAGGCACTTTTACTGTTATTGTGAGAAAGAACTCTAGGGAGCTGGAAGCTCTCTCTACAGCCACTGAGGTTGAATGGAGATCTGAGCCAGGCCACGACAAGGGTGAGTTTCTGTACATTTTGGGATCTTCAGAAACAAGCTGTCCCATCCTTTCTCTCCCACCTGCAAGCTAAAACTTCTTAGGTGGGGTTCCTGCAAATCTTCCAAATGCCACAATGCTGAGGTGCCAGGGAAGGTCCAGATTTATGTAGTCTCAGCCAGACAGGAAATGCTCTAAGCTAGGATTGTACTTAATGGTTTTTTTCCATAACAAAATCAGGGCATGTGGCCTCCTAAGTACTTCAGAGGACAATAGGCTAAAATGGTTTAAAACTGAAACTGTCCTGGAAAGTCCCCAATTTGTGATCACATGATTACCTCGAGAAGTGAAGAATTCGATGCCAAGAGAGTCTTAGGAAGGGGACCCCTCTCTCCTATGTGTTCAGGTTTTGCCCTCTAATTTGGGGGGAAAGTCTTGGGTTTCTCCAACTCCCTGAAATACCAGAATCTTCTAATACCTTTGATGGTGTTTCACTTTTGTGGGTTTAAGTTTTTTTAGAAGGACTGGACCCTGAGAGGTAGAAGTGGAGAGTGAAGAGAGGCGAGAACCCTCCAAAATGTTGCCAATGTTTCTCACAGCAGCTTGGGCAGCCAGATCATTCTTCCCTGGCCTGGGTCCACGCCTACCTCAGTCCTCAGTACACACACACAACACCCCCCCACTACATCTACCCAGTACCCTTAGCCAAAGCCACCATCAGCAGCTTGGCTGTAGCCAAAGGTAGCTACTGCTGTGGAAGAGTAAGAGAGACTGGGCTGGCCGGGAAGTTCACAACTGGCTCCTTTCTTCCCGGAGCAGTTCCATGAGAGAGAGTGATATAATGATTACCTCTGGGACCCCAAGCTCTAAGGTTTGACAGAGAGAAAACTCTGAAGCTTGAGCAGAAAAATAGTTCTATGAAAGGATCTATGACCAGCTCCTCCAGTCTTCTCCATCCCACAATGTCTCCTCCTTTCAGGATGGATTAGTTTTCGACTACTCTAACAGAATACCGAAGACTATATATACTTTATGAAGAAGAGCGGTTCTGGAGATGCAAGGTCACGGTGCTAGCCTCAGCCTGGCTCCACTCAAGGCCTCCTGGTGGATGACAAGTGGCATAATAGCGGGAGCTTGTGCAAGAAAGAGATTACACAGCAGATAGGAAGCCCGAGAGAGCCTGGGGGCCCAGAGGCGGGACTTTCACTAGGCTCCGCCCCTTTAAGGTCCCACTGCCTCTCAATGCTACTGCACTGGGACCAAGCTCTGAACATAGGAATCTCAGGAGGGAAGAAACACATCCAAGCCACAGCACAGCCCTGGCTACACACGCTTCCCTCGTCTCCACTCCCCAGCTGCACACCTGGCCAATGGTCATTTCCAGACGTGAGCCTCATGTGGTATCAGAGAGCTTAGAGTGGAGAGGATGGAGACGCCAACGTATCTCCCCCAGGGAGAAGTCCAGGTGAAGCACTCTGGGAAGCCAGCTTCTTTCCCATAGATCCCAAGGAGATGCAGCAGGGCAGATGAAGGGGTCTCCCAAGGCCTCTTTCAATCCCATTGATCTCCTCCACCAGGTAGCCCAGCTCATGGGATCAACATGGCAGCCCCTAAGCGCAAGGCCAATACAAAGTTCCTATAATCACTTGCTCCAAGCTGCAGCCCCACTCATCCTTGGCCTCGTACCTTCTGGAAGCAATGCCTTTAATTAAAACCCCCTGACTGCTGTTGCTTTCTGCCATCTGCCTCCTTTGCACACTTGTTTCCTATGTCTAGGTTTCTGGGAATCTAATTGTCACTAAATTACAGGGTAAGACTAATAGGAGGGTGAGAGCCCAGTTAATGGTGCTCTTTTCCACTAAGCAACAATTGTAGTAATCACCAAGCTAAGGCTCCCGAGCATTAACTTGAGGTTGCTGGGGTTTCCCAGCCCACGCTTTCTCCCCACCCCTGTCTGAGCAACTGAATACAGTTCATGGGGCAAATGGAAACCCCAGAGGCAGCCAGATGAAGAGAGATGTGGCTGCGAGGACATGGGAGAAAGCAAGAAATCTCAGGAATAGGACAGAGAAGAGAGCCCTTGCTACCCTCCACCTTCCCACACCATCCCCTGGGATTGTTGTCCTAAGGACCCAGAAATGGATGGCCCCCTCCTCTCCACTAGGGTTAGGGTACCATCCAGGGATGCTCCAGTGCTTTCAGATCTTGACTGAAACGAAGGCTTTCACTCTTTCTAATTAACTTCCTTTCCACATAAGGCCTGGCCTGGGGAACAAATCCAAATGGTAGATGGTGGGGTGCTTCAGTTCAAGGTGTGTGACCAACCACACGTGATTATATGTTAAATAGACATCTTAGCTGAATAACAAATAGATACTAAACTCCGAAGTACAGTGTTAAGAGTAGCAGGCTTTACAAAGTGGTCAGGATTTATTTAAGGTACAAAAAAGTGAGGGGGAGTTTCTAGATGGGAATTTAAAAAAAAAAGGACTGATTGACAGAGTCACATGTTTTTCACCCTGACCTCCATTGGAGGATGACCTGGAACGTTCTTTTCTTTTTTTTTCTGAGACAGGGTCTCACTGTGTAGCCCCACTGGCCTAGAACTTCTTATGTGGACCAGATTTGGCTTCAGACTTACAGAGATTTACCTACTTCTGCCTCCAAGTGGTGTTCTATTTTTTTTTTCCCAAGATAAGGTTTCTCTGTGTAGTTTTGGTGCCTGTCCTGGATCTCACTCTATAGACCAGGCTGGTCTTGAACTCACAGAGATATGACTGCCTCTGCCTCCGGAGTGCTGAGATTAAAGGCGTGTGCCACCACCGCCAGGCTCCTTAGACCTGAAATTACAAGCATGTACTACACCTGGATTTTGTAGTGCTGGGGCCTTGGACATGCTAGGCAGATACTCTGTCAACTCCGCAACATCTCCAGATCCCCAGATGATACTTCAAAACCCCACTCTCAGCAAACAGGTGTCAACCCCCAAGATCTGAAACAGTGAGGGGTAGACTAGACTTTGTGGAAAAGGTGGGCACGCTGGGTGACAAAGGAGGTTGACCTGGTGTGCTAGCCAGGTTTCCACTGTTCTGACAAGAACCTGAGCAAAACAACTGAAGTACAGAGAAGATTTAGTTATTTAAACTGTCACTGGTTTCAACCCATGCCTGGCTGGTTTCATGGCTGTGGGCCTGAGATGAGGCTGACTATCATGGTGGGGAATACATGGTGGAGTACCCAGCTCACCTCATGGCAAATGAGAAAAAGACAGAGAAAGAGGAAAGGCCAGGGAACAAGATGCATTTTCCCAGCATCCACTCAGTGACCTACTTCTTCCAATAAGGCTCCACCTACCTTTCACCATCTCCCAGGAATGACGTCACCTTCTGAACACACCAAAGGTTTATACCTGAGTAGGTCAGAGCTCTCATGATCCAGTCACTTCCTAGAAGCCCCCAGTACCCAAGCCTGTGGGGGACATTTCATAGTCAAACTATACAGGTTAGTGATGGAGTTCGGTTTGTAAAGTGCTTGCCTACTACGCACAAAGCCTTGGTTTCAATCCTCAGCACCACATAAAGCAGGCATGATGGTGCACACCGGCGATCCCAGCTCTGGGGAGGCGGCAACAGGAGGGGACCAAGACTTCAAGATCAGCCTCAGCTACACACGGAGCTCAAGGCCAGTCTGGGCTACATGAGACTGTCTCAAAAAAAAAAAAAAAATCATATTTCAACCCTAACACCTGCCATGACTGCAGGTCTTACCCAAGAGAGAAGTTTGGAGGCATAACCAGATCTCAGCCAACAGAAGTTACAGAGATGGCTGGATTCCTAGGGCTGAAGGAATAAGAAATACACCCAACAGTGATGTTCGCCTAAACTGAGAGGTCCCAGCAATGAGAACATAAAGCACCCACAGAAGTGTCAGCAATAAATACGTGCCAAGTGAGGGAAACACCAATGCCAGAGCCCCATGCCAGGAACAAGCAAGTGGAAATGTACCTGCTTCTTCCCACTGCAGCACTGCGAGGATCAAGAGCCACAGCCTGACAAGTAGGAGGGGCCACCGAGAAGGCGGGGCCACCGAGAAGGCGCTTCCTGCCTTCCACTTGATCCCAGGTAGCTCAGTGCTTCAAAGCATTTACCAATCTTGCAGAGGATCTGAGTTCAGTTCCTAGCTCCTATATGGTAATTCATAACCACCTTTCACGCCAATTTCCAGGGGTTCCAGTGCCCTCTTCTGGCCTCTTGCACACATGTGGTACACACATAGGTACACACTCCTATAAAAATAAGTAAGTATATATTTAAGATTTATTTGTATTGTATGAGTGTTTTACCTTCATGTATGTCTGTGCACCAAATGCAATCCTGGTGCCAATAGAAGTCAGAAGGTATCAGACCCTCTGAATTGGAATTACTGATGGTGGTGAGCAGTCCTGTGGGTGTTGGGAAATGAACTCAGTCCTCTAGAAAGGCATCCAGTGCTTTTATTTGTTTGCTTGTTTGAGACAAGATTACCTGTGTGTGTTGCTCTGGCTGTCCTGCAACTCACTCTGTAGACCAGGCTGACCTTGAACTCACAGAGATCTGCCTACCTCTGCTTCCCAAGTGCTGGGATTAAAGGTGTGCGCCACCACCGCTCTGCAGCAGCCAGTGCTCATAACCACTGAGCCATCGCTCTAGCCTCATAAATTTTTTTTTAAGAGTTCAATCTCACTAGGCCATGGTGGCACATGCCTTTAGTCCCAGCACTCAGGAGGCAGACCAGGCAGCCTGGTCTACAGAGTGAGTTCCAGGACAGCCAGGGCTACCCTGTCTCAAAATACCCCCCCAACACACACACACACACACACACACACACACACACACACACACACACACACACAAAGAGTTCAGTCTCTGGGGCTGGAGTGCTGGCTCAGTGGTTAAGAGAATTGGCTGTTCTTCTAGAGGTTTGATTCCCAGCAACCATGTCAGGTGGCTTACAACTGCCAGTAACTTCAACTTCAGGGGAATCCAACTCCTTGGTGGGCATCTGCAATTATGTGCACACACCTACACAAAAACATACATAATTAAAATAACAAATTAAATAGTTTTTGTTTGTTTGTTTGTTTGTTTTGTTTTAGATAGGGTTTCTCTGTGTAGCTTTGGAGCCTTTCCTGGAACTCACAGAGATCTGCCTGCCTCTGCCTCCCAAGTGCTGGGACTAAAGGCGTGCGCCACCACCGCCCGGCTGTTAAATAGGTTTTTAAGTGTCACCTCTTCTAGGTATGCAGCCGGAGCTGGAGACAAGAGAAGCCTAAATTTATGTCATCTTTGGACTCTTCACGATCATACACTAACCACTGAGTGGAGATTGTATTCAGACCTAAGGGAACTCAGAACTTCAGATACGAGGAGAAAGACAATGCTTGACAACAATTAGTCGACTATTTCCACACAGCTTGTGCCAGGCTAGGATGTGGCTCAGCTGGCAGAGTGCTTGCCTAGCATGCACAAAGCAATGAATAAACATAGAGCTGGCAGCACATGCTTGTAACCCCAGCACTCAGGAGGTGGAGGCGAGAGGATCAGAAGTTCAAGGTCAGCCTCAGCTACACATTGATTGAGAGGCTAGCCTGGACTACATATAATTCTGTCAAAAAAAAAAGTTATAGGGCTAGAGGGATGCCTCAGTGGTTAAGAACACTTGGCTGATTTTCTGCAGGACAAAGGTTTGATTCCCAGCACCCACAAGGCAGCTAGCTAACAACCATCCGTGACTCCAGTTCCAGAGGACCCAAGAGATGCCCTCTTTTGACTTCCAAGGGCAGCAGGCCACATGTGGTACACATACATGCATAAAGGCAAAACACTCATAAACATAAAAAAGTCTTAAAAAAATTGTTAGGAGTTGAATGTTTTCAATACAAAAAAAATTATATGTTCCTGGTGTGGTAATAACCCTGTGTTATACGTGTGTTAAATAGTTACTCCAAAAAGCTAAAGATTAACAAGATAAGAACAATTATAGTATCAATTATAAATAGAAGTATTTTTTAAAAAAAGTAATGGGTCTGCCTGAATTTTTATTCTGGTGCAGACATGCCAGCCACAGTGACAAAGGCCTGACCTTGGGCACTCTTCCCTCAGCCTGCTCCTTTGTCATAGCTTGCAGCTGGTGGAAATGCCACCAGCCTGTTCTGAGGGGGTGCTGAGGCTGGAGACTGCCAGCTGCCTTGCACTGGAGAGCTGGAGAATTGTGCAGCTGAGCCTTGTTATAAAAGTAGCCATGAGCACAGTTCCTGTTCCATGTGTCCAGATGGGAGGAATTCATCCCCAGGCTGGGTGGGACGGGCTGCCGAGCAGTTGGTGCCGCTGGGCTGGTTTCATGGCTCACAATGGACCGTCAACATGCCTCCTTGTACTTGGGACTGCCTGGGCAAGTGGATTCTCTTTAGCTGAAGCATGCAGGTGGGCAAGGGAGGATGGAAGTAGACGATGTGCAAATTACTCAAGGTAGTTTAGAGGTCAGGCTTTTGGAAGGCTGCCTAGTGCGTGCATCAGACACATCCCAGCAAATATGAATTCAAGCTGAGCATCAGGCTGAGACCTACCATCCCACCCGCCTCCTTTCTGCTCCTATCCACACACGTGTGTAACTGCAGCACTGGGAAACAAAGTATTGAAAAGTCGAGAGTGGCACACGGTACGGTTCCTTCCCACTGCAGCTGTACCACACTGCCTCCTCTCTCAGAACATCCTCCTCAGATGCAGCCTGCACACCATCACCACACTCATATTCCCTCTGTCTTCGCCCTAACTGCCCCTGCCTCAAGAGTAAACCAACTTCCTTTCTTTCTTTTCTTTTCTTTCTTCCTTCCTTTTTTTTTTTTTTTGTTTTTTTGTTTTTTTGAGACAGGGTTTCTCTGTGTAGCTTTGCGTCTTTCCTGGAGCTCACTTGGTAGCCCAGGCTGGCCTCAAATTCACAGAGATCCGCCTGCCTCTGCCTCCCGAGTGCTGGGATTAAAGGTGTTTGCTGCCGCCACCAAGCCACCCAGCCCAACTATGCTTTTTAAGCAAGCCTTTGGCTCAGGAATTTCCCAGGCCTGAATCGGCCAAACTTTATGACATATTATTTAACTCTTCTACCACCCTTCATGAACATTTTTATTCTCTTGGTTCTCCATTGAGATGAACATGTCCACCAGTAGAGAAAAATTGCTCCCTCCCCCTTTTCTCTTTTTTTTTTTTTTTTTTAAATTTAGACAGGGTTTCTCCGTGTAGCCCTGGCTATCCTGGAACTCACTCTGTAGACCAGGCTGATCTCAAGCTCCGGGATCCACCTGCCTTGCCTGGGACTAAAGAGAGCACTATCATCCCAGCTAACCTGATCCTTTTTTAAAAACAAAAACCAAAATGCATCTCTTAAGTCAGATTTTTTTGTGGTAACAACTTGGCTTGAGGTCTTGCTTCAAATGGCTGAAAGATTTTAAAGATTCTGCTGTCTGAGCTTTGACTGGCCACAGAAGGCTCTGGGTTCACCTGGGGCCACAAGAACAGACAGCATTCTCAAGAAGAGGATGGGCAGAGGGTTAGTTGCAATATTTCCAAAACCCAAACCAGACTGAAATTTCACCTCTTGGATAAGGTTGGATGGGGACTCTTAACATTCCAAGAACCTTGACAAGTGATGTTAAGATTGTCTATGTAGCCAGTCGGTGGAGCTCACACCTTTAACCCTAGCACTCAGGAGACAGAGGTAGGCACAGGCGGATCTCTGTGAGTTCGAGGCCAACCTGATCTACAGAATGAGCTCAAGGACAGCCAGGGCAACACAGAGAAACCCTGTCTCAAAAAGCCAAAATAAACAAAAAACAAAAATATTGCCCAGGTGGGCGGTGGTGGCACATGCCTTTAATCCCAGCACTTGGGAGGCAAAGCCAGGTGGATCTCTGATTTCGAGGCCAGCCTGGGCTACAAAGTGAGTTCCAGGAAAGGCACAAAGCTACAGAGAGAAACCCTGTCTCGAAAAAGGAAAAAAAAAAAAAAAAAAAGATTCATGCTACAGGCCCGTCACCCAGCTCCCAAATAAATACATGGAGACTTATTCTTACTTATGAATACCTATCCTTAGCTTGGCTTATTAGCCAGCTTTTCTAGCTTAAATCATCCCATTTCTCTTTAACTACGCTTTGCCTCTGAGCTTTTTACTTTTCTGTTTTCTATATATCTTTCTTTCTTTCTTACTCCTTGGCTGGCTGGGTGGCTGGCCTCTGGTGTCCTCTCCTCTTCTCACTCCCCACCTTTTCCCCTAGATTTCTCCTCCTATTTATTCTCTCTGCTCATCAGCCCCATCTATTTCTCTCTCCTGCCCAGCTATTGGCCGTTCAGCTCTTTATTAGACCAATCCAGTGTTTTAGACAGGCAAAGTAACACAGCTTTTCAGAATTAAACAAATGCAACATAAAAGAATGCAACACATCTTTACATCATTAAACAAATATTCCATAGCATAAACAAATGTAACACATCTTTAACTAATATTCCACAGGACTCTCGACTCAGAAGACACCAGGCACACACATGGTGGACAAACATACAGGCAAAAACCCACACATAACATCTTTAATATATATAATTTATTTTTATTTTATGTTCATTGGTGCTTTGCCTACATGTATTGACTGTGTGAAGGTATCAGAAACCCTAGAACTAGAGTTACAGACAGATGTGAGTTGCCATGTGGGTGCTGGAAATTGAACCTGGGTCCTCTGGAAGATCAGCCAGTGTTCACAATCACTGAGCCATCTCTCCAGTCCCACATAAAATAAATTTTTTTGTTTTTTTTTTTTTTTGGTTTTTTTTTTGGTTTTGTTTTGTTTTTCGAGACAGGGTTTCTCTGAGACAGGGTTTCTCTGTGTAGCTTTGCGCCTTTCCTGGGACTCACTTGGTAGCCCAGGCTGG